>NW_005370276.1:950257-950684 GCF_000412655.1 Myotis brandtii
CCCCCCCCGCGCCCAGGTGAGGGCTCCTGGCTGGGATGGGAAGCAGATGGGGGGAGGAGAGGGGACCGCGGAGGCTGGAAAAGATTACGTCCTCCTCGGCCCATTCATCTCCCAGACAGGCTGGGGGTGGGGCCGGGCTGGACACCCGGGGACCCGAGGGCCCACCCCCCAGAAGCCCTGGGTCCCCGAGGCTGCTTCCTGGAATGTTTTCCCCGCACGGGACAGGCCGGGGCCCGCCCAGTCCCTCCTCCCTCGGACCCTGAAGTTCTGGAGTTCCAGGCCCCGCCTCCCAGGTCCTCAGCAAGACGGACGCTCCGAAGATTCAGGCTGGGGGTCCGGACCCCGGGGACCCCTCGGGGGGCGGCTCCACCGGGGGTAACCCCGCGGCTCATCGGGGACTTTGCTCTTGCCTCTGTTTCCTCCGCCA
>NW_005370276.1:950840-951368 GCF_000412655.1 Myotis brandtii
GCTCAGCCCTCCACCCGCCTCCGGCCCAGGAGGCCAGGCGCCAGCCCCCTCCTCCCTCAAACCCTGGAGTGGGGACCCCCCAGCCCTCTCCTCCCTCAGACCCTGGAATCCGGGATCCCCAACCCCCTCCTCCCTCAGACCCTGGAGTCCAGGCCCCCAGCCCCCTCCTCCTGCAGACCAGGAGTCTGGACCCCCAGCCCCTTCTTCCCCTAGTTTCAGCCCCCTCCTCCTCCCTCAGACCCAGGAGTGGGGACCCCCCAGCCCCCTCCTCCCTCAGACCCTGGAGTCCGGGCTCCCAGCCCCTCCTCCCTCAGACCAGGAGTCTGGCTCCCCAGCCCCCTCCTCCCTCAGACCCAGGAGTGGGGACCCCCAGCCCCCTCCCGCAGACCAGGAGTCTGGGCCCCAGATTCCTCTGCATTCTTTAGCCAGTGAAGTGTCAATCCCCAGGCAGATTCCCACCCTCTGCTCTCATCCCCACGCTCCCAGGAGCTCCAGGCCAGACATTAACCAGCTGGGCTTGGGCAGAGA
>NW_005370276.1:951424-955078 GCF_000412655.1 Myotis brandtii
ATTTCCTGGGTGGGGACTGGGGAGAGGGTCTTGTCCTGAGCTCAGAGAAGAGAACTTCAAGGTGTTACAGGCCCGGGAGATAGATTTGATTTGGGAACAAAATGACCTTAGAGAAAGGAAGTGAAGGGAGACGGGGAAAGGCACGGAACAGGGGCCAGAGTCCAAGAGAAAGAGGGGGGGACAGAGACCCAGAGAGAGAGAGAGAGAGAGAGACCCTGAGACAGGGGGGAGATGGGCATTGGAGTCCAGGACAGCCCTGTGGCCAGGCCTTCACCCCTCCCCAGAGCTGTTTTCAGGGGAAAGCTGACACTTGTCTTGGGGGGGTGGGGGTGGGGAGGGCATCCCATACCCCTCCCTCCGCCTAAATATAGCACGGCAAGGTGGCAGGAGGGGTGTCCCCCGACTAGGGTGTCCCCTCTCCTCTTGCCCATCACAGCCAAGGCGACACAGAAGCGGCCGCAGTTGTTTATTGGGGTGGGGGAGGGGCGCTCCCCAGGCTTTGGGTGTCCACCGGAGTCACCTCCCTGACTCACCACACACTTCCCCACCCCTGAGCACCCAGCCTGTGCCAGGCCTATCCCAGGGCCTCCAGGTAACTCCCCGTCTCGGGTTGGGGAGCACAGGAGAGCAACGGAGGAACTGGCAGAGGAGGAACTGGGCAAAAGTCTCCGTCCCCCCCCCCCTGTCTGTGTCTCTGTCCCCCCTCTCTGGATCTGTCCCCCTCGCTCCGGGTCTCTGTCCTCCCCCTGGTCTCTGACCCCCCTCCCAGGCCACTGCCTTCCTCCACCAGCTCCCGCTCCTCCCTGTGGGTGTCACTCTTTGCCTCTGTCTCTGCCCCCTCTGCAGGTCTGGGTTCCTCTCTGCCTGTGTCTCCTTCCTCCGGGTCTCTGTGCTGGATTCTGTGTCTGTCACCACGAGGGGGTCTGTCTCCGTTTCCGCCTCCAGATGTGCCTTTCTCTCCATTTCAGAGAGAAGTGACAACCTAAAGGTTATATTATTTCCGGCCTTTATCAGACTCTGCCCACAATCTGTACCTTCTTCGATCTCTCTGTATAAAACGGTAGGTGGGTCTCCCTAGCTGGTTTGGCTCAGTGGATAGAGCCTCGGCCCCGGGCCGAGGACTGAAGGGTCTCAGGTTCGATTCCGGTCAAGAGCACACACCTCGGTTGCAGGCTTGATCCCTGGCCCTGGTAGGGACTTGTACGGGAGGCAAGCAATTGATGGGTCTCTCTCACATCGATGTTTCTCTCTTTCTCTGTCTCTCCCCCTTCCTTCCACTCTCTCTAAAACTCAATGGGGTAAACAAATAAAAAAATAAAAATAAAAATCCGTGGAAAAATAGGGTGATGATTAACAACAAAAAGGTAGTTGGGTTAAATCAGGGGGTCCAAACTGAATTTCTCAGCTGCATTCTGAGCTGTCAAGAGAGACTTCATAAGAGGTGTGTTCCTTGCCCTGGCTGGTGTGGTTCAGTGGATTGAGCGTCAGTCTGCGGACTGAAGGGTCCCAGGTTCCATTCCGGTCAAGGGCACATGCCTGGGTTGCGGGCTCGATCCCCAGTGGGGGGCGTGCAGGAGGCAGCCGATCAATGGTTCTCTCATCATTGATGTTTCTATCTGTCTCTTCTCCCTTCCTCTCTGAAATCAATAAAAATATATTTTAAAAAAAGAGGTGTGTTCCCCTCAAACCAGTTCCCTTCTGATGCGTCACCCTGTTGCCCCTAAGTAAGGTTTCATTTGACAAAAAAAGGGGGGGGTGTTATAGCTAAAAAGAACAATGACAACAACACTCTGCAAACCACTGGATGGGTTTTAATAAATTAATATGGGTAAAGTACTTTGAATGACACCTGGTGCATAGGAAGCCCTATATGTGTTAGTGATTTAACCCTCCTCCTCCCCCTCCTCCCCCCCCTCCTCCTCCTCCTCCTCCATCTCAAAATGCCCTTTAAGACGGAAAGACCTCTAAACATGTTCGGCCTCGTGACCTTGGGCAACACCCTCCCCTCTGAGCCTCAGTTTCCTTGTTTGTGAGGCTGTTTGGGCTCAGGAGGTCCTGTGCGTCCCAGCAGGCTGACAGGACACGTGGGGACGGGCCGCCTGCCACCGGGCTGGCCCCAGGGACAGTGACGGGTGCCTGACCTTGGGAAGCTCTCCTGCGCTGAGACTGGCCTCTCCCTGCTTTGTCTGACGGCCTTCCTGGGCTGCGGGGAGATGGGGTGGTGCGCCCCGATGGGGAATTCTCATCTCTGTCGGGCTCAGGGGCACTGCCTGTTCCCTCTTTGGTTCTCTGTCTCTGGGCTGCTCCGGTCTGCCTCCAGCTCTGAGTGTCTGTCCCTCTCTCTCTGGGCGCCTGGCACCCCGCTGCGGCTCTCCATCCCCCCCTCTTGGTCGCTGTCTCCCTCTCCTTTGGATTGTGTCCCTCTCCCTTCCTCTGGGTCTTTGTCTCTGAGTCTCTGTTCCTCTCTCTTTGTGTCCTCATCTCCTCTTCTCTGGGATTCTCTTTCTCTGAGCCTCTATCCTTCCCCAGGTCTCTGTCCCCTCTTCCTCTGGGTTTCTGTCCCCCCACCACGTATGGACAGAGTACGGGGACTCCCCCTCTCTCCCTCCCCTTGTGGTTCGGATGTCCATGTCTGGAAGCAGAACTGTAGGCGAAGACAGATAGTAAGGGGGTTTCAACGGCAAAATGAAGCAGGAGTGGGGTGAATGGAGGGAGTGTCCAATTCAGTTGTCTCCCAGAGTCCTCAGCGCCATATTCGCTCCCTGAGGCGTGATTCCTCCTCAGTACTGGCATCCCTGGGTGCCGGTGCTACCACTGAATCCAAAACAAACCCACATGGCCCCATGGAGTTCATACACACAGTCCGGCTCAACCCAACACTCCTACCAGACTCACAGTGACACAGTCAATGTAACTCAGCTCAGCATGGCCCCACGACCTGGTCCTATGAGACTCACATGATTATACAACTCAGTGTGGCTCAACTCCGTGGAGCCCTGAAAACTTCCAGCCACATAACTCTACACGATTCAACCCAACAGAACCCGGAGAGACTCCTACAGTCGTACGTTCCAACCCGACTTAACCTAACATGACCTAGAAAGCTCACATTCTATCACTTGACTCTTCTACATGACTCACAAGTTCACAGAACCGAAAATAACATAGCCCCAGAAGAATCACAAAGCCACACAATTCCCAACACGTCTCAGCCCCACACCATCATGCATGGACGCGCAACCAGTCCCAACAATGCCATGGGTGGGCACATATCTTGACCCAACATGGCCCTAGGGGGGGCTCATAAACCCACAGAATCCCGCACAATGCGGTTGGACAAGACTCACCCAGACTCACAACCCAACCCAACCCAACCCAACACAGAACAAAGAAACTCACAGAACTATGTGGCCTCACAAATCTATCTCAACACTAGCCGGAGAGGCTCCACAGCCTTGCAGAAACCAGCGCAGTACAAACCAATGCAGCGTCCCCCTCAGCTCAGCATAACCCACTGTTGTTATTGCTGCCTAAGGAGGTACCTACAGGAGTACCAAACCGCAACTCAAGAACCGATAAGGCTTAGTGTTCTTCAACTCATTACCATTTAACCTAGTTCTTCCTAGTCCCAACCCCTCCCCCTGACTTCCCCTC
>NW_005370276.1:955195-957744 GCF_000412655.1 Myotis brandtii
GAAATGTGAGGTCCTGCAGGCTTTGACTGTCCCTCACACTTCGGTGACCATGTGTTTTCCAGGGGGGGGCCAGAGTGGAGGTGACAGCTCAGGCACCTCTCCATCCACCAATCCCCCATTGACCTTGCCCTCCAGGGGGCCACAAGGCTGCGTGTCCACATGGCTGTACATTCCGGCCTCTTCGCCCTCCGTCTCCCGGTGGTAAAAGTAGCTGAAGTTGGAGACAATGACTGGCACAGGCAGGGAGATGGTCAGCACGCCCGCGATGGCGCACAGGGAGCCCACTATCTTGCCACCCACCGTGACGGGGGCCATGTCGCCATAGCCGACTGTCGTCATGGTGACCACTGCCCACCAGAAGGACTCAGGGATGCTGGTGAAATAGGAGTCTTCCCGGTCGACCTCGGCAAAGTAGACCGCGCTGGAGAAGAGGACCACGCCGATGAAGAGGAAGAAGATGAGGAGGCCCAGCTCGCGCATGGACGCCCGGAGCGTCTGGCCCAAGATCTGCAGGCCCTTCGAGTGCCGAGACAACTTGAAGATGCGGAAGACGCGCACCAGCCGGATGACCCGCAGGATGGCTAGTGACATGGCCGGCTGGCCCACCCCCCGCTGCTGGGCCAGCTCAGTGCCCAGTGCCACAAAGTAGGGCAGGATGGCCACAAAATCAATGAGGTTCATCACGTTCTTGAAGAAGGCCGTCTTGCTCGGGCAGGCCAACAGGCGCACCAGCAGCTCGAAGGAGAACCAGCAGATGCACAGCGTCTCCACCACGAAGAACGGGTCATCGAAGGGTGTGCGGGGTGGGGGTCCGGGCACAGGGCTGGAGCCGTTCAGCCGAGAGGGGAACTGCAAGGAGGAAGGGGTTCAGGGAGGACCGCACCAGGGCTGGGACACACGGGAATGGCCATATTCGTTGTTTGTTTAAATACCCAACTACTTATCTACAAATCGGACAACAGCCGCTGCTCCCGGGCCAGCAGTGACCTGGCTGTCATAGACTCTCCCAGGACCCCGGGGTCATGCCTGCCTGGCTGACTCTATGGCCCCTCATCCACTGCTGGGGCCTCCTGAAATGACGCGTGGCCGGGGCTCAACCTCTTCCTGTCCAAAGCCGGCCCCCAGCATGAATTCTCTAGTCAGGGAGGGTCCCTAAGCTGGCCTCACTCCCATGGACCCTGCCTCCCAGACCCAGCCCAGGCTATAATGCTATAATGGTCAAAGACCGCTCTGTCTGCCAAACCCTGGCCCCCTACTCTTACAGCTCCCGGCTTTGTTTGTGATGGATTCCTCCTACCCTGGCCCTCAGGACCCACCACGCTGTCTCCAACTACCTCAGCTTCTTCCTTCCTTCCTTCCTTCCTTCCTTCCTTCCTTCCTTCCTTCCTTCCTCTCTCTCTTCCTTCCTTCCTTCCTTCCTTCCTTCCTTCCTTCCTTCCTTCCTTCCTTCCTTCCTTCCTTCCTTCCTTCCTTCCTTCCTTCCTTCCTTCTTTCTCTCCTCCTTCCTTCCTTCCTTCCTTCCTTCCTTCCTTCCTTCCTTCCTTCCTTCCTTCCTTCCTTCCTTTTTGGTTTGTTAATCCTCACCAGAGGTTTATGCTCTTGACTGGGAATCGGGAAAGGAACCCATGACTCTTCTATCCGCAGGCCATGCTCTAACCACTGAGCGAACGGGCCAGGGCCTCAGCTGCTTTCTTCAGGTCCGACTCTCACCACCTCCAGTCCATCCTTCCCATCGGTCACCATGGGCCGCACAGACCCCAGATTTTTCAGGCTCTCCCCTGCCCCCAGCTTTGATTTCTTAATGTTCCTGTACTCAGGTACTCCTGCCCTCCTCTGCAAGCCAGGTTTCTCACTTGCCTTAACCCTGCCTTCTGATAGGACGGGCCCTCCTATTCCGACCCTCAGGCCCCGCCCCTATTGAGCACCCCTGCGCCCCTAGCTTTTCATGGTGGAGTCCCCTGACAGGCCTGTCGCTGGGCTGCTCGTTCCTTAAAGCCCCTTGTCCCACCTGAACTTGGTCAGGTCCTCCTACCAGACCCCCGTGCCCCGCCCACCGACAGCCAGATCCCACCTTCCCGAGAGGCCCCGCCCCACGGCCCCGAACCCGCTTTCTGATAGGCCAGGACCCAAGGACCCCGCCCATCTCCCCCACAAACCCCGCCCCTCTCCGCCGAGGCCCCCGCCTCCATGGCCCTGACCCCGCTTTCTGATAGGCCAGGGACCCACGGACCCAGCCCATCTCCCCCACAAACCCCGCCCCTCTCCGCCGAGGCCCCCGCCTCCATGGCCCTGACCCCGCTTTCTGATAGGCCAGGGACCCACGGACCCAGCCCATCTCCCCCACAAACCCCGCCCCTCTCCGCCGAGGCCCCGCCTCCTCACCTGTCCCGCCGCAGCCACCGCTGCAAGCCCCGGCCTGTCGCGTTCGTCGCGGAAATCGGGCAGCGTCTCGAGGCAGAAGACGACGATGGAGACGAGAATGACCAGCACGGAGACGACGGCGAGCACGCGCGCGGCCTGCGAGCTCTCGGGGAACTCGAAGAGCAGCC
>NW_005370276.1:958225-966658 GCF_000412655.1 Myotis brandtii
GCGCCCTCTGCCGGGGCACCCGCCCTTCCCCCCGAGCCACCGCCGAGCTGCACTTTCTCCGCGTCTACCCCGCGTTCTGA
This sequence comes from Myotis brandtii, assembly GCF_000412655.1. Lineage (NCBI taxonomy): Eukaryota > Metazoa > Chordata > Mammalia > Chiroptera > Vespertilionidae > Myotis > Myotis brandtii. The sequence continues at coordinate 958,306 of NW_005370276.1, forward strand.
TCCCCTTTCCATGGCCCGGGACCTCGGTTGGGGTCACAGATTTCCACCCCTTTCTCTCGTCCTCTTGTATGCCTGCGTCTGGCCCTGCCTTTGATGTGGGTCTCTGAGGGATGTACGTCTGTGTGTCTTTGTGGGGCAATTCTCTCTGAGTTTTGCCCCTCGCTCTGCGGGATTGTGTGTCTTGGTTTCTCTCATCTATGTTTTAGACTCTTTTTTTTTTTTCTCGAGGGTCTGTCTGTGTTTCTCTGTTGTCTCCCTTGGCCTCGGTCGAGGTCTCTCCGCTTATCTTGCCGGGTCTCCTCTCCCGTTATCTCTGTCCGTGGGTGTCTCGGGGGCGAACCCTTTGGCCTCTTTCCCTGCAGCGCTGCGCGTCTCTGTCTCGGGGCCCCTGGAGGACTCATCTGCGGAGTCACCTCTCTGAGTGTCTCTCTGACCATCACTCTTAGGTCAGCTCCGCCACTGCCCCGGTGGTTGCCTGGCCCTTTGGGGGGACGCTCCAGCAGCTGCAAACCGTGGGCAGGTGCGCCCCTCACCCGGTCCCCTCGGCAGGGTGTCTCCGGGGCTCTCCACCTGGCTTCTCTGCCAGATACGCGGAGACCCAGCGAGACCTGAGCTGCGCAGCCCTTCAGTGCCAGGGGCGGAAGGGCCTGCTCGGCACAGGCGGGGGTGGGCTGGGGAGATGTCGCAGGGTCACTCCAAGGGACCGAAGGACAGACGGACGATGGCCTTCCAGCCACGGGTGTCCTATGACATCGCATAAAAATAGCCCCATCAGTTGGGCTTTCGGGGACAGGGAGTGGTGGCTCGGCCACCTGGACACCTGCGAATGCGGTCTCCGGCGCCCTCTGCTGGGCGAGTGGAGAGACAGGGAAGGTTTTGCTGAGAATTCCCGCACTCTCTCTCTTGCCGTCTACACTTTGTTCCTCTGTCACCGTCCCTTCGGATTTCTGTGTCCTGCTCTCTGGGTCTCTCTGTCTTGGTCTCTCTCTTTCATGATCTTTGACCCTCCTTGTCTCTGGGTTTCTGTCCTCCCCACCCCCCACCCCTCTGGTCTTTTCCCTTCTCTCTGGTCTCTGTCTCTTTTCTTCTCGGTCTCCTCTTTTTTTTTAAAATATATTTTATTGATTTTTTACAGAGAGGAAGGGAGAGGGATAAAGAGTTAGAAACATCAATGAGAGAGAAACGTCGGTCAGCTCCCTCCTACACATCCCCTTCTGGGAGTGTGCCCGCAACCAAGGTACATGCCCTTGACCGGAATTGAACCCTGGACCCTTCAGTCCGCATACCCACGCTCTATCCACTGAGCCAAACCGGTTAGGGCTTGGTCTCCTCTTTCCTGTCATTCTCCAGGACCACAAAGAGACCCCTCTTTGTGGGTCTCAGCTCTCTGTGTGACCTGACCCCCGCCTTCCCTCTGCGGCCAGGTCTCTTCCACCTGCACCCACACTGAGCCTGGAGGCAGTGCTCCCCCTTCCTGCTTCCAGAAGCTTCTCCCTCCATCAGCTCCACTGAAACTCAAGCTGTCCATGGACACCTCTGCCCAGCTTCCCTGATGAACTCCCCCTTCCCTTCTGGCCCCGCCCACTGTCATGGAAGATTTCGGACTTCATCATTCTTAGAAATGTCAATGTCCTCCTAGATCAGCGGTTCTCAACCTGTGGGTCGCGACCCCTTTGGGGGTCGAATGACCCTTTCACAGGGGTCGCCTAAGACCATCGGAAAACACATATATAATGACATATTGTTTTTGTGATTAATCACTATGCTTTCATTATGTTCAATTTGTAACAATGAAAAGACATTCTGCAGATCATATATTTACATGACGATTCGTAACAGTAGCAACATTACAGTTATGAAGTAGCAACGAAAATAATGTTATGGTTGGGGGTCACCACAACATGAGGAGCTGTATTAATGGGTCTCAGCATTAGGAAGGTTGAGAACCACTGTCCTAGATGATCCTCCTGGAACCTGGCCTTACTGGATTGTCTTTTCCCAAAAGGATCAGATTTCTCGTCCTACAAAGTAGTCCCGAGCCGTGCCACACCCTCCCTAGAGGAGTCCGTGTCCCTGGCTTTTGGTCATTCGCTCAACCAACAGCCTGTCTCATGGGAAGCCATGTGGTTTCCCAGGTTGGGATATAAAAGGCAACTTTCCATCCCACTGTTTCCTCAGAACACTTTTTTTTTCGTTTAATATATTTTTTATTGATCTCAGAGAGGATGGGAGAGGGAGAGAGATAGAAGCATCAATGATGAGAGAGAATCATGGATCAGCTGTCTCCTGCATGCCCCCTACTGGGAATTGAGCCCACAACCCAGGCATGTGCCCTTGACCAGAATCGAACCCGGGACCCTTCAGTCCACAGGCTGACCCTCTATCCACTGAGCCAAACCGGCTAGGGTGGAACGCTTCTTTTTTTTGTTAATCCTCACCTGAGGATATTTTTCCATTGATTTTTAAGAGAAAGTGGAAGGGAAGGGGGAGGAAGAAAGAGAGAGACACATCGATTGGTTGCCTCCCACACATGCTCCAACTGGGGCCAGGGATTGAACATGCAACTCAGGTATGCATGCCTTTGACCAGGAATCAAACCCGAGACCCTTTGATGCACGGCCGATGTTCTAACCACTGAGCTTCACGGACCAGGGCTCCTTGGGACACTCCTGCAGGCCAGATGGTGAGGCCCCTGTAGAGAGGACTTAGGCTACTGGCCCTTGGTCCTGGCTAAACTCAGCTGATGACCAGTACCAACCTGTCGCCATCTGAGTGAGTCACCTTGGAAGCACATCTTGCCCCAGCCAGAGTACCCCCACGGATGCTTCTGGAGCCAGATAAGCCCCTCCCCCAGCTCTGCCCAGCTTGAAGATTTGTGAGGTTGTAGAGTTCTTTTTGGTGGGGAAGGTGATATAACACAGAGACAGAGTTTTGTTCTCATTACATCACTAGAGGCCTGGTGCATGAAATTCATGAATAGATAGGGTCCCTAGGCCTGGCTGGGGATCAGGGCAGGTCAGGTTCCCCGCCTCCCCACTTCTTCCTTTCCTGGCTCCCTCAGTGCCCTGCTACCATGCCACTGTTGGTCGCCTGCCATGTTCCGTGCCGCCCCCTGGTGGTCAGCGCATGTCATAGCTAGCGATTGAACTCCGTTCTCCAGGTGGAACTCCCGAGGGGACACTTTGCATATTGTCCATAGATAGATAGATAGGTAGGTAGGTAGGTAGATATAGATATTGGGTGCAAGAGGTTGATATGTCTTATCACAGGTGATTTCAGTTTGATCACTTGCTTAGAGTAGTGTCTGCTGGGTTTCTCCACTGTAAAGTTATTATTTTTTCCCCTTGTAATTAAAGAATGTTGGAGAGAGCCATCTTTTTTTTTTTGCACAGTTAAGTTTATCAAGGCTTAATTTACATGCAGTAAAATTTAACCTTTATAGCGCACACTTCTGTGAGTCTTGGCAAATGTATATAGTCATGCCCTAACCGGTTTGGCTCAGTGGATAGAGCGTCGGCCTGCGGACTCAAGGGTCCCAGGTTCAATTCCAGTCAAGGGCATGTACCTTGGTTGCAGGCACATCCCCAGTAGGGAGTGTGCAGGAGGCAGCTGATCGATGTTTCTAACTCTCTCCTTCTCCCTTCCTCTCTGTAAAAAATCAATAAAGTATATTTTTAAAAAATGTATATAGTCACGTGACTGTACCACAATCAACATAGACAACCGTGTTGTCACTCCCCAAAGTTTCCTCCTTAGTGGTCAATGCCCCTCCTTCCAGTTCTAGTGAACTACTGCTCTGTTTTCTCTCCCTCTGTCCCTGTCGTGTGTGTGTGTGTGTGTGTGTGTGTTTTTCAGACGCTGAATAAATGAAATCATAAGTCTGTAGCCCTTGACCTGGCTTCTTTCACTTAGCATCATGCATTGAGGATTCACTCCTGTGGTATGCATCGGTAGCTCTTTCCTTCTTAACTCTCATTCCAAGGCATGGATGTATGCCCATTGGTTTATCCATTCACTGTATGAGGGATCTTTAAGTTACATTTCATTTGTGGCTATTATGTCTAAAGCTGATGTAGAAACCTGTTTACATGTTTTTTAAAAATATATTTTTATTGATTTCAGAGAGGGAGAGGGAGAAAGAAACATCAATAATGAGAAACATTGATCAGCTGCCTCCTGCATGCCCCACACTGAGGATCGAGCCCACAACCTGGGACTGTGCCCTGACTGGGAATCGAACCATGACCACCTGGTTCATAGGTGGATGCTCAATCACTGACCTGGTTCATAGGTGAATGCTCAATCACTGAGCCATGCCAGCCGGGCTACATGTGTGTTGTTGTTTTTTTTAATCCTCACCCAAGGATATGCTTAGAGAGAAGATGAGAGAGAGAAAGAGAGGAACGTTGATGTGAGAGAGAAACATCAAGTCGTTGCCTTCCTGATGTACCCCGACTGGAGATGGAAGCTGCAACCCAGGTGTGTGCCTAACCAAGAATTGAACCGGCAACCTTTTGGTGCACAAGATGATGATCAACCAACCGAGTCACTCCGGCCAGGGCTTGTGCACGTTTTTGTGTGAACATAGGTTTCCAGGTCTCTTAAGTCGTTAAGAGTGGGCTTTCGGGATTGTATGGAAGGTGTATGCTTAACTTCTTTGCCATCAGCAGACTTTCTATCCTAATACCTTTTCTATCTTATAAAAAACACCCTTCCTTGACTCTCCTTCTTTTCCTGCTATTACCTCTCTCTGCTGCCTTTAGAGCAGCGGTTCTCAACCTGTGGGTCGCGACCCCTTTGGCGGTCGAACGACCCTTTCACAGGGGTCGCCTAAGACCATCCTGCATATCAGATATTTACATGACGATTCATAACAGTAGCAACATGACAGTTATGAAGTAGCAACGAAAATAATTTTATGGTTGGGTCACCACATGAGGAACTGTATTTAAAGGGCCAGAAGGTTGAGAACCACTGCTTTAGAGCAAAACTTCTCTAAAGACTTCCCTACCTGAGGTCTCCACTTCCTCTCTCATCACCTTGTCAAGGTCACCACCTATGTCTTTAGCTTTATTTTTTTTTTAATGTTTTTATTGATTGAAGAAAGGGAGAGGGAAAGGGAGAGAAACATCAACGAGAGAGAAAACATCAACGATTGGCTGCCTCCTACACACTCCCTACTGGGGATAGAGTCCAAAACTAAGGCCTGTGCCCTGACCGGGAATCAACCCCGGGAGACCTCTTGGTGCCTGGGTAGAAGATGCTCAACCACTGAGCACACTGGCTGGGCTCAATCTTTATTATCATTTGTAATTGATTTCAGAGAGGAAGGGAGAGGAAGAGAGGGATAGAAGCATCAATGATGAGAGAAAATCATTGATCAGCTGCCTCCTGTATGCCCCCTATTCAAACTCACTTTGAAATCATTTCAGACTTACAGAAAAGCTGCAAAAATTGTAGAGCTTCCATATATCCTTCAACCAACCACCTTCTGCCAGTGTCAACTTCTTACATAACCATAGTATAGTTATTTGTCAGGAAATTAACATTGATATAATGTGATTAACCAATAATACTATAGACCTTATTTGAATTGCACTAGTTACCCATGAATGTTCTTTCTGGCTTAGAATCTAATTCAAGATCCCACATTGTATGAATTGACTCCTTAATTTCTGATGGGAGTTTTTTTTTTTAAATATATTTTATTGATTTTTTACAGAGAGGAAGGGAGATAGAGAGCCAGAAACATCAATGAGAGAGAAACATTGATCAGCTGCCTCCTGCACGCCCCCTACTGGGGATGTGCCTGCAACCAAGGTACATGCCCTTGACCGGAATCGAACCCAGGACCCTTGAGTCCGCAGGCCGACGCTCTATCCACTGAGCCAAACCGGTTCTGGCAGGGAGTTATTTTTTTTAACTATACTTTTTGTTGTTGTTGTTAATCCTCATCCGAGGATATTTTTTCCACTGATTTTTTAAGAGAGAGTGGAAGGGAAGGGGAGAAACAGAGAGAGCGAGAGAAACATCAGTGTGAGAGATACACATTGATTGATTGATTGCCTTCCGCACCCATGACTAGGGCTGGGGATGGAGCCTGCAACCGAGGTACATGCCCTTGACTGGAATCGAACCTGGGACCCTTCAGTCTGAGGGCCAACTCTCTAGCCACCGAGCCAAACCGGCTAAGGCTAACTTCACTTTTTAATATACACTCTAATTACACTCCTATAGCAACCGAATAAGTTAGCTCTACCTTCACATACATCCTGAATCCCACCATCCTTTCCGCCTCACTGCTGCCTTCTTGGTCCAAGCCATCTCTTCCCTGGACACTGTAGACTCCTGACCATCTCCCTGTTCCCCCTTCAGCCCCTTCCCTGCATTTTTTCTGTCCATAGCCATGGAATTGATCTTTTAAAAATGTAAATTAGCTCTAGCCGGTTTTGCTCAGTGGATAGAGCATCAGCCTGCGGACTGAAGGGTCCAGGTTCGATTCTGGTCAAGGGCACATGCCTGGCTTGTGGGCTTGAGGGGGAGTGCAGGAGGCAGCCAATCAAGATTCTCTCACATCATTGATGTTTCTCTCTCTCTCAGCCTTCCTCTCTGAAATCAATAAAAATATATTTTAAAAAATAAATAATAAAAATGTAAATTAGGTATGTCTCTTGCCTGGTCAAAACACTTTAGTTAGCCCTAGCCAGTTTGGCTCAGTGGATAGAGCATCAGCCTGCAGACGAAAGGGTCCCAGGTTTGATTCCGGCCAAGGGCACATGCCTGGGTTTCGGGCTCGATCCCCAATGGGGGGCCTGCAGGAGGTGACCGATCAATGATTCTCTCTCATCATTGATGTTTCTCTCTCTCCCTCTCCCTTCCTCTCTGAAATCAATAAAAATATATTAAAAATGAATAAATAAAAAAAAACACTTTAGTTACTTCATTTTAAAAAAATTTCCCTCACCCCATGTAACACTTGATCCAGGCAAGGGTCAGCAATGGCTGCTACAATAATAACTGGGGAGCAGATTTGCAAGGTGGCGGGTCTCACTTCTGAGACCACCAAGGGGAAAACGCACCTTTGCAAGGGGCGATCTGGCAGTTAGGTCCTTGACCAGGTAGCCACACTCAGCGTCTAATGGTGCGGCCATCTGACATTATGCACCTCCAGATGTGATTCATGGTATCGCCAGGAAAACGTCCTTGCCGAAAATTCTTAACTTCAGCCTTTCAAACCTTCAGACTCAATGTCCGTTTTACAGGCAAAATAGGGGTCATGGAACAAACTGAACAGTAGGAGGAAACAATCAGACAAACCTACATGTGGAACAGTCTATTGGGAGCTGGTCTGAACTCTGGGAAAAACAGCAACATAATGGGGGGAAAGTGTGTGTGTGTGTGTTTATTCTTTATTAAAACAGACTAAGGAGACATAACAACCAAACACAATGTGTGAATCTTGCTTGGTTCCTGGTTTGAATTGAAACAAATATTCTTGGGTCAATTGGGAAAATCTGAATAAGAGTTGGGTAAACTTTCTTAGGGGTGAAGATAATTTTGTGGTTATGTAGGAGCAAATCCTTACTCTTAGAAGATAGATGCTAGGTGAGGGATATACTTAATTTACATTTTTAAAAGATCACTTCCATGGCTATGAATATTATTAAGGTAGGATTAGCTTTATTTTCTTTAAATTTTTTATTTTGGAATAATTTTAGAATCACAGAAAAGCTCCAAAAATAGTGCAGAATTCCCACATACAATGTCAAAAAAATTTCTTCTTTTTCTTTTTCCCCTTTTTATTTATTGATTTTTAGAGAGAGAGGAAAGGAGAGGAAGAGAGAGAAACATGGATATGAGAGTGATACATTGATCCGCTGCCTCCTGTACACCCCACACCGGGATTGAAACCAAAACCTGGGCATGTGCCCTGATTGGGAATCAAACTGGCAACCTTTTGGTGTCTGGGACAACACCCAACCAACTGAACCTCACCGGCCAAGGTCAAAATATTTTTTAAATTAAATTGATTATTTATTGATTTTTAGAGAGAGGGACAGAGAGAGGAACATCGATTTGTTGTTCCACTTATTTATGTATTCATTGGTTAATTCATGAATGTGCCCTGACTGGGGATTGAACACAACCTGAGTGGATCCCCAATAGGCTCTAACCCAGCTACCTTGTCAGGGCTGTCAACACATTTTTTTACAGTATGTGCTCTTTGAAATGTTTCTTGAAATATGAAGTTAGTCATTTAAATTTTATAATAATTTCTATAAGTAATTATTAGTATTACTATTTTGTGTATTCTTTTAAAAATATATTTTATTGATTCTTTTTAAAAAATATA
>NW_005370276.1:967065-968029 GCF_000412655.1 Myotis brandtii
AAAATATATTTTATTGATTTTTTACAGAGAGGAAGGGAGAGAGATAGAGAGCCAGAAACATCGATGAGAGAGAAACATCGACCAGCTGCCTCCTGCACACCCCCCACTGGGGATGTGCCGCAACCAAGGTACATGCCACTGACCGGAATCGAACCTGGGACCCTTCAGTCCGCAGGCCGACGCTCTATCCGCTGAGCCGAACCGGCCAGAGCTATTTCGTGTATTCTTAAACAAGCAATTCAATCTATCCAAAAAAAGTTTAAATACAATATTTAACTCTTTACAGGCCCCCAGTGTTCTAAGTACTGGTAACATGGCTGCCAGCTCTCTGACCTCATGGTCAACAGCGGGACTCCTGCCCCCCCCCCCCCAAATCAGGGCCTTTGCACTTGCTGTTACCCCCGCCCAGATCTCCCTTCCCTGGGGCCTTGGCTCAAATGTCACTTCTTTAGAAAAACCTTCCATTAACACCCTTTCTAAAACAGATCGGCTTTCACTGCCCATCCCCTTCCTCTGTTCTGTTTTTCTTGATGGCGCAGGCCACTCTCAGAAATTATATTTATTCTTTTAAACGCTTTTATTGTCCCCCCTCATGCCATGTAAGCTCCAAGAAAGAGCGTTTCCTTTAGTAACGCGCTATATTCCTAGAGCCTAGCATACATCCGGCGCTCAGTGAACAGTTACTGATTTAATAGACGAGACCAGGTTACCACACTATTCACATAGGGACTCTTTGTCAGAAGGCGGAGGGGTACATCAGAGCACACCGCTTGCCGCATGCGCGCAAGATCCGGGAAGTGTGTTAGGGGAAAGGGCGGAGCATCGAGAAGAGTCTCGCGGAGAGAAGCGGTTGGAGTCCAAATCTCCAGGTGCAGGAGCAAAGGCTTGGTGCGGCCGCGCGTGCGCACTGCGGGCTCTAGCCTGCCGCGGCGAGGGAGTTTAAGGTGCCCGGAGGCCGGGCTGT
>NW_005370276.1:968346-988383 GCF_000412655.1 Myotis brandtii
AGGAGGGCGCCGCGCGGCGGGTGAGTGTGACTGAGGGGCCTTACCGGGTGCGGGGCTGCTTACCCAAAAGCCTCTGCGGTGGGCTTGGGTCCTTTCCCCCCCCGCGGCCGGGCCCGTCCCCCGCACCTTTCTGCACCCCTTACCCACAGTCCTCTGGGCACTTAGGCTCTCTTCCCTCAGCCCTCCCGCGGTTCCTTACCCACAGGCCCTTGCGGTGTGTTGCCTTTTTTCTTCTCGGTCTTCGCGGTGTCCTGGACCCTTACCCATAATTCCTTTCGCCTCTGGGGGCTTAGAGGCATTACCCACAAGCCCCGGCGAGAGGGTTTAGCTGAGGACGACCCTCCCCTTATCGGAGACTTGCCGCGACCCTGGTCCTGTTCTCTGAGGTGTGGGACCACCCGCCGCCACCGCTCTGCATCCCTCCTCGGTTTCCTTGACTTCCTCCGGGAAACCTCTCAGCTCCTTGCTCGGGACTCCGAGACTTACTGCTTAGACACCCCTTTTTCAGTTTTTGTTTCCCTTACGGGCTTGCTCCACCCTCACGCGGCCCTCTTCCGAGGACTTGCTTTCTCATCTATATTTATTCCTTTTTCTCTGCCACATAGGACCACCCTGTGCCCTTACAGAAGCGGTTTTAATGCCGAGACCTTGCCCCTCCTTCCCTCCGTTCTTGGGGGGCTGAAGGGATTGTGGGGGCTTCGTCTCCCTGGGCCCAACCTAACCTAAGGCTGGTTCGCTTTCGCTCGCAGACTTGGCAAGATGACTCAGTTCCTGCCGCCCAACCTTTTGGCCCTCTTTGCTCCCCGGGACCCCATCCCCTACCTGCCACCCCTGGAGAAACTGCCCCATGAAAAACACCACAATCAACCTTACTGTGGCATCGCACCCTACATCCGGGAATTTGAGGTGAGTTCACTGAGCAGGCTGGGGCGCGGGGTCCTGGATTTGGGAGCCCAGTGTCTGGCCACTTTCTAGCTGTGTGGGTTTATTCTTTCCGATGCTCAATTTTTTATTGATTTCAGAGAGGAAGGGAGAGAGAGAGAGAAACGTCGATGATGAGAGAGAATCATTGATCGGCTGTCTCCTGCACGCCCCCCACTGGGGATGGAGCCCACCACCTGGGCTTGTGCCCTGACCGGGAACTGAATTATGCCCTCCTGGTTCAAAGGTCAGTGTTCAACCACTGAGCCACCCTGGCTGGGCCCATTTCCTTGTCTCGATGGGGTTGGTAATACATCCCTTGTAGGGTTTTGTGAAAATTCAGTAACTGGCTTCGGAGTCGGGCGGTCCTTGGCACCCACACACCGTTTGTCAGCTGTGTGACGTTGGGCACGTGATGTACCCCCTTAGTGTGTGTTCTTCATTTCTAGCAAAGGGTTATTATTTTCCTCAGGATATTGATGGGCAATTAACTGCAAAATGTGTGTTACGAGGCTTGGCAGTCAGCAAGTATCGGTGTTTGTTATTTACCATTTTCGACAGTAAGAGGTCCATGAGGGGTTAGGGCCATGTGGTAGAATGCTTGAGACTCTCCGCTCTGCACCTTCAGGATAAACACCGGTGTTTTTTATTTACCATTTTCGACAGTAAGGGGTCCATGAAGGGTTAGCGCCATGTGGTAGAGTGCTTGAGACCATGGACTTGAGACTCTCCGCTCTGCACCTTCAGGATAAACACGAATACACAGCCTAGATGCCTGGGTCTCTCTCTTTTGTAAAATTGGGGTCACAGCATCCACTCATAAGGTGCATCAGAGCACAACCGAGCAACGGTGGCACGAAGCCAGAAGTTGGAAGAGGAAAGTTCTGGCGAGGGGGAAAGGGCAGCTGGAGGTGGAGAAAGTTGCAGAGCTTGTTAGTAGAGAGATAACAGAAGGTTGGTTCTGTCGTAGGATTTGCCACCCTCAGTGAACCGGCACATGGGGAATGTTATTAGCCAGTTAAACCCATTTAATGGCTACAGTCCAGTGGCAGCTTTTGATGATGCGGTCACGCGCCAGTTACTGTTTAATGAGGGGTTGGTGAGACCTGCCCTGGCCCCCAGAGGGTGTGCAGTTGTCTGCTGCAGAGCACTGCACTGTCGGGTTCGTTTGCTTCAGGCCTGGTCCCAATTCCCGTCTGTGACAAAGGACACATCCCTTGCAGATGGATGCTTTTGATAAATACAGAAGCATTATTTTCTAGCATTTTCAAAGAAGGAATAACAGCCCTGGCTGGTTAGCTCAGTTGGAGCATCTTCCTTATGTGCCAGGGTTTTGGGTTCCATCCCTGGTCAGGGCACATACAGAAAGCAACCAATGGATGTGGAATGGGTGGAACAGCAAGTCCATGTCTTCCCTCTCCCCCAAAATAAGTAAATAAAAAAAAAGGCTACAAAAAGAAGATGAGAATTTTTAATTATTCTATAGGTACAAAAACTCCCCTGTCAGATTGCTGTAGACCTTCTGAATACTACTTCTGATTTCTGTGCTCCTCTTGTCACAGACCAGTTTGCTGATAGCAGTGGTGCCACGCCCCTGCCTCCATTGGCCTGCGAACTGTCCTTGTTTGCTTGCTTGTATGTGTATGGCCGAGATGCTTATTTCTTTGCCATTTCCCTTAGTCCCTCCCACCCTGTCACCTCTCTTCTTGTTCCCAGGACCCTCGAGATGCCCCTCCCCCGACACGAGCAGAAACTCGGGAGGAGCGCATGGAGAGGAAGGTATGTAATTTTTGCCTCCTGGCCCTGTGTCTTTTTTGTCCCTTTCTCCAGATAGTCCTTGACATTAGGGCACTTTTGTCTGCATTTAATTGTCCACCTTTCTCCTGGCAGAGACGAGAAAAGATTGAGCGGCGACAGCAAGAAGTGGAGACAGAGCTAAAAATGTGTAAGTCTTTCCCTTCTCCCACATCTCTTCTTCAAACCCTCGTGTGTTTCTCTCTCCCAGGTCAACCCCAGGAGCCTGTTTTGGGAAAGGGGGGTTGTTAGTTCACTTCTTAGCCCCCACTGTCTGTCAGGCGCTATGTTTACTTTGGTCACTTAAGCGGGAGAGTGGAGTAAGGGCTGGCAGGAAGGGAGAGCCCGGGTACCTCGGGCTGCGCACTGGAGGGGTTGCCACAGTCCAGCTGGGTCTCACAGGCTAAGGCAGTGAGGTCTTGGCTAGTGACATAGTCCTGGCTCCACCTGAGCTCCCTAACCCTTGGGCTGGGTTGTTCCATCCCTTCCAGGTGCTGGAATTGGGAGCGTTGGGAGATAGTAGCCGCTTACCAGATTTCACAACTTCAGATGGCCCTTTGTTACAGGAGTCCCTCCTGCTATTGAGGCTTCAGTGAATCACTTCACTCCAGCTTCTTCCCTGGAGGGTCCTCGGGGTGCTTATCACATGTCTGACCTCTAGAGACCTAGGCGTCCACCTGACTCTGAGCCCTGACTTTCACTGCAGCTGCCTTCTCTCTGAGCCTCAAAGGCATCTCAGACTCAGGGTCCAGACCACAGTCAGGATTTCCCTTTCTCACCAACCTGGTCGTCTTTGGGTGTTTTCTTCCCTGGGACATGGCCATCCAGTTTTGCAAGACATCAGTTGTTGCTGTCCAGTTTTCTGTTTATTTTAAAAATATACTTTTATTGATTTCAGAGAGGAAGGGAGAGGGAAAGAGAGATAGAAACATCAATGATGAGAGAGAATCATCGATCGGCCGCCTCCTGCACGCCTCACACTGGGGATCGAGCCTGCAACCCAGGCATGTGCCCTGACCAGAATTGAACCCAGGACTCTTTAGTCTGCAGGCCTATGCTCTGAGCCATCCACTGAGCCAAATCAGATAGGGCTGGTTATAGTTTTTTAAAAAGTCCTTATTAGAAACTAAAGTGGTGCCCTAGCCAGTTTGGCTCAGTGGATAGAGCATCGACCTGTGGACTCAAGGGTCCTGGGTTCCATTTTGGTCGGGGGCACATGCCCGGGTTGTGGGCTCAGTTCCCAGTAGGGGGCCTGCAGGAGGCAGCCAATCAATGATTCCCTCTCATCATTGACGTTTCTATCTCTCTCTTCCTCTCCCTCTCTGAAATCAATAAAAATATATTTAAAAGAAAAGAAAGAAAAAAAGAAACTAAAGTGGTATATCTGTGGACTTGATCCCCAGTGGGGGATGTGCAGGAGGCAGCCAATTGATGTTTCGCTCTCCTTTTCCCTCTCTCTAAAAAAATCAATAAAAAAAGAAATTTCCTAAAGTCATCTGGAACTTAGTTTGTGTTCCCCTCTCACAGGAAACAGATCTTTAACTTTTCTGGCTTCTTGTAACACCCAAACTGCCTTCCTGAGAAGCTAGTGCGTGGGGTTCAGCACGGGGGCCTGCTGGTTAGAACACCTGGGCTGTGAAGTCAGACTAGGATGGAGAGTCAGGCTTAGTCTCTGCTGCTCCTGCACTTCGCCTCTGACATGCCTCAGGGCTCAGTTCTGTTTCTATTTGCAAATGATAAATAATTCTCAGCTGTCTCGCACAGTGTCCCATGTTATGCGTTTAATATTAATATTCCTCTTCTCATCTTCTCCCAGAACATGGCCAGTCCTGTTAGTAGCACTGTGTGGTAGAAGAACCGCCTCCGCTGTGCAGTGGGCAGGGTGATGTTGGGGCCTTGGCAGGAGTCCGTGGGCATTGTGTGCGCTGGGGCCACCACACCTGGTGAAAAGGACTTCTTCCCAGGCTTGACCCATCAGAACCACCTGTGCCATTGAGTTTGTAATAGATTCTGGCTCTTGTCTGTGGAGGTAGTTGTTCCTCAGTGGCCTTGCGGTAGTAAGGCTGGAAGAAGGCATCTGATTAACCTCTTGTGAGCTCCGATAGCAGCCCTGGGTTCTTCCCTGGGGCTTGCATGTTCCTAAACTCCACTCCCAGCCGAGGAGAGAGAGGGCTGCTTGATCCCAGGTTTCCCTTCCGGCTGCAGTTTCGGGCTGTGCCAGTGGAGGGCGGTGTGGCCCTGCTGGTGAGTGAAAGCTCAGCTCCTCCAGGGCGCTCTCACGCTGCCTCCTCAGAGAGATGCCCAGTCAGTGTAGTTACAGGTGAGAGACGGGGCCTTAGGATTGGTAGGTCTGAGTTGGCAGGCTGGCCCCCATCATGTCAGCTTGAAGTCCCCCTTTTCCCCTCCCCACATCAGCTTAAATCAGCCACTTGGATAAAGGCTGCTGCGCTTCAGGGAAGCCAGGACTCGGGGGACATGCCAAGGTCACCAACAGTTTTCTGTAATGGCCTCTCTGCCCGCCTGTCTGTATCTGTCTTGCTAAGTGAGGGACTGTTGGTATCTTCTATTACAAATTATTTTCTTGTACAGGGGACCCTCACAATGATCCCAATGCTCAGGGTGATGCCTTCAAGACACTCTTTGTGGCGAGAGTGGTGAGTCCCAAGTCCTGGAGCCCCAGGGGAGTCTCGAATCCGGGGCTGCTGGGAGCTGGGGTGTGGGACAGAGGCAAAAGGCTGGGTCCCAGGAATGTTCTAAGAGTCTAAGGGGTCAGCTTGGAGAAAGCTCGCTTCTCCCACTTAACCCTGTATCTCTCCTTGTAGAACTATGACACAACAGAATCCAAGCTCCGGAGAGAGTTTGAAGTATATGGACCCATCAAAAGAGTGAGTGGAATGGGGCCGGGTATTCAAATTGGGGAATGTGGAGGGAGGGAGAAGGCTGGCTCCCAATCCTGAGGGCACGGCGCCTCGTTCCACACAACTGACTTTGGCAGCAGAAGCACATTTAAGAAATGATGCCTCCTTGTTGATTTAGCGCAGGGGGCGTAAACTACAACCTTCCTGTTTGTAAGTGATGTTGGTCCGTGTCCAGGCAGGCCCGTTTGTTTACTGTCGTCGGTGGCTGCTGTTGCTGTAGGCAGAGTTGGGTCATTGCAACAGAGACTGTATGGCTCCCAGGGCCAGAAATACCTGCTGCCTGGCCCTTTATAGGAAACGCGTGCGACTCCTGTTTCAGAGCAAGGCTTTCTGTTTCACTGAAATTCCCTCATTTAATTTCAGCGTCACTTAAATACTCTGGGCAGCAGTGAGGGTTTGAGGTCATCCTCACATAAACTGCTTAGCCCATTACCGTTAGAGCAGCGGTTCTCAACCTGTGGGTCGCGACCCCTTTGGGGGTCGCCTAAGACCATTGGAAAACACATATAATTACATACTGTTTTTGTGATTAATCGCTATGCTTTAATTATGTTCAATTTGTAACAATGAAATTGGGGGTCTCCACAACATGAGGAACTGTATTAAAGCAGCCGTGGGCAAACTACGGCCCGCGGGTCGGATCCGGCCCGTTTGAAATGAATAAAACTAAAAAAAAAAAGACCGTACCCTTTTATGTAATGATGTTTACTTTGAATTTATATTAGTTCACACAAACACTCCATCCATGCTTTTGTTCCGGCCCTCCGGTCCAGTTTAAGAACCCATTGTGGCCCTCGAGTCAAAGTTTGCCCACCGTGGTATTAAAGGGTCGCGGCATTAGGAAGGTTGAGAATCACTGCTTTAGAGTGTCAGACACTCTGGGGACTTGAAAGACAGATATGGTCTGAGGCATCCGTCTTGGGCATCACCCACCCCAGGGCCTGACACACAGGCTGTGATTGATGGGATGAGATTTCCCTGTGCCGGAGATAACCTCTGCCCCCGCCCCCTGCCCTCCAGATACACATGGTCTACAGCAAGCGGTCAGGAAAGCCCCGAGGCTATGCCTTCATCGAGTACGAACATGAACGAGATATGCACTGTGAGTACCTCCCACCTGAGCCCGGCCCTCTGACCCTCTCTGCTGCCCCAGTCCCTTCCCGTTGTCTGTTCCCACCTCCCATCCTGCCAAACCTGACATTAGCAATGTCCTTTCTCCTCCTCCCTCTGTTTCTAATATATCTTTTTTTTATACATGTATGTGTTTTTAAAAAAAAAACAAACACAAAAAAAATCCCCCACAATGTGTGTATGTGTGTGTGGTGTGTGTGTGTGTGAACCTGGGGAGGTAAGTGTCACGTTGAACCTCGGGCAAGGAGGGAACTGGGTGGGGGTTGGAGCCAGCTGAAGGTGAGTGGGGGGGTCGGATTTTCGGGGAGCCTCTCCCCATTCCCCCCGCCGGAGTTGGGGGCAGCCAGGTTGGAATGAGGACTGGCCTTTGAACCAGCCTTCTCTTCCCTCCAGCAGAGCTGGGGCTAGGCTCCCCGACCCTCCGCCTCCCCACCCTTGGCCCCCCACCCTGTTTCTCAGCGGGCAGCAGGCTGGTAGGCATGTTCAGCGCCTGCCCCCACAACTCCAAAGCCCCCTATGAGACTACAGCAGCGTCCACCTGGGCAGGGATGGGTGGGTGGGGGCGGGCATGGCTGCGGCGTGTCCAGGGGCCGCCATATTAATTGACTGTTCTTATTGTCACTGCAGCCACCACGCAGCTGGCTTGCAGCTGATGCTTACGCTCCCCTTACAACACCTCAGTGTATGGTTGGTATAAGGGTTTGTATCATGGGTAAGATCACTCAGCACCGCACACAGCCCAGCTTAGCCAGGCAGCTCAGGAGCAGCGAGGCGCCCCTTCTCCCATCCCCAGTCACCCCCTCAGGCTCCCCGCACCCAGAACCTTTTCCTTGTTTGGGTGCCCTTTTGTCCCTCCTGGCCCCTGATCCATATGCTCTTGCTGATCCCAGGAGAGGAAGGATGAACCCTGATAGGAAAGGCAGCTGGCCTCCGGTTGGGTTCCATCCAACCACTGACTGACCTGGCTTATGATGTCAGCGGCAAGGTGGCGAGAATACTGACGAGGGGGTGCCTTAGGGACAGGGCTCCATGTGGAACCCTTCAACCCTTCGCTCCCTGCCCCTGTGCCTTCCGCGGGGCTGTCACTGTGGTGGCCCTGGAGGATCTTTGGTTGCTAGATTTGGGGTGCTCTGCCCCATTCCTGTCTGCCTCATCATGGTTGAGGCCTCTCGAGGGGCTGTGGTGCCCAGTTGTTCTCCAGAGTGCATGGAATTAGGGATTGGGGTGTGGGAGGGATCAAGTGACAGGCTGCAAACAGCTGATGGTGTTGTAGATTTTACTGCAGACCCTTCCACTATCTAGAGACCTAAGAGAGGGAGAGAGAGAAGCCTAGAAGTACACACGTCACATGTTTTCTTTGCTGTTATTCTGGGGTTGGGCCTCTTCTGGGGTTTGGGACACTGAACTAGAGCAGGGTTCCTTTGCTTGACTGTTCCTGGTCCTTAAAATTCCTTCCCTGACTACCCTCCTCTGCCCAGGGGTCAAGTGGCCCCTCCTCAGGTCACGGGCAGCACTCCATCTCCTGGACCCCGAGGCTGCCCCCTTGTGTGCCAGCCTTTGGGCTGAAGCAGGTGGTGGGAGGGAGTGTTGGGTTCGAGATGGAAAAATCGTTCCATGTGCTGAGGGGGAGGGGCGTGTGCCTCGGCTAGCATGGACTTCACGGGGAAAAGGTGAGGGTGGACAGGTTTGCCAAGGCCTCCCCAGCCTTCTTTGTAAATTTAAGCAAGATAGGCCCCGGGCTTCCCAGCTCCCAGACTTGATGTAAATTCTTGTCTCCCCCTCTTTCAAGGCCTCCCTAAGGTTTTTTGGGGTCCACCACTTCCGCTGCCTGTCGCCAGGTGGTGCAGGAGATGTGGTTCTCCCTCTCCGTGGTTCCCCAAAACCCCCCATTTTCCTGCCCTGTAGCTTTAGCTGACCCTGTGGTGGTGGGGGTGGGGTCGGTGCGCTTGCTCAGGTAAGCTTGGGGGCTCCAGGTAAGCGGTCCCGTGTCCCCCCCCGGGAAGCCCGCCTCCTCGCCAGGCCCCCAGGAGTTGCCGGGCCCCCCCCATCCCGCTCGGTTTGGACACCCGCAAGGCCGGCATCGGTAAATGGCACCTTTTTCTCTTCCTCTGGTTGTTATTTGGGGGGGAGCGGGCTGGGGCGGGGCAGGGTATTGTGGTTGGTTGAGGACGACCCCGTAGGCCAGGGCTGGGGGTGGGACAGGGACTTTTTTGGCCTTCCCTACAGCCCCTGTGTAAGACAGGCCAGGGGACCAGGCCTGCCCTTTGCTGTGCCTGCCCGGGAGCAGGATCATGCCTCCCCGCATCTCTCCCTCTACTCCCCATCCTCCCTGAGAGGCTCAGGCTGGGTTGGCTGCCCAGCGTGTGTTGCTCGGGGGGTGTGGAGGGAGAGATGGGGTGGAGCCTGGGGTTGGGTGGCAGAGTCAGTCGTCTCAGGTAAGGCAGGAATGTTCAGTAGCACCGCACGTCTCCCATGCCTCCCTCCACTTTCCCTCTCCCCTGCCTGCTGTACGGGGCCCCTCCAGGCCCCCTCCAGGCCCCCAGGGAGCACCATAACCTGCGCTTCTGCTCCCTGCCATCTAAGGATTTCTCCCATCCCTCTGGTTCATTTTCTGTTCTGATGTCTGTTCCCTCCACACTCACCACCCCTCCACACAAAAATAAAAAAATAAAATAAAAACAGAAAAAATCGGTGTGAACTGGGGTGCAGAGCGGCCGGCTGGGCCTCCTCCCCCAGCATGATGTGCTAGGGTGCATGCCTGGGGTTGTGGAGGAGCCTCCACCACAGCAGAGTCCAGCCTTAAGTTAACCTTCGGTTTCTTTGCAGCGACTTTGGCCACCTTGGCAAGAGGGGGCTGCTCTGTCATTTGGGAGTAGAAAGGGCGTGGAAGCCTGGGGCATGGCGGTGGAGGGTGGTCTTGCCCCCCCAATGGTGATTGGGGGGTGATAAGGAAGCAGATGCTGAGATGGAGCAGGCCCCTCCCCGATTTGGGAGAGGGTTGGTCTGGCTGTCAGTTGCCTGGCTGGCTGGTGGGCGTGTGTGTGAGTGTGAGTGCCTTGATGGGGACGAATGGGGATGGGGATGCTGCCGAGCTGGGCCCTGTCCTGACTAGAGAACCCTCTGGGGACTCCTCCCCTCCCCCCTCCCCACATCTGTTGCAGCCGCTTACAAGCACGCAGACGGCAAGAAGATTGATGGCAGGCGGGTCCTTGTGGATGTGGAGAGGGGCCGAACCGTGAAGGGCTGGAGGCCCCGGAGGCTAGGTGAGCACATTCTGCCCACGCGGGGCTCTGGAGGTTGTGTGCTTGGCAGCTTCATTCTCACCTTTTTCTTCTGTACCCTCTTCTGCTCCCTGTCCTCTCCTTGTTCCCCTGAGGCTGCTCACATCCTCCCTCCCTCCCTCCTGCTCATCCTCTTATCACCATCGTATTGCTGGTGCGTCTTCTCATGCTGAGTTACTGAGTAGGAACAGGATGAGTACTGGCCTGGAGAGGCGAGTCTGGGGCCAAATGCCAGTTTGTACTTACTAGCTGGTGGCTTTCCCCTCTTCCTGTCTCAATTTTCTCATCCTGGGAAATGGTAATAATCTCAGAGTTCACTGAGCTCAGCATCAGGTGCCCAGCTTGACAAGCGGCATATGGTGGGCCTTGTAAATGTCATCGTCTCATCCGCTTACTCTCTGCTCTTGCTCATTCATTCATTGATTCGGCACATGCTTATTTGATCACCAGCTGTGTACCAGGCTTCTCTAGTCAAGAGCAAGACATGCATAGACAGCTTCTGCCCTCACTGCTTCCTATATTCGGTCCCCCTCACTGTCTGTTTCTAATTGTCATTCACACTCTCAGTCAAGGTCAGTTTGTTTGCAAGTATCAGAAGTATATTTGAAGGGGCCTGTCAGTATAGAATCCTGAGTATCTTGAAGCTCAGAGACACGTGATGCCAGTGGCCCTCAGGAGGACTTGGTAGTCACACCTTAAAGCTGAAAAGAACTACCTCTGGCATCGGTGCAGCTTGCTTCTGCCTTGTCCGCTGTCCATGCAGACTGGTCTTTTCTGTGTCTCCCCACACTGGCCCAGTGGTATTCCACAGCTCCCTGCTCTACACCCAGTCCTGAATGAATCTCTGCACTTTGGAGTAGGTGGGTCTGATTGGCTCAGCATTGGGCCTGGCCCTGGGGATGAGGGTCTGCCATCCAAACATGTCTGTTGAGGGTGTTGACTCCTGCGAGGGTGAGTGACAGCTCTCAGAGGAGATGGCCTTTCCTGGGTAGACACCCCTAGTGGGTCCAGTACCCTCTGCTCTTATTCCTGCCTCCCAGCCTGCTGTTCTCACTCCTGACTTGCCTGTGCTGGGTAGACCACTCATCTGCTGAGTCTCTGAACTTGATAGACTAGACCAGTGATGGGGAACCTTTTGAGCTGTGTGTCAGCATTTTGAAAAATCCTAACTTAACTCTGGTGCCGTGTCACTTATAGAAATTTTTTGATATTTGCAACCATAGTAAAACAAAGACTTATATTTTTGATATTTATTTTATATATTTAAATGCCATTTAACAAAGAAAAATCAACCAAAAAAATGAGTTTGCGTGTCACCTCTGACACGCGTGTCATAGGTTCGCCATCACTGGACTAGACAGCTTCTTACTTGCTCTCTGGTTTCTCTGGGTGCAGTGGGTTCTTCAGAGTCTGCTACTTTCTGTTGTGGTGGAATCCCAGAACCTTTTCGTTTGGTTGGCATTCAGACTTTCTGATGGTGAGACCTGGTATATCCTGAGCCAGTATATGTATGTAAAAATGCGTACAACCTGCTCAGCCAGCGAGGCTCAGTGATTGAGTGTTGACCTATGAACCAGGTCATGGTTAGATTCCTGGTCAGAGCACGTGCCCGGGTTGCAGGCTTGATCCCCAGTGTGGAGTGTGCAGGAGGCAGCCAGTCAATGATTCTCTCTTATCATTGATGTTTTTATCTCTCTCTCCCTCTCTCTTCAATAAAAATACATATTTTAAAAAAATACATACAACCCAAATTTTATGAAAGTAATTATCTTTTCTATGGGCAGTGCATACTAGTGTTTTATACTGTATTCTGCTGTTTTATTATTTCTTAAGTACTGGTTGTAACCCATCAAATTGATGATGTGACCCACTGCTAGGTTGGGACCTGAAAATGGAAAACACTAGCCTATTCTGCCCCATACTTGTGATATACCAGGTGCCTGGTCCGTTGCCTGTCTCTCTTTGAATGCCTCTTTACTTTTTCACCCTCGCTACTAAGTCATTCCTCACGTGGAGTTCCAGGCAGTGAGGTACAGGAGAGTGCATGGAGTTAGCTGGGAGTCACGTCCCAGCTCCGCGCCTTCCTTGCCTTGTCAGCATGGGCAAGTGGCTTTATCTGAGTTTGTTTCCCCATCTGAAGAACAGGACTACCCGCTGCTCCTTGGTGTTGTTCAGTCGGTTGGTTGACTACTGCACATGCACCTTTATGTCCTGGATGCGGTGCCCCATGCTGGTTACAGCAAGCAAAGCCGGACATAGTCCTGGCTCTCCTGGTGCGTTACAGGCTGCCGGGAGAGGCACACTTGTCAGTCAACTCACATATGTACATATAAAATGTGAAACTGCATGTTTTTGGATTCTTTTTCTTTTTGCTCTTCTAATTGGGTGTGCCTCATACTGCAAATTGTTGATTTGATTCTTGGAATCCTCTCTTCTGTTGAATCTCTGTAAATTATTCTTTATTTCAGTTAGTGTATGCTTAATTTCTGACTGGTTCTTTTTCTTGTCTTTGACATTCTCATTAAGATTTTTGAAAATCTCATGAAGATCTTTGAGTAACTTTATAACCATGGTTTTGACCTCTATATCCAGTAGTTTGCTTGCTTCCATTTCTTTCACTTGTGATATGTTTCTTTGACTATGCATTTTGGGTGCTTTCCTGTGTTTGTTTCTGTGTATTAGGTAGAGCTGCTATGTCTCCTGGAATTGGTTAGAGTGGCTTTATAGAGTAGGCGTCCTGTAGGCCCAGTGGCTCAGCCTTCCCAGTCACCTGAGCTAGGCCCTATAGGTGCACCCCTGTGTGGGCTGTGTGCATAGTTTTGTTGTAGTTGAGCCTTGATTGCTGTTGGCATCACTGGGAGGAATTGACCTCCAGCCCAATTGGCTGTGAAGACCAGCTGCTACCACAGTGGAAGAGCAGCTGTGCAGGAGACACCCATATGGAGAAGGACTTGCTTCAGTGGGGCTTTGGTGCTCACTGAGTCTGCCCCTTGAGTCTGTCGCTTGTGGATGTGTAGAGTTGTAATCTCGTATGGTCTGAAGCTGTCCACTGGGTGCATTTGCTGTGGGGCCTCCTGGAAGGTGCAGTCAGCCACTGCCTGGGGCCACCTGGCAGGAGCTACAGAAAGGTCTGAAGATGGTTTCTATTAATATTGGGCTTGTGAAGTGCCCAGGTGAGGCCTTTTATTGATAGGTTTGGGGCATGCTAATACCAGCTGCTTGTTTGAGAGATTTTAGCAAAGTTTGAAGCTTGAGCTCAGACAGGCCATTCATATGGAAAAGCAGCTGCACCCCCAAACAGCTTTGGTGGGGCTGCAAATTGGATCGGCAGGGTCTCAGGGAATCATGAGGGCATTGGGAACAGTGTGAGCCAGGCTGATGGAAACTCCAATATGGCTGCCAGTCAGCTTTGCAATGGGGAGGTCCCAACACATGAACAATGACCCTTGGGATCACCCCCTGCTGTGATGCCAGATAATCCAGTTCCTCCCCATATGTCCCTGTGTCCCCCAAAGCTGCCTGGTGCTGGGTCTCAGAGGGATTGAGTCTGAATAAGTTCGTGCACTGGCCCTTTAAGAGGAACACCTGGGTTTCTAGCAGCCTCTGTGTCACTCAGCCACAATACCTACTGGTTTTTACAGTCCTCAGTTATGGGGACTCCTCCCAGCTCTGGAACCCTGGGCTGAGGGTCCAGTGTGGGGCTTGAACTCCTTGCTCCTCACAGGGGGCCTCTGCAGCTGAGATAGTCCTCTCGATTTAAAAAATGGCACATGTGGGTATCGGACCAGCTAGTTCTGTGCCTCTGCCCCTCCTACCAGTCTCAATGTACTTTCTTTATTTCTCTAGTTGTAGGGCTTTCGTTCAACCAGCTTTTAGGCGGTTCTAAATGATGGTTATTGTGTATTTTAGTTGTAATTTTGATGTGGTTGTGGGAGGTGGTGAGTACCGGCCTTTACCTATGCCACTCTCTTGGTTCTCCTTGCACTTGGTCACTTTAAGAGAATGCCTAGCAAAATGTCCTCACAGAACTTGGCCCCATAGACACCAACAGAGATGGTATCCTTCCCTGTGCTCTTCGATGCTTCTCGTTTCCCATCCTTCATCCATGCTCAGGCTGACCCTCTGTTCCTCTGCCCCACCTCCAGGAGGTGGCCTTGGTGGTACCAGAAGAGGTGGGGCGGACGTGAATATCCGGCATTCTGGCCGTGATGACACCTCCCGCTACGATGAGAGGTAAGATTGGGCAGGTGGTTTCCTGGGAAGGGGGGTGGTCACGTGGGGTGCCCTGACACACACATCTACCCATCTCATCCAGGCCGGGCCCCTCCCCGCTTCCCCACAGGGATCGGGACCGGGACCGCGAGCGGGAGCGCAGGGAGAGAAGCCGAGAGCGAGACAAGGAGCGAGAACGGCGGCGCTCCCGCTCTCGGGACCGGCGGCGGCGTTCACGGAGTCGCGACAAGGATGAGCGGAGGCGTTCCAGGGAGCGGAGCAAGGACAAGGACCGGGAACGGAAGAGGCGAAGCAGCCGAAGCCGTGAGCGGGCACGACGGGAGAGGGAGCGCAAGGAAGAGCTGCGTGGTGGTGGAGGTGGTGGTGACATGGCAGAGCCCTCTGAGGCTGGTGATGCACCTCCTGATGATGGGCCTCCTGGGGAGCTGGGTCCAGATGGCCCTGATGGTCCAGAGGAGAAGGGCCGGGATCGTGACCGGGAACGACGTCGGAGCCACCGGAGCGAGCGGGATCGGCGCCGGGACCGAGACAGAGACCGGGATCGCGAGCACAAGCGGGGAGAGCGGGGTAGTGAGCGGGGCAGGGATGAAGCCCGAGGAGGGGGTGGGGGTGGCCAGGACAACGGGCTGGAGGGTCTGGGCAATGACGGCCGAGACATGTACATGGAGTCCGAGGGAGGCGACGGGTATCTTGCTCCAGAGAACGGGTATTTGATGGAGGCTGCACCAGAGTGAAGAGGCCTCACCTGTTTGGACGTGTTCCTACCCACCCTGTTGCTGTCATCCTCTTCCCCCAACCTTGGCCACCATCTAAGTTTGCCATCCATGGGTAGAAGTCTTGTTGTTTGTTCCGGTTCCTTGGATTTAAAAATAAAATTAATTTCTTGTTCATGGGCACCTTGGTTTCTTCACTTCTCTTAATGTCTTCCCCAAAAGGTTGTCACTTGACATGTTAACCCTACTTTGGTTTGTGTTCCAGCACATGCCTAGAACTTGAACTTGATGACCTAAGGCTGGGGATACCCCAGCGTATAACTGGAGCTGTTTAAAATGGGGTGAGGAAGTCCTCTGTAAAAGTCTTTGATCCCTTAGTGTGTCTCCCTCTTTTTTTTTTTTTTTTAACCTCTTCCACACATAACCCTAGCTTGGGTGGGGGAAGCGGTGGGTCCTAAGCATTTGATTACTCAGTAGAAGCTGCTGCTTTGTGTGAGAGAGAAGCTATTATATATGAATTGGAGAGCAGGAAAAGGGTGAAGAAATGGAATGAGAGCAAGATACAAGGATGAGAAGATTAGGTGGAGCAGGAAGTCCACGCGGCCAGGATGGAAAATGGCCTTCAGTTCATGATGGGCATTTCACCGTTTGTCTTGCTACTAATGATAACAAATAAGAAACAAGCATTTCACAGCAGTTGAGATTTCAACACATTTCTGGATAAAAAATTATGATGGAGAGAACCCTTGTCTGGTGATCCCATGAGAGAGAAGCCAGTCACTCTTGCTGGACTCAGACTCAAGGCTGCAGCTGCAGTTCTGAGAGGGTAGGAGACAAGGCGGGACCTGAGTACAGCAGTGCTTGTTTCGGCACTTGATGTATGAAGCTTGGCATTTGCTGTCCAGGAGATACAAGCTGGGACCTACTTCGGTGTTTTGTAGGTTTTTCAGCCTAAAGACAAACGGCCTGTTAGCCCAGAGGCAGGCAGCCTATCAGCTACATCAGAGTGATTCTTTCTAACTGCTTTGGTCTTTATAAACACACACTCAAAGATGACATGCATCTTTAAAATCCTGCAGCAAGACTTGGCCTGTTAGCCCAGAGGCAGGCAGCTGTCAGCTACATCGGACTGATTCTAACGGCTTTGGTCTTTATAAACACACACCCAAAGATGACATGCATCTTTAAAATCCTGCAGCAAGACACCACAAGATAAAAAGAAAAACTGGTCCCAGCAGAGACAACTTTGGGAATAAAAGAGAACAAAATACCTCTAATTAGTATATTTTCATAGATATCCCATGTGTTGCGACTAGACTTTGGGAATTGGCTATGAAGAATAGCCCATTTTGGACTAACGTGGCACAGACCAGTTATAAAGACTGGATGAAATATATAAAAACAGGAAATATATAAAAAAGGATCTCTGCTTAGCTCCTTAACCTCTGTTATTACTTTGTTGTTAATCCTCACTTCAGGATATTTTTCCATTGATTTTTAGAGAGTGGGAGGGGGAGAGACAGAAACATTGATGTTAGACACATCAACTGGTTACCTCTCACACACGCCCCAACCAGGGCTATGGATCAAGCCTGCAACTGAGGCACATGCCCTTGACCGGAATCAAACCTGGGACCCTTCAGTCTGCGAGCCAATGCTCTGTCCACTAAGCCAAACTGGCTAGGGCCCTCCATTGTTACTTTATGATGAACACCTTGGGTCCTGCAATGACAATGAGCAGTTTATGAGTTGGCAAATGCCTCAACAGAAGGTTGTATGTAGATTGGGGAGCTAATACCCCACATGGAAATTTTACCCTCACACCCCAGCTGTCTGGTCCAACCTCTGTAAACTTAGCCCAGTGGAGAACTGTCACTTTCTAAGTCTAGTCCCTCACATACACTGGCAAATGTCAAGGAAAAAGCCAGGAAAATATGAAATTTCACCTGTGTGCTTTCCTTGGGGATCAGACTGCCTCAAGTCTCACCAACATTGATTGCCCCCTAATGCTTTGCGCAAGATGTTCAGTCTGTCAGCCCACAGACTGAAGGGTCCCGGGTTTGAACATGGTCAAGGGCACATACCTTGGTTGCAGGCTCGATCCCTGGCCCTGGTCAAGACACTTGCAGGAGGCAACCAATCGATGTTTCTCTCACATCAATGTATCTCTATATATCTCTCCCCTTCCCACTGTCAGAAATATCAATGGAAAAAATATCTTTGGGTGAAGGTTAACAAAACAAAAATCCACAATCTGTTCAAGAAAGAAAATGTAATCAAAGAACATTACTTGTGCTCTGCAGTAAACAATAAGTACTTATAGACATAATGCAAGCACTTTATTGACTGATCTGAAAACTGGTACCATAAAACTACCATGGGAAGAGGGGAAAGGTTGTAAAGGCAGAAAATCAATATGTAATATATTACTAACAACTGAAATTGAGAAATAGCAAGGTACTTAGTTAAGAAGCAACTAGCATATTAAACCTCTATTAAATTGTTGCCTCTTGCCCTGACCGGTTTGGCTCAGTGGATAGAGCGTCAGGCCCTGGATGGAAGGGTCCTGGGTTCGATTCCGATCGAGGGCATGTACCTTGGTTGCGGGCTTGATCCCGCAGTGGGGAGTGTGCAGGAGGCAGCTGATTAATGTTTCTCTCATCGATGTTTCTAACAATCCTCCTCCCTTCCTCTTTGTAAAAAAATCAATAAAAATATATTTTAAAAAATATTGTTGCCTCTTGCAGTGGAGAGAAGACTGGCTGGTGCTTTGTATTATTAGCTCTTCTGTATTATTTATTTTTTAAGTTTATTTTTTATTGTTGACAGTATTACAGATGTCCCCTATTTTCTCCCCAAGTCTCCACTCCACCCAGCTTCCACCCACCCCAGACCTTCACCTTAGTATTGTCTGTGTCCATGGGCTATACATATCTGCATATAGATTCTTTGGTAACTTGATTTTATTTTTAGATTCAAGTAGATTACTTTTTGTTAAAATAGAAAAAGCGATACTATGAAGGAGAGACGTGTAGACAAACTTGCAAACCTCCGCTGGCTTTGCAAAAGCCCTTTTCTGGACTCCATACCCCCATCCAGCCAGTGGTGAGGTACAGCCACACTTCAATCTCTCCTACATTCCTTTGGCCCCTAGTCTAGAGCATCTGATACAACTGTCCACCCTCTTTAAGAACTCTTCTCATGGTGTCTCACCTGATTTTCCTCCTTTTCTGGCCATTTATTTTCCTCTTCCTTACTTTATTATTATTTTTTAAATTTTATTCCTCACCCAAGGATATTTTTCCATTGATTTTTAGAGAGAGTGGAAGATAGAAAAGGAAAGACAGAGAGAAATATCGATGTGAAAGAAACACATTGATTGGTTGCCTCCTGCACGCACCCTGACCAAACCGGGGAGGAGCCTGCAACCTTGACCTGACTGGAATCAAACCAGGGACCCTTCAGTCTGCAGGCCGACACTCTATCCACTGAGCCAAACCGGCTAGGGCTTTTTCCATTGATTTATAGAGAGAAGGAAGGACAGACAGAAATATTGATGTAAGAGAAACACATCGATTGATTGCCTCCTGCTCGAGCCCCGACCAGGGCCCAGGCTGAGGGAGAAGCCCTCTTCCTTACTTTAAATGTTAGAAGTTTGGGGGACTCAATCCAAGATCCTCTTCATTCTATAGCTTTGCCCCAGCATTCCTGTCCACTCATACGGTTTTATTTACCACCTTTGTCCAAATTCTCAAAAATGTTTGCAGGCTTTGGGTACTGCACAAGACTCCTCAAATTCAGAATGTCCAATAAACCTCCTCCACCATAGACTATCAGAGCAAAAGGCCCCACAAATACCTTTATACCCCTCCTCCATCTTCCTGTCCTCATATACAGTGACCAAGACATGTCCAGACATTTCCAAATCGGCCCCCCTATCCTCTATGCCAGTGGTCGGCAAACTGCGGCTCGAGAGCCACATGTGGCTCTTTGGCCCCTTGAGTGTGGCTCTTCCTAAGCCTTAGGAGTACCCTAATTAAGTTAATAACAATGCACCTACCTATATAATTTAAGTTAAAAAAATTTGGCTCTCAAAAGAAATTTCAATCGTTGTACTGTTGATATTTGGCTCTGTTGACTAATGAGTTTGCCGACCACTGCTCTATGCCATCAAGGGATGCTCGGAAAGCCTCTGACTGCCCTGCCCCCTGCCTCCACTCTTGCTCCCATCCAATCCAGTCGCCACACGGTGGCCACAGTGATCTTCAAATACACAACTGAATCCCACATTTTATTCTTCAGAGTTATTGTAAGTTCAAAATCCTCAACATGCATGTGCCAACACACAAGTCCATGCATAAACTACCCTGCCCACATCCTCACCATCATAAACCATCATACACTGCAATTATTGCATGGGCTCTTTCTGCCGGGAAAGTGACCCACATCCCTCCTCTTTTTACCTCCAAGGATTCTCTCTTTTTTTAAAAAAAAATATTTTGATTTCAGAGAGGAAGGGAGAGGGGGAGAGAGATAGAAACATCAATGATGAGAGAATCATTGACTTGGCTGCCTTCCGCACGCCCCCTGCTGGGGATGGAGCCCACAACCTGGGCATGTGCCCCTGACCAGAATCGAACCAGGGACCCTTCAGTCCATAGGCCGATGCTCTATCCACTGAGCTCTATCCAAACCGGCTAGGGCTCCAAGGACTCTGTTAATGTCCCTCTTAGATCATCCCGTCCCCACTCCCAATTCTGATCACAGTCTTGTTGGTTGTCTACCTCCCCCTTCATCATAACCTAAGCTCCGTGAAGGCAGTGGGTTTGTCTGGCCTGTTCACCATCCTGTCCATCATCTTGGGCCCAGATGTTTCATATACGTTTGTCCACTTCATGGGAAAAAGGGATAGCGAGGGGACACACAGCTGTGGCGGGCAGGACAGACGGATGTAAGGAGGTGCAGACAGAGGCTGCAATAGGACAGTCAGACAGGGGCGACAGCAGGTGCGGCGGCCGCCCGCGGCGCAGGGAGAGAAGCGCAGGC
>NW_005370276.1:989457-992914 GCF_000412655.1 Myotis brandtii
GGCCTGGATTCTGGGTTGAGAGGAGGGAGCTGGCAGGTCCCGATGTTGCTGCGTCCTCACAGGTGTACGAGCAGCTCTACGACACGCTGGACATCACCGGCAGCGCCGAGATCCGGGCCCACGCCACGGCCAAGGTAGGCGCCCTCCACCCATCACTCACAGCATCCACGGAATTTCCTAATGCCACTCATTCCTGGCTTCGCCTTCATGATTTTTGCCAAATCTTTATACCACCCTTACTATTACTTATTTCGAATTTAAGTAATCGCTCATTTTATTTTATTTATTTTTTAAATGTATTTTATTGATTTTTTTACAGAGAGGAAGGGAGAGGGATAGAGAGTTAGAAATATCGATGAGAGAGCAACATCCATCAGCTGCCTCCTGCACACCCCCTACTGGGGATGTGCCCACAACCAAGGTACATGCCCTTGACTGGAATCGAACCCGGGACCCTTCAGTCCTCAGGCCGATGCTCGATCCACTGAGCCAAACTGGTTAGGGCAGTAATCTCTCATTTTAAACTTAAATGTCATGAAAGGCATCTTTATCTACTACACATTGAAACTGGTACCGAATGCCTGACTAGAAGATAACCTTAAACACCGATCCAGTGAAAACAACGAAATATCAGTAAACACTGAAATCTGATTAAATTATAGTTAGATGCTATTCTTGCTGCTTCCCGGAGGCTCTCAGCTTCTTCCAGGCCTTGTTTTTCTCTGTTAAAAAGTGAGATTGGGCCGAACCGGTTTGGCTCAGTGGATAGAGCGTTGGCCTGCGGACTCAAGGGTTCCGGGTTCGATTCCGGTCAAGGGCATGTACCCTGGTTGCAGGCACATCCCCAGTGGGGGGTGTGCAGGAGGCAGCTGATCGATCTCTCTCATCGATGTTTCTAACTCTCTATCCCTCTCCCTTCCTCTCTGTAAAAAATCAATAAAATATATTTTTTTCAAAAAAGTGAGATTGGCAAGTGCTGAGTCTTCAAGACACATTCGCACCCAATGGAGACTTTCTCTTTGACATGTCTGAACCATCAAAGTGAACCAACAGGGACATGCAGTCATGATGAAATCGTCTTTTGAATGGTGGCGGGCATCTCGTACTTGGGAAAAGCTCTCTGGCCTCGATAGCTCTCCCTGGCCCAGATCCTCCACCCTCGTCCACCTGTCCACGAGGGAGAGGCCCTCACCTCCCCATGCCTCCTCTCTCCCAGGCCACAGTTGCTGCCTTCACCGCCAGTGAGGGGCACGCGCATCCCAGGGTAGTGGAGCTGCCCAAGACGGAGGAGGGCCTGGGCTTCAACATCATGGGGGGCAAGGAGCAGAACTCGCCCATCTATATCTCCCGTGTCATTCCTGGGGGTGTGGCTGACCGCCACGGAGGCCTCAAGCGTGGGGACCAGCTGCTGTCGGTGAATGGTGTGGTGAGTAGGAGGCTGGGGCAGCGCTAGGGTCAAAGTCTGTCCTTGTTTTTGACATTTCTTCAACACACACTGACTGAGCACTGCCCCTATATCCGGCCAAGTGCAGGCACTGCTGCAGACCCTGAGGAAAATTGGCTTCACCTCTTACCTTCAAGAACTCCCTCTCTGATGAGGGAGATAGACCCTGAGCGAAATAGCCCCAATCAGGGAGATAATCATGAGGAAGCACAAAGCCCTGTGATGTAGCACCAGACCAGGGCGGATGAAAGGAGTTTTTGCAGAGGAAGGGACATTTGAGCTGGGGTTTGAAGGATGCGTAGGAGTTCTCCAGGCAAATAAGGTAGAGAAGGTGTTACTGGCTGAGGTTGTGGTAGGTAGGGACTGTGACTGACATTCCTGTGAGAGAAAGAGAAAGAGCTTGGTTCGGATGGAGGGCTGGGCATGCAGGTAATTAAAATCGCTAGCTTTTCGAGTAGATGGGGGCATAACTAGATGGGTGGTTGGGGCCAGCCTTGTTGGGCCTGTGTGCCAGCCTAGAAAGCTGGGACTTTTTCTCAAGGGTTCTGGAGAGCCATGGGAGGGCTGTGTGTAGGGGAGGGGAGGAGAGGGGAGGCTCAACTTGGAGGAGTAGAAAGACTCCTGTGGGACTCTGTGGGGAATGGGCTGAGGGGAGAGACTGGAGGCCAGAAGGTCAGGGAGGGGACTAGAGTAAGAGTCCACTGTGGAGGGGACCAAGCCTCAGCTGTGGCCAGGGTGGTGGGGACAAAGAAGAGGGAGTCAGGGCAGGAGGCATGGGGCCCCTTAGCAGGCCTGTGGGGAGGGAGGGGATAAAGATGGTCCTGTAGGTCAGGCTCGTGACCGAGGGCATATGGGGCTTGTCTCTGACATGAGGAACCTGGAAAATTTGGGGGGAGGACACCGAGCCAAGAGTTACTGACTCTCCCATGAGGGGATGAGGTTTTGGCACCTCAAGGGCTGGTCGCAGGTCACTAACAGTTGGACCTGTTTCCGGGGTGGGGGTTGGGTGAGAGGGGTGGGCCCCCGGCCCAGCTGTCTGTGCCCTTTCCCGCAGAGCGTGGAGGGTGAGCAGCATGAGAAGGCCGTGGAGCTGCTGAAGGCGGCCCAGGGCTCGGTGAAGCTGGTGGTGCGTTACACACCCCGCGTGCTGGAGGAGATGGAGGCCCGCTTTGAGAAGATGCGCTCTGCCCGCCGGCGCCAGCAGCACCAGAGCTACTCGTGAGCCCTTTGCCACCATTCCCCGGGGGTCTCCACGGCCTCCCTCATCCCCAGACTCCCAATGATTCCTGGACCCTTGGGTGCCACCCCCCAGCCATGGGTCCTCTCCTGGGGTTCTGACCCTGACTCAGACTCTCGCCCCACGCCGTTCTGGCTAAAACCCCGGGGGACTCTTCGCTGACTCCCATTCCAAGATCTGGACCTACCCTCCATGGGATTCCTCCACCCACTTCCCCCGGTCCCGGTTCTGGAACCCCAGCCCTGGCTCTTACCCATCCCCTCCCTGGGCCCCTTACCCTGAGCCTGGCTCCCTTCTCTCCACCCTCCTCGCAGGTCCTTGGAGTCCTGAGGCTGAAACCACAGACCTGGACCCTCCCGCTCTCCCTCCCCCTGTACAGTATTTATTGTCACCGGCTCCGTATTTAAAGATCTTTGCCCCTCACTGAGTGTTTGTGTGTCTGTCCTGCATCCCGGGGCTGGAGGGTCTCCCTTGAGAGGTGGGGGAGGGAAAGAAACTGATGTTGAGACCAGGCCCTGAAGAAGCCGGGGTACAGCATTCCCCCCCAGGTCTGAAGGTAGAGGCTGGGCAGCTTCCTAAGGGCCAAGTCCAAGGGTGGAGGCTGGGACCCAGACTGCGAGCTCAGACCTGAAGACAACGCCCGCCCCCCACTACCCTTCAGAGAGTCTGCGGGCGAAGGCCGAACCCCTTCGGTAGCTGGTCCGACCCACGAGCGCTGACACGCTGCGGGGAGCCAGTGGGTGTCCTGCGTGTGGGCGGGGCGGAGCGAACCATTA
>NW_005370276.1:993876-994173 GCF_000412655.1 Myotis brandtii
GAGCCCGGCCTGCCAGGCAGCGCCCACCCCGGGGACCCCTCGCCTAGCTTTCCCCGCCTCCCCGAGATCCTGGATTCCCTTCTTCATCCCCGGGGACCCCAGATCCCAGATTACACAGCCCAGCCCCAGAGAGTCAGGTGTGCCCCTCCCGGCTCTCAGAGTCCCCAGCCAAACCCTAGGATCCCAGGCAGACCGCCGCCTGGCGCCTCCTCCAGGGCCCAGGAGCCTGGATCTCAGCTCAGCCCTGGGAACCCCTCCGGGTCTAGGTCCTCCTCCTCGGCCCAGCCCTGAGAGCCC
>NW_005370276.1:994403-997375 GCF_000412655.1 Myotis brandtii
GATACCCGGGGCCCTCCCCGACCCAGACTGACGCCCGGCCTCAGGGTTCCGCTGGCCAGGCTCTCGGCCCGGCCCTCAGCACCCTAGATTTCTGGGGACCCCAGCACCTTCCTTAGGAGTCAAGGCTTCTGAAGGTTCCTGCCCCATCCATCCACCTTAGGGTAATTGACGTCCGGGGGCCCGGGTTCCCAGCCTTTGTCCCTTTAGACACCCGGCTCCACAGCCCCTGCGCTCCTCAGGCAAATACACCCAGCCTCCTCGAACCCCAGCATCTGCCCCCTTAGGGATTCAGGCGCCATGACTCCCTCCTTTCCAGGGACTCAGAATGCAATTGTTAATGCCATATTTTGGCATCTGCCTCCCCACCCCCTACCTCCGCCCCTGGAGACTAGACGCCTTGTCCCCAGCCCTGCACCCCCTCAGGGACCCAGGCGTTCAGATCCTAGCTTCTGTGTTGGTCATCAGCCTATACTGAGGCCATCTGCCTCAGCCCTCCCCCCCTAGCCCCCCTGTCTTTTACCTCCACAAGGATTCAGGAGTCCAGGTCCCCGAATCTGCTCTCCTCCTGCCCAGGTTTCTAGCTCCTCATCTCTTACTCTTAGGGACCCAGGTCCCCCTAGTCTCACCATCCCCCTATAAACATGACACCCCCCAGCGGCCTTGGCAAACTCCTGCCTCATCCCTGTTTCATGTCAGTTGCTGGGCTGCCCGGGGACTCTATTCTCTCCCCTGAGACCCAGCTTCTTGAGATATTTCTGGCACCCCATTGCCTTCTGCGGCCCATATGGTGACGGCCCATTCTCTGAATACACTCTCTATGAGCCAAACATACATGCCTTCCTCCAAATGTGTTCTGTGGCCTCGGCTCCTTAGATGATCTAGAACCTACTCACTGTCTTCCACATTTCCGGTTAAACATTGCCCTTGCAGCACCCCATGTTCTAGATTCTTTCTAGATCCTGGAACATTCCCAGCCAACGTCTCTGTTCCATCTTCGCCCAAGGCGTGTTCTCAGTTCTAGGCTTGATGCTAAATTCTAGGCCTGTCTTTTCCCAGATGGATTCGAATATCTAAAGAACCCCCCGTAGGCCACATTCTGACCCCACTGTCTCTCGGGACAGGACCCAGGCCTTGTTTGTTCTCTGCTAAAATTTCATCTTAGGTGTGTTCTAGGTTCCAGCCATGTCCTTGGACATTGTTCTACATTCCATGCTCTTCCCAGGGACATTCTAAGTTCTAGAATGTGGGTCTTCCGATGATGTGCTCTAGTCTTTGAATTGTGCCACCAACTCTAGAAGGTATTTTCTGCTTCGGGTTCCAGCCAGTTCTACAGTCTACAATCTAGAAGACTCCCATGGAAGCGTTCTACCTTAGATCTTCCTCCCCAGGTTCTAGGTTCTAGGCCCAACCATTCCATCCCCACCTTCTCCGCCCACCTTTTCCTTCGTGTGATGTTGGCTCAGAACTTGTCCCCTGGTGGATCGTGGGCTTCCTCCTCTTCCGGCCACATCAGCGTTCTAATCATGCTCTAGGCTCTCCCCTCTTCTGGAGTCTTCAGCTTAGAAATGCCCTCATTTCCAGAGCACCCTATCTCTCCTTTGCCAGCTCAGGCCCCATGCCAGTAAATTCTCAATTCCAAGCATGCATCCTTCTACATCTTCCCCCAGGCACGACTAAGTTCCAGACAAACTCCTTGCTACTTTCTAGGTTTTTCTTCCCCTCCAGGGCATGTCCTGAATTCTAGAGCATCTCTTTTTCATTCCGAGTTCTAGCATTATCTTGACACATGATAAAACCAAGATGGCAAACCGTGTTATACCCTCATCTCTGGTAGATTTTGCGTTCTAGAATATGTCTCCTGACGAGGTTTGTTGTGCATGGCATTAGGTATATCCTTAGATATCATTCTGAGGTCACCCAGGTGCTTTTTAAGTTGTTGATTGCTCTTGGCTGGTTCAACGTTTCAGAACAGGCTTCTAGAATATGCCCGAAGTGCAGCTCTCACCCAACTCACATTATACACATGGGAGGATATGTTCTTTCTGCGCTCTGTGCTGTATCTACATGCCGGTGGCTTTCTAGATCCGTGCCCAGCCTTGCTGTCTTGTTTCCTTCTCAGTGAATTTGAAGTTCTAGAACAGCTTCCTTAAAGCATCTTGTGTTGCATCCCCTGACCAGGCTCTGGGTTTTAGATACCATGTTGGTTTGGGGCCTAAGGCTGGCCTGCCTTCTGATGAACATATTCCGGAATCTGGCCTGTGAGTGCTGGGATTCAGGTATCTAGATTCCCCGATGTACCTGTTCAAAGATCCAAGGGACCCAGCTGCCTGCTCTCCCAGCCACCCCCCCCCCCCTCACAGAAGTCCAAGGCCCCAGTCCCAGGCTTTAGACACAGTCCGAAAACGGGGTGGCGCTGGGAATTATCTCCTCTTAGAACCGGTTATGCCACTGCCAGATGGGAGAGAGGGAAAGGGGGGAAGCGAATGAAAGTCCCTCCTGCTTTCGGCTGGGCCAGCTGGACCTGTCGGACCTGATGTGTGCGAGGGAGTGGCTCCGGGGAACTCCATTCATCTCCGCCCACAGCTTGTGCGCCCCAGCTCCTGGGTCCTGGGGGCCTGGCCTGTCGGGTTCTGGGGGAGCAGGGGTCTGAAGGCTGGGATTTCTGAGTCTGAGGTTGGAGGTTTAAAGCCCAGACAGAGCAGAGGGTGTAGTGTCTCTGACTCCCGGGATTGGGAAGGAGGGAGGCTGGAGGCTGGATCTTGGTCACCTGGGTTGTGGGAGATGGCTAGCCTACCCCGCCCTCCTCCATGCTCCCCCCACTCCAAGTGGAGTGGGTCTTTAGACTCTTCTGGAGTTGAGGTCCAGATGAGAAACTGAAGAAGAGGGGAATCGAGCTGGATAGCAGCTAATCTGGTACCAGTGACCTAATTCTGTGCCCCCCGTCCTGTGTCCCCCTGAAGTCACGGTTCTGG
>NW_005370276.1:997406-997802 GCF_000412655.1 Myotis brandtii
TGGGAAAAAACAGGTAGAGGCTGACTTTTCCACATGCACTCAGGCAGTGCCTGGGGCACCCGGCTTCCGTGTGGTGGACCAGGCTGGGCCTAGATTTGCTGTCGGTGCCTGATGGAGACTGACCTCAGTTTCCCCAAACGCTCTCACCCAGGTAGCCAAGTCCTGGTTTCCCCGAGAGCAATGGGTTTCAGTCCATCCTATGCCACGATCAGAATGAACAGATCTCAGTTTGTCCTGGGTGGCTCTGCCTCAGTTTCCTCCATGCATTCGCCGAGTGGCCATGTCTGTTTCCCTGCCTGCGCCTTGACGAGGCCGGTCGCTGTTCCCTGCCCCTTCGCTGCCCCTGCAGGCCAGCACCGCCGCCATGATGTGCGAGGTGATGCCCACCATCACCCA
>NW_005370276.1:998146-1002929 GCF_000412655.1 Myotis brandtii
GCTCAGGGGGCGGGGCTTATAGGGAGGGCGGGGCTTTCCAACAGTTCGGTTCCACGTGGGAGGTGGGGAAGGATTGATCTGACGGTCCCGCTCTTGCCCACATCTGGACAGGAGTTTGCGGCTCTGACGAAGGAGCTGAACTTGTGTCGAGAGCAGCTGCTGGAGCGGGAAGAAGAGATTGCGGAGCTGAAGGCCGAACGGAACAACACGCGGGTGAGCGAGCGCCTTGCTAAGCGGTGCAGGCGGGGGAGTGGGGGCTCGCGGTGTTGCGGTCCGACCGCTGGGGTCCTGTCTTCTCCCTGCTCCCACTTCTCGGCTGGTGTCCTCTGGCCCCCTCCTTCCTTCCCGTTTTTCCCCCTCTCCATAAGGGCCTCTATCTGCCACTCCTTCCTGACCTCGGAGCTCCCTCTCTTACTGACCTGCCTCGTTCCTTACCTTTTGCTCGGCTTCAACTCTTTCCCCATGTGTCCAACCCACCTGTCTGAGCCACACTTCCCGTCGACCCTGCCTCCCTTTCCTTGCCCCTGTGACCCGGTGTCCTGTCCCTGCAGCTGCTGCTGGAACACCTGGAGTGCCTGGTGTCCAGACACGAGCGGTCACTGCGCATGACCGTGGTGAAGCGCCAGGCCCAGTCCCCGGGCGGCGTCTCTTCGGAGGTGGAGGTGCTCAAGGCTCTAAAATCCCTCTTCGAGCACCACAAGGCCCTGGATGAGAAGGTATGAGACCGGAAGAGCCTGGCTGTGGAAGGGAAGCCCGCAGGTGGCGGGGGCTGTCCTGAGCTGCAGAGATTCGGTTGGTTGGGGATGTCCTAAGTGGGGGGGAAAGTTGACTCTGATTGACTGGCTATGCAGGCTGACCTGACTGGTTGATCATGGAAAAGTGAACGAGGCGGGGCTACCCGTGGCCAGGCTAAGCTTTGGTGGCAGGTTGGGGCTGCACATCCATTATAGATAGAGGAATTCTAACCTTCCCCACGAGGCCCGTTCCAGGGCGTTCTTCACCATGGCCAACTGTCCTACATTGGATCTGATCTCCATCTCACTGCCGTCCTGCCCATCCCCAGGTCCGGGAGCGGCTGCGGATGGCGCTGGAGCGGGTGGCTGTACTAGAAGAGGAGCTGGAGATGAGCAACCAGGAGGTGAGCCCGGGAAGGGGAGGGAGGGGCTACGGAGCTCCCAATGGGGTGGGCTGATTCTGGGTTCCAGAATCTGTTGGGGGCAGGACTAGAGCAGAGGACTAGTGGGGTTGGACTATGGAGAGAACCAGTGGGGTCCCTAAGGCCTAGGAGGAGAACTGCCTAGTGAGAACCAGGGGCCGGGGCCAACGGGAAGAGCCCACACCGAGGGAATGTTTGAGTGGGAAAAGTCGGGCTAAAGAGGACAAGAGGAAGGCCAACCCCCGTCCCTGCTGGGAAGCTAAGGAGAGATAGGAGAGCACAGGGTCTGAGGGCAGCCCCAGCAGGACCCGGGGCTCCCATGGCCTCTCCTTAGATGGCTGGGGCCAGTGGGAAGGAGCTAATCTTCCTTTCGCACTGATTTCCCTTTCCCATTCCCAGACTCTGAACCTTCGAGAGCAGCTGTCTAGGCGCCGATCGGGGCTGGAGGAGCCGGGCAAGGATGGGGACGGGCAGGTAAGAGGAGGAAGTCCTTCGCTCCCTTTGCTCTTCATTGATCCTCATCCCTCTGACCTCCACGCTCTCCTCTGACTTTGTGATGGTCCCTTTTTTCTTTCTTTCTTTTAAAAAAATATATTGTTGCCCTGACCAGTTTGGCTCAGTGGCTAGAGTGTCGGCCTGTGGACTGAAGAGTCCCAGGTTCGATTCTGGTCAAGGGCATGTACCTTGGTTGCGGGCACATCCCCAGTAGGGGGTGTGCAGGAGGCAACTGATCGATGTTTCTCTCTCATAAAAAATCAATAAAATATATATTTAAAAAATATATATATATATTGTTTATTGATTTCAGAGAGGAAGGGAAAGGGAGAGAGAGATAGAAACATCAGTGATAAGAGAAGAATCATGGTAGGCTGCCTCCTGCAAGCCCCACACTGGGGATCAAGCCCGCAACCCGGGCATGTGCCCTAATGGAGAATCGAACCCTGACCTCCTGGGTCATAGGTCAACGCTCACCCACTGAGCCACGCCAGCTGGACTGTGATGGTCCTTTTAATGTTTGATATGATCCTCACTGACCCTGGGACATCTGAGCTCCTAGGACCTGATTCAGGTCACCTCGCTAACTACTGTGACCTCCAAGACCCTTACTGATATATTGTTAAATTTTTAAAATTTTTATTGATTTCAGAGAGAGGAAGGAAGAGGGAGAGAGAGAATCATCAATGATGAGAGAGAATTATTGATTGGCTGCCTCCTCACGCCCCCTACTGGGGATGGAGCCCTGACTGGGAGCAAACCGTGACCTCCTGGTTCATAGTTCGGTGCTCAAACCACTGAGATACACCGGCAGGGCACCCTTACTGATCTTTGATTCACTCTGTCCACTCACCCCCCCCCCCCCCCCCCCGCCATCAACTGTGTTTTCCAGATGCATTTTCTTTCTATCTCTGTTTCCCCACTCTGGGTTCTGTCCCTTCCTTCCTCCCGGTCCCCACTTCAGGCCCTTGCCAATGGCCTGGGTCCTGGAGGCGAATCCAACCGGCGCACGGCTGAGCTGGAGGAGGCCCTGGAGCGGCAGCGCGCGGAGGTGTGCCAGCTGCGGGAGCGCCTGGCGGTGTTGTGCCGCCAGATGAGCCAGCTGGAGGAGGAGCTGGGCACCGCCCACCGCGAGCTGGGTAAGGCCGAGGAAGCTAACGTCAAGCTCCAGCGCGACCTCAAGGAGGTGAGGCCGGAGCCGCCGGTGGGTTGCCCTCTGTCCCTCCCCTCCCCATAACCCTTCCCCACGTCCCTTTGCCCAAAGTCACAGAGCTCAGGAATGGTGGGACCTGAATTCCATTCATAAGCTGTGCAGATTCTCTCCCTCTCTGAGCCCCAGTTTCCTCGCCTGTAACATGGGACTCACAGCTCTGTCAGAGGGTTGGCATGTGGCACATACGCAGTGGGCGCTCAGTAACTGTTCGTAG
This sequence comes from Myotis brandtii, assembly GCF_000412655.1. NCBI lineage: Eukaryota > Metazoa > Chordata > Mammalia > Chiroptera > Vespertilionidae > Myotis > Myotis brandtii. Next base: position 1,001,225 of record NW_005370276.1, read on the forward strand.
TGATCTTATCATTGGCAAATCCTCTTGTGCCTCCAAATTGAATTCCTTGGTCTGCATTTCTACCCATTCCGGGCTTAGGCTCCTGGATCCTCACTCCCACGCCCCAGGGGCTGCCCGGAAATGTAGGCATGGGTTCTCGAAGGAAGGCCCTGGATGAGAAAGAATAGTGGGCACTTTAGTTTTCTCATCCACTAGGGCAGTGGTCGGCAAACTCATTAGTCCACAGAGCCAGATATCAACAGTACAACGCTTGAGATTTCTTTTGAGAGCCACATTTTTTAAACTGAAACTATATCGGTAGGGACATTGTTATTAACTTAATTAGGGTACTCCTAAGGCTTAGGAAGAGCCACACTCAAGGGGCCAAAGAGCCGCATGTGGCTCGCGAGCCGCAGTTTGCCGACCACTGCACTGGGGCCTTCACCTCACGTTTTAAGCCCTGGGTCCTGATGGGAAATCTACCACCACAAGGGCTCCCAGACTCGGGTCCATCTCCCAGGAGACCCCGGAGCACCTTTTCTGGGGTTCTGAGCCTGTGATGGGGGATCTTGGGAGATGCTGCCTCCCAGATGGAAGGGGCCTTGGCTTCCCAGGAGGCCCTAGGGCAGCGGTTCTCAACCTGTGGGTCGCGAGGGGCGCTGGTGGGCACCCCTGAATCTGGCGGCTGCGGCCTCGTGGGGGGAGGCTGAACGGTGACAGGGTTAGGGGACTATTTTAGGGGGTAGAGGGCTGTAAGACTGTGAGAGGGAGTGGGGTCCCCAGCGCCCAAAGCCGGAGCAAGAGACGCGGAGCCCGCGCGAGCGGCGGAGACAGGGTTCCAGAGCTGCAGAGCCATGAGGAGCTGTATTTAAAGGGCCAGAAGGTTGAGAACCGCTGCCCTAGGGCACTTGCTCTGTGACGCTAAGCCTGGGCTGGGCCACAAGTTGCCGAAACATCTAAGTCCTGGGTTTTTGAGGCAAGTGGTCCAAGAAGAGTGGAGGAGACGTCCCATCCCCTGAGCCTCAGGGCCATTCACATGGGGAGGGTCTAAGCCAGCGCTGCTCGCGGGCAGTGTGGTACCACCATTCTAACTTCAAGTGGCAGGGACCTCACGTTGGCTATTCCCGGGGCTCCTGGCAGGTTGGGTTCCACCATTCTGACGCCCGGATGCCAGGGGACTGCATTTCCCAGGATTCCCTGGGGTGCCTGATTTGGGGTTCTAGGCCTAGGCTCCCCGCAGGGCCTTTGGGGAGCTGTAGTCCACGCGGCCCGTTGCCACCTCTGCAGGCGTTGGCGCAGCGGGAGGACATGGAGGAGCGGATCACGACGCTGGAGAAGCGCTACCTGAGTGCCCAGCGCGAGGCCACGTCTCTGCACGACGCCAACGACAAGCTGGAGAACGAGCTGGCCAGCAAGGAATCGCTGTACCGGCAGGTGGGGGCGCCGGGGGCCGGGAAGGGGCGCTGGGGACGAGGTCCTTGCCGGGAGACCCAGCTCCTACCCAATCCCGTCCCTGTCCTACCCTAGAGCGAAGAGAAGAGCCGCCAGCTGGCCGAGTGGCTGGACGACGCCAAGCAGAAGCTGCAGCAGACGCTGCAGAAGGCCGAGACCTTGCCCGAGATAGAAGCGCAGCTGGCCCAGCGCGTGGCGGCCCTCAATAAAGTGAGGGGCGGCCTGGGGCGGGGCCGTGAGTCTCTGCAGTAGGGGGCGGGGCCAGGAGTCTGGA
>NW_005370276.1:1003056-1011013 GCF_000412655.1 Myotis brandtii
AGGAGGGGCGGGGCCTGGGGTCTGGAGAATGGGGCGGGGCCTGGAGTCTGGATTGGGCGGGGCCCGGAGGAGGGGGCGGAGCCTGGATTCTGGAGGGGTCGCAGACCTGCAGCCTGGATTTTGGATGAAAAATCAGAGCCTGGGGATTGGGGAAGGGATAAAACTTGGAATGGGGGCAGGGTCTGGAGGTCTGGACGGGGGAGTGGGGGGAGGAGTTCTCTAGTTTGGACTGAAAGGATGGATGGCCTGGAACATGAACTGAGGAAAGGAACACGGCCCGCCCGTGGACGAAGGCCCGGCCTGGTACCTCTCTTGGAGGAAGTGGGACTGGAGCCTGCCTGGGTCCCAGGGGCGCCAAGTCAGATGTCATGGTTCCTTCCATCCTCTCTAGGCTGAGGAACGCCATGGGAATTTCGAGGAGCGTCTCAGGCAGCTGGAGGCCCAGCTGGAGGAGAAGAACCAAGAACTGCAGCGGGTGAGAGAACGAACGGGCTAATGCAGCGAAGGCGAGGGGCGGGGCCTGGAGGCGGGGGCGGGGCCTGGGGCAGTGGGAGGAGCTCAGCAGGGGCTCCGCTCTGGACCAGGTGGGTTTGAGCACCCTCGGTCCCCTTCTCCTTGGGGCAGGCCAGGCAGCGGGAGAAGATGAACGATGACCACAATAAGCGGCTGTCCGAGACAGTGGACAAACTGCTGAGCGAGTCCAACGAACGGCTACAGCTTCACCTCAAGGAGCGGATGGGGGCGCTGGAGGAGAAGGTGCACCCCAAGCCAGCACTCTGATAACCCTGCATCCTGGGCCACCTCTTGCCCAAATCCCTGGGCCCCGGATCGTTTCCCCAGACCCATTATCTGAGATCCCCCTGAACCTGGGCCTCCCGCATCCGACAGACTTCTCTGCCGTAATGCAGGGACCACTCTTTCACCTAAACCCCCCAAGAGCTGAATTCTGGGGCACCTGTACCCTGAGTTCTTGGCTTTTCCCCAAGCCTCTTATCCTAGGGACCCTCAAACTGAATCCTCCGATTACACAGGAATTCTGGGGCTCCCAGGAACGGGATCCCCCACCCCGCTGCATCTTTGAACCCACAACCCCCATGTGCTCCAGCTCACCATTCATGCACACCTCATTCATGGGGCTCCTCTCGGACCCCCAGACCATGTCCCTCTCAGGCTCCCCCCCCCTCACTGCACCCCTGTCCCCCACAGAACTCACTGAGTGAGGAGATTGCCAACATGAAGAAACTGCAGGACGAGCTGCTGCTCAACAAAGTATGGCGGGGCCTGGCGGGAGGACCGGGCAATGGCGGGCCCTGCTGGGTCGGAACCAGCTGGGAGGGCTGTGCCCTGGGCACATGCTGACCTGACCCCTCTGACCCGTCCCCACAGGAGCAGCTCCTGGCGGAGATGGAGCGAATGCAGATGGAGATCGACCAGCTGCGGGGGAGGCCTCCGTCCTCCTACTCCAGGTGACAGCAGCGCTCCTGCCCCCCTCTCCCCACGGGCCCCCTTGGCCAGGCTCATCCTTTCTGATCCCTAGGCCTCCCCGACACCCACTGCACCCGCTGCCTGTCTTCCGGAGACTTCCACGGATCTCTTTTAGTTTTGACCCCTGACTTCATGACCACTGACTACCAGATCCTTTTCCCTGACCTTTGACCTCAGACCCCTCTCTTAATCTCCTGACCAAAGGCCCTTTCCTACCTCAGCTTTCTTTTCTTTCTTTTAAAAAAAAATTTTAAATAGATTTTTTTAGAGAGAGGGGAAGGGAGAGGGAAAGAGAAACATCAATGTGATGTGATAGCATCATTGGATTGCCTCCTGCATGCCCCCTATGGGGGATCGAGCCCACAACCCAGGCATGTGCCCTGACCAGGAATCAGGCCTGTGACCTTTCAGTACACAGGACAGCGCTTGACCAACGGAGCCACACTGACCAGGGCTCAGCTCTTCTTTTCTTGACCCCTTAGTCTCTGCCTTCTTCTTTATTAATATTTTTTAAAATATATTTTTTTATTGCTTTTTAAAGAGAGAGAGAGAAACATCGATCAGCTGCCTCCTGCATACCCCCCCTCCACCAGGGATTGAACCTGAAACCTGGGCATGTGCCCCGACTGGAATGGAACCGATGACCTCTCAGGGCACGGGACAGCACTGGACCAGCTGAGCCACACCAGCCAGGGCTCTGACTGTCTTCTCCATGCCCACAGGTCTCTCCCTGGCAGCGCCCTGGAGCTCCGTTATTCCCAGGCACCTACGTTACCTTCCGGTGCCCACCTGGACCCCTATGGGGCTGGCAGTGGCCGAGCAGGCAAGAGGAGCCGCTGGTCAGGGGTCAAGGATGAGCCCTCCAAGGTCAGCAGCCACTGCTGGGGCCTGGGTTGAGCAGGGCTTGGGCGGGCAACAGTGGGAACTGGGGTCTATCGGTCGGGGCTCGGGAGGGGGCCGGGCTGAGAAGCAGGGTCTCCCGGACCCATGCTGTCTTCTGTCCTTCTCCCACAACTCCCTCTTCCCCACGTGCCTGGATGTCTCTTCGTGGAAATCCCGCTGCCTGGTGAGAACCTTAGAGGAATGATGGGGTGGTGAGGGGGTCGGGTTCCGGGGGATGGTGGGCAGGGTGTAGCATCTTAGAATGGGTGGGGTTAAGTGAAGAAAGTGAGTGAGTTGAGCCAAAGAAAACAGTGAAATCAGGGGGTTGGGGTGGTTCAGGAAAGGGACCATCAAGAGACAAAGCAGAGCTGGAAAAAGGTGAGGGCTCCATCACAGGGTGGGGGCAGTCAGTGTCGGACGTGGGCGGGGTCCGGAGGGCGGGCCAGGTCAGGAGAGGTGAAGGACAACCCAGGGCCAATCTCCTCCCCTGCCCACCGGGGGCCCCTCTCTCCACACAGACACAGGAGTGGGAGCGGTCCGCCCCTGCGGGGTCCATGCCGCCCCCGTTTCCCGGGGAACTGGATGGCTCAGATGAGGAGGAGGCGGAGGGGATGTTTGGGGCTGAGCTGCTCTCCCCCAGCGGGCAGGCCGATGTGCAGACACTGGCCATCATGCTGCAGGAGCAGCTGGAAGCGATCAACAAGGAGATCAAGTGAGCACCGGCCCCGTCCCGCGGCTCGGCCCTGCCTGGGCTCAGTCCACAGCCCCCCTCGCTGTGGAGTCTGCTGTGAAGGCCAGAGCCTATCTCCTCTCCCACGGTCCTCAAGGGATTTTTCCCAGCCCGACATTCCCTCCAGTATCCAGGGATCCCCCAGGAGTCTCGTATATGAGATATACATATATATATCCCTCAGTTAAGTACTCACAATTTCCCAACACAGCAAAGACTAAACCTCCAAATACCAAAATTCTCAATCCAGTACATCAACAATCCTCCAGGACACCATGGATTTAATGGCTTCACACAAACAGTACCCAGAGAATCCTGGTCCCCCAAGATTCTCAACACAAGCACCCCATCCCAAAACGCCAAGAGCCTCACTTTAACACATCAAGAACTGCAATTCTCCATACCAAGAATTTCTACCCAACAGATAATATATAACAAGAATTCTCAACTTATGAAGACTCACCCATTATATAAAGTACACCCCAATTCCCCAGTAACTATCTTATTTAGCAATCTATATACAGTGGGGCCTTGACTTACGAGTTTAATTCGTTCCGAGACCGAGCTCCTTAAGGAGCTCGTTAACTCAAATTACTCTATCAACTCAATGCAAAAAATCGGCCGAGAGAAAGCTGGTATCTCAAAAAACTCGTTAGTCGGGACACTCGTAAGTCAAGGCCCCACTGTATATAAAAGCCTAAGTGACCATTATGACCAGATGACTGGCTGGTAGCTATGACACACACTGACCACCAGGGGGCAGACACTCGATGCAGGAGTTGCCCCCTGGTGGTCAGTGTGCTCCCACAGCCAACCTCCCGAGGACCCTCCCCCCAGCCGGCCAACCTCCCACCATATGGCCCTGATCAGCCCAATCGCTGGCCAGGCTGAGGGACCCCACCCGTGCACGAATTCGTGTACCAGGCCTCTAGTTCTCTAATAATACACCCTCCATGGACCCAGCAAATATACCAACATGACTACCATCTTCCATTCAAACTTGTTCTGACTTGAGTAATCAACTCTCATATACAAAGTGATTCTAAGACTTTCCCAGATCCTAGGTTGACCTCTGAATCCCAGATCTCATCTGGATCTTATGAATTTGCTCTTGTTGTCCTCCTTGAAACTTGATCTCTTTCCCATAAAAAAATCCCTTTATGATTTTCCAGAACCACTTGGTTATCATCAGGGTCATCCTGATGCAGACCCTGATCATTGTCTCTAATCTACTTCCCTGACCTCCTGAGCCCATCATGACCCCTAACCCCCCTTGAATCTTGGTGGATTCACATCACGAATCCACCAAGACCCTCTAACCTCATTATGCCTTCTTCAGAATTATTTTTGCCTCCCTAAGCTTTCTGGCTCATTGGGATCCTCAGACTCCCTCTCCCATCGTCTGCCTCAGTCCTCTCACCAGTCTCCCCCTTTCCCTCCTCAGGCTAATCCAAGAGGAGAAGGAGACAACAGAACAAAGGGCAGAAGAACTGGAGAGCCGGGTATCTGGCTCTGCCCTGGACTCACTGGGCCGCTACCGCAGTAGCTGCTCACTGCCCCCCTCCCTCACCACCTCTACCCTTGCCAGTCCTTCCCCTCCCAGCTCCGGTCACTCAACACCCCGTCTGGCACCCCCTAGTCCTGCCCGTGAGGGCGCCGACAAAGCTGTAAGTGTTCTGAAGTCTCCTTAGCTTGGTGGGGTGGGTAGGAGGTCAGAAACAGGGTTCCCCAACAGCTAGCAACAATAACTTCTCACACCAGTGGTTTTCAAAAGCAACCTCATCTTCCCTAAAAATCCCAACTCAAAGGGCAAAGGGAGGACTGAGCCACTGGGCTCCTGAATCCTAACTTGTATTTTAGTTAGATCTGGTCTACCTTTACCAGTTTTATGCATTACGTTTCTGCAAGTGATTTTTAAAAAATGCTTCTGTGACTGAACATACGTTTGAGAACTGCCATTATATCCTCATAATTAACCTTTGAGGGATGCATAACGGATATTAATCTTATTTTATTGCCCGAAACCCAAGCTTTTCTGCTTTCAGAACCTGTAACCTAGTGGCTTTCCTTGGGGCCACACAGATCCCACTTCTGACACCATAAGCTATGAAACTATCAATATGGGCTTTAGCTCCGGTGGGACTGTAATCTTTCGCTTTACGTTTCATCCCACTTGGCCTAGGCTACCTTCAGAAATGGTTCCCCAAACCAGGGATGCCTCATACATTCCCCAGTAGATATTTTAGTTAATGAGGAACCCGCAATATGACTCCAACTTAATCCAGCCTCTCTACTTCTCTATCCCCAGAATCATGTCCCCAAGGATGAAGCTGGGGCTCCACGAGGGGAGGGGCCAGCCATCCCAGGAGACACCCCGCCTCCCACGCCCCGCTCTGCCCGCCTAGAGAGAATGACCCAGGCCTTGGCACTGCAGGCAGGATCCCTGGAAGATGGGGGGCCCTCACGGGGAAGGTCAGCAGGGACAAGAGATGGGACAGGGATGGGCTTGCTCGGGAGGATGAAATGGGAGTGGACAAAGACTTGGGATGAAAGGACGCATCCCAGAGGGGGTCTGCCCTCACCCTGTCCTGCTCCTCCAGTGAGGGCACCCAAGATTCCCTGCACAAAGCCCCCAAGAAGAAGAGCATCAAGTCATCCATAGGTCGTCTCTTTGGCAAGAAGGAGAAGGGGCGAATGGGACCACCAGGACGGGACAGTTCCTCTCTGGGTGAGTACCCCGATTCTACCCCTTCCTTCCTTCCTTCCTTCCTTCCTTCCTTCCTTCCTTCCTTCCTTCCTTCCTTCCATCCTTCCATCCTTCCTTCCTTCCTTCCTTCCTTCCTTCCTTCCTTCCTTCCTTCCTTCCTTCCTTCCTTCCTTCCTTCCTTCCTTCCTTCCTTCCTTCCTTCCTTCCTTCCTTCCTTCCTTCCTTCCTTCCTTCCTTCCTTCCTTCCTTCCTTCCTTCCTTCCTTCCTTCCTTCCTTCCTTCCTTCCTTCCTTCCTTCCTTCCTTCCTTCCTTCCTTCCTTCCTTCCTTCCTTCCTTCCTTCCTTCCTTCCTTCCTTCCTTCCTTCCTTCCTTCCTTCCTTCCTTCCTTCCTTCCTTCCTTCCTTCCTTCCTTCCTTCCTTCCTTCCTTCCTTCCTTCCTTCCTTCCTTCCTTCCTTCCTTCCTTCCTTCCTTCCTTCCTTCCTTCCTTCCTTCCTTCCTTCCTTCCTTCCTTCCTTCCTTCCTTCCTTCCTTCCTTCCTTCCTTCCTTCCTTCCTTCCTTCCTTCCTTCCTTCCTTCCTTCCTTCCTTCCTTCCTTCCTTCCTTCCTTCCTTCCTTCCTTCCTTCCTTCCTTCCTTCCTTCCTTCCTTCCTTCCTTCCTTCCTTCCTTCCTTCCTTCCTTCCTTCCTTCCTTCCTTCCTTCCTTCCTTCCTTCCTTCCTTCCTTCCTTCCTTCCTTCCTTCCTTCCTTCCTTCCTTCCTTCCTTCCTTCCTTCCTTCCTTCCTTCCTTCCTTCCTTCCTTCCTTCCTTCCTTCCTTCCTTCCTTCCTTCCTTCCTTCCTTCCTTCCTTCCTTCCTTCCTTCCTTCCTTCCTTCCTTCCTTCCTTCCTTCCTTCCTTCCTTCCTTCCTTCCTTCCTTCCTTCCTTCCTTCCTTCCTTCCTTCCTTCCTTCCATCCTTCCATCCTTCCTTTGTTTCTTCCTTCTTCTTTACATATTCACTTGACATTCATTCATGTCCTCATTGATTTGGTAATTCATTTACAATGTAGAAGGGACAGAACTTGGCAGAGGAAGGCAGGGTAGGGTTGGGGGTGGGGGGCAGAAAGAGCCCTCCGTGGCCTGCTTGAGTGACTGGAGGGCTAAATCATATTGTTATGTCATTTCCCATTTAGGGAGGCGAATCCTAAAGGCAGAGCACCTGGTGTGCTGGAGCCTTCTTGTATCGGCTTGTGAGAGCCAGTAGTTAAATTTTCAGGCATTTTGTGAGTTGCTTGACATCACATTGGCAGCTTGAAATCGGCACAGTGGGATTATTCACACCATAGAGATGGGCAAAGGCTACAAATCAAGGAATAGCTCCTTCCTCCTCACGGGGCCAGCTAAACACTTGCCAGCACACCACTGCCACCCTGACAAGGCCAGGCCAATGGATGCCCTATTTTGGGGTTATCTCCAATTTATTGCCTGGGAGGTGACATTGGTCCCTGTCTGGCTCGATCACTCCCTCTCTGTGGCCTCATTGACTATTCCCTTGGGGCCTCTGGTCTCCTGGCTTCCTTCTCACCACCCCCAGCATGAAATAGTCTGCTTCCCCCTGAGACTCTCCAAATTTTGGCCCCTCCCTGCCTCCAGCTGGAACACCCTCAGATGAGACGTTGGCCGCCGACCCTCTGGGGCTAGCCAAGCTGACAGGCCCAGGAGACAAGGACCGCAGAAACAAGAGGAAGTGAGTGTGGGAGTGGGGGGGGAGGGGGGGACTTACAAAGATCCACATGCGTTTTGTTGGAACCTCCTGCCAGGTTTCCTACACTCATAACAAGTGTTTTGAGAGGGGGTTGTGGTGAAGGGGGCCACCCAGGAGGGCTGGGTGTCTCCGCCCCTGAGAGCTCCTGCCCTGGCCCCCTCTTCCCAGGCATGAACTGCTGGAGGAGGCCTGCCGCCAGGGCCTGCCCTTTGCTGCCTGGGATGGCCCCACCGTGGTCTCCTGGCTGGAGGTACTGGGGCCCAGAAATGCCCTGATTCCTGACCTTCAACCCCTGTGACAGCCCCACCACTAGGGCTGGTTGGGTCCACCTAGCACCACCCTCCTAGACCAGATGCGGGGGGGAGGGGGGATGAGGCCCTGGAAGGAGTCAGGCTTCCTGTGATCTCCTT
>NW_005370276.1:1011225-1014846 GCF_000412655.1 Myotis brandtii
CATGACGATTCATCACAGTAGCAACATGACAGTTAGGAAGTAGCCACGAAAATAATTTTATGGTTGGGTCACAACATGAGGAACTGTATTTAAAGGGCCAGAAGGTTGAGAACCACTGCTAGACCTATACTCCCCTTATACCACCTGGATTATCTGGGGGGTGGAGGGGGTAAAAGGGGACCTTCTCTCAGGTCTCCCTGCCTCCCCTGTACCCCTAACCTTCAGTCTGTCTTCAACCGAAGCCAGAGGGACCCATCCTGGAGAATAAGACAAACCCATATGGTTCCCGGCAAGGCCCCTGATGAAAGACCATTGCCCTCTCCTTCCCTCACTCTGCTCCTTTGCACCCCCTTTTGCTTGGAGCACCCCCCCTCCCCGTTTCCCCCAAGGCTGGCTCCTTGTCATCCCCTGAGGTCTCAGCTCAATGTCACCACCTCTGAGAGGCCTCTCTCACTCAACAGCTAAACCAGTCACCTGCTGCCCATCACCCCAGGACATTAAGACCTGGTTTTCCTCCATAGCATTTACTGCCTTCTAATGTTTTATCCTTGCATTCCACACAGAAAATCATGTGGCCGTGCCTAATGCAGCACTCAGCCCTTTGCCACGCTTGCTGTTCACACGTGAATGTGTGTATCGGAAGCACTCGAATGTAATGTGTGGACATCCTAGCCAGCTAGCCCCCCAAATTACTGCAGCGGGCGTCTCCTAAAAATAAGAACTTTCCCCCACATCGCCACCGTGCCCTTGTCACACCTAAGAACACGACCGTTATTGTTAGTTTCATCTACTATTCAGTCTGTACTCAAAGTTCCCCTTGCACATCCCAGACTCTACAACTGTGCCTGGCACTCGGGAGTCATTACATACATTTTTAAAATATCTTTATTGATTTCAGAGAGGAAAGGAGAGGGAGAGAGAGACAGAAACATCAGTGATGAGAGAGAATCATTGATTGGCTGCCTCCTGCACAGCCCCTACTGGGGACTGAGCCCGCAACCTGGGCATGTGCCCTTTGCCGGAATCAAACCTGGGACCCTTCAGGCCACAGGCCGATGCTCTACCCACTGAGCCAAACTGGCTAGGGCTACATACATTTTTTAAAATATTTTATTGATTTTTTACAGAGAGGAGGGAAGAGGGATAGAGAGTTAGAAACATCGATGAGAGAGAAACATTGATCAGCTGCCTCCTGCACGCCCCCTACTGGGGATGTGCCCGCAACCAAGGTACATGCTCTTGGCCGGAATCGAACCTGGGACCCTTGAGTCCGCAGGCTGACGCTCTATCCGCTGAGCCAAACCGGTTAGGGCTACATTTTTTTTTTAAAAAAAGATCTTTTATTGATTTTTAGAGATGAGGGAAGGAAGGGGAGGGAGGGAGAGAGAGTGAGAGGGGGAGAGAAACATCCATGGGAGACCGAGACATGATTGGTTGCCTCCTGCACGCCCCCTGCTGGGGATCAAGGCCGCAATCCCCGCATGTGTCCTGACCAGGAATCCAACCGGCAACCTTTGGGTGCATAAGAAGACGCCCAACCTACTGAGCCACACCAGCCAGGGCCCACATGATTGAATCCATGTATGAATGCCTAACCCCTGGGGCTGTTGGGAGCAGGTGCCCAATAAATGTGCACGCATGTCCTCCTTCCTGGGAACATTCACCCCATTGCTGCACCTGCCACCTCACTCTGCATCCTTTCTGTACATTTGTGTGTGGAGTGAGGTGATGCCATTGGCACAGGGCCACACGGCAAAATGCCCAGCAGGCCCCCAATGGGAACATGAATTTGTTCAACTCCGAAGCCCAAGTTCTGACACACAGTAGGTGCTCAATAAACGATCAGATCATGCCTTTTTTCTGTCCCTGGCTTGTCCAAGCAGTGACTGGCCTTTCTCAGCCAGAAAGTACACTGTGTATAAATGTGCATGACCCGAGCCTCCAGGAGCGTCCCCCCCGCGCCCCCTTTCCCTGTCCGGAAGTCCTCTCTCCCCTTCCCTAACACCCCGTGGCCCCTCAGTCCACAGGAAACGTGTGGATGACACATGAGGAGATGGAGTCCCTCACGGCCACGACGAAGCCTGTGAGTGCCCCCTGCCGGCGGCTTTGGGGGTGGCACTAACTCTCTCTCGGGAGGGGCGGGGCGGAACGGGGCGAGTCTGTAGCTGTCTGTCCGTCTGTTCGTTCCTCCCGCCCTCCTTCGCCTGCCCCTTAACCCATCCCTTCTTTCCCCTCTTCCCACTAACGGGTCAGGAGACCAAGGAGATCAGCTGGGAGCAGGTAGGGGGCGCGGGGCGGGAAGGGGGCGCATGACCAGGTTGTGCACGCTGCATGGACGCCCCTTCTTCTCCCAGCCCCGCCCCTATCCTCGCTGGGGCATTCCCTCCTCACCGCGGGGGGGCGCTGTGCGGAGCTCGGCTCTGGACTGTCTCACTGCTGTTTCTTCCTTCTTCTTTACATATTCACTTGACATTCATTCATGTCCTCATTGATTTGGTAATTCATTTACAATGTAGAAGGGACAGAACTTGGCAGAGGAAGGCAGGGTAGGGTTGGGGGTGGGGGGCAGAAAGAGCCCTCCGTGGCCTGCTTGAGTGACTGGAGGGCTAAATCATATTGTTATGTCATTTCCCATTTAGGGAGGCGAATCCTAAAGGCAGAGCACCTGGTGTGCTGGAGCCTTCTTGTATCGGCTTGTGAGAGCCAGTAGTTAAATTTTCAGGCATTTTGTGAGTTGCTTGACATCACATTGGCAGCTTGAAATCGGCACAGTGGGATTATTCACACCATAGAGATGGGCAAAGGCTACAAATCAAGGAATAGCTCCTTCCTCCTCACGGGGCCAGCTAAACACTTGCCAGCACACCACTGCCACCCTGACAAGGCCAGGCCAATGGATGCCCTATTTTGGGGTTATCTCCAATTTATTGCCTGGGAGGTGACATTGGTCCCTGTCTGGCTCGATCACTCCCTCTCTGTGGCCTCATTGACTATTCCCTTGGGGCCTCTGGTCTCCTGGCTTCCTTCTCACCACCCCCAGCATGAAATAGTCTGCTTCCCCCTGAGACTCTCCAAATTTTGGCCCCTCCCTGCCTCCAGCTGGAACACCCTCAGATGAGACGTTGGCCGCCGACCCTCTGGGGCTAGCCAAGCTGACAGGCCCAGGAGACAAGGACCGCAGAAACAAGAGGAAGTGAGTGTGGGAGTGGGGGGGGAGGGGGGGACTTACAAAGATCCACATGCGTTTTGTTGGAACCTCCTGCCAGGTTTCCTACACTCATAACAAGTGTTTTGAGAGGGGGTTGTGGTGAAGGGGGCCACCCAGGAGGGCTGGGTGTCTCCGCCCCTGAGAGCTCCTGCCCTGGCCCCCTCTTCCCAGGCATGAACTGCTGGAGGAGGCCTGCCGCCAGGGCCTGCCCTTTGCCGCCTGGGATGGCCCCACCGTGGTCTCCTGGCTGGAGGTACTGGGGCCCAGAAATGCCCTGATTCCTGACCTTCAACCCCTGTGACAGCCCCACCACTAGGGCTGGTTGGGTCCACCTAGCACCACCCTCCTAGACCAGATGCGGGGGGGAGGGGGGATGAGGCCCTGGAAGGAGTCAGGCTTCCTGTGATCTCCTT
>NW_005370276.1:1016987-1020030 GCF_000412655.1 Myotis brandtii
TTTTTTTTTTAAAAAAAGATCTTTTATTGATTTTTAGAGATGAGGGAAGGAAGGGGAGGGAGGGAGAGAGAGTGAGAGGGGGAGAGAAACATCCATGGGAGACCGAGACATGATTGGTTGCCTCCTGCACGCCCCCTGCTGGGGATCAAGGCCGCAATCCCCGCATGTGTCCTGACCAGGAATCCAACCGGCAACCTTTGGGTGCATAAGAAGACGCCCAACCTACTGAGCCACACCAGCCAGGGCCCACATGATTGAATCCATGTATGAATGCCTAACCCCTGGGGCTGTTGGGAGCAGGTGCCCAATAAATGTGCACGCATGTCCTCCTTCCTGGGAACATTCACCCCATTGCTGCACCTGCCACCTCACTCTGCATCCTTTCTGTACATTTGTGTGTGGAGTGAGGTGATGCCATTGGCACAGGGCCACACGGCAAAATGCCCAGCAGGCCCCCAATGGGAACATGAATTTGTTCAACTCCGAAGCCCAAGTTCTGACACACAGTAGGTGCTCAATAAACGATCAGATCATGCCTTTTCTCTGTCCCTGGCTTGTCCAAGCAGTGACTGGCCTTTCTCAGCCAGAAAGTACACTGTGTATAAATGTGCATGACCCGAGCCTCCAAGAGCGTCCACCCCCGCGCCCCCTTTCCCTGTCCGGAAGTCCTCTCTCCCCTTCCCTAACACCCCGTGGCCCCTCAGTCCACAGGAAACGTGTGGATGACACATGAGGAGATGGAGTCCCTCACGGCCACGACGAAGCCTGTGAGTGCCCCCTGCCGGCGGCTTTGGGGGTGGCACTAACTCTCTCTCGGGAGGGGCGGGGCGGAACGGGGCGAGTCTGTGGCTGTCTGTCCGTCTGTTCGTTCCTCCCGCCCTCCTTCGCCTGCCCCTTAACCCATCCCTTCTTTCCCCTCTTCCCACTAACGGGTCAGGAGACCAAGGAGATCAGCTGGGAGCAGGTAGGGGGCGCGGGGCGGGAAGGGGGCGCATGACCAGGTTGTGCACGCTGCATGGATGCCCCTTCTTCTCCCAGCCCCGCCCCTATCCTCGCTGGGGCATTCCCTCCTCACCGCGGGGGGGCGCTGTGCGGAGCTCGGCTCTGGACTGTCTCACTGCGGCTTGGTGGGGGTCCGGGTAGAAGCCGAGTGGTTCCATTGTTAGCTGTTAGCTTGGTGCACGGGCCATCCCATGATCGAGGGTGGTGGGGCCTCCGGGGGTTGTTCTGTGGGGGTCTGGGTAGAAGCCGGGTGGTTCCATTGTTAGCTGTTAGCTTGGTGCACGGGCCATCCCATGATCGAGGGTGGTGGGGCCTCCGGGGGTTGTTCTATTGCTATGACTAGAGGGAGATGGTGCACCCGTTTTCCCGCTGGCTGCGGGGGGAAATGTACCGGGCAAAGGGGAAAGCATTTGGGGAGGGGGCAGCACGTCTGGCGGAGAAGTTGGGGAGGAGGAGCTCCAAGAAGGGGGGAGGCATGGACTCACCTGTTGGAAAGAACTGTGCGGACCCCGGGCTCTTGGCTTCCGGCCAGGGGGAGGCATGGATTGTTTCCTTATGCTGAAGTCCGGGAAGGACTTTGGGCCGATCCAGAATATTGTCCCGGGCCGGGTCCAGCATTGAACTAGTATTTTCGGGACAGTGCCAGGGTGCTGGGTGACTCCATGACTCTCTGCTGTGGGGAGCGCTGTGCTGGGAGAATCCATTATGGTTGGGTCCACCTAGCACCACCCTCCTAGACCAGATGCGGGGGGGAGGGGGGATGAGGCCCTGGAAGGAGTCAGGCTTCCTGTGATCTCCTTAATCCATTATGTTGACTCGGGGGCGGAGTGAGGTTGGACTGAGTTGTTCTGAGTTGGGGCCATGCTAGACCACTGCTTCTCAGCCTGTGATGTACAGCTCACATCACCTGAGGATCTTGTGAGAACGCAGGTTCTGATTCAGTCAGGAGCCTGGGCCTGAGAGTCTGCAATCCCAGCAAATTCGCAGGCGCTAGTGATGCTGTGGGTCCAAGGACCTGGGATGCTCACTTTGGTCCTGGTCTCCTGTTGCTTCTCTCTCTCTCTCTCTCTCTCTCTCTCTTTCGGATTCCCTGTCTATGTTTCTGCTTCTCTCCTCATCTCTGTGTTTTTGTCATGGCCCATATTTCTCCCCATGTCTCTCTCCCAATGTTGTTGCTCCTTTCTCTCCCCATGTCTGTCTCTCCTCTCTGTGCGTCTCTCCTGATCTCTGTCTCTCTCCATCCCTCTCTTTCCCTCTTGACGCTGGCCTTGCCTTTCTCCGACTCTCCTCCTTGGTCTCCCTGTGGCTCCCTCCGACTCACGTCCCTTTGACTTGCTCTGTCTGTTTCTTCCCACTGTGGCCTTTGTGTCTTTCTGGTCTCCCCCCACTTGCCTCTCCCCGTCTCTCCGTCTCCGTCTCTCCCTTTCTTTCTGTCTCTCCCCCATCTCCCCCGTCTCTCCTCTTGTGTTCTATCGTCGGTCTCTCCTCTGCCTCTGCCTCTCTCTCCCCCTCCTCCGCTGGCCCAGCTGTGGGTAGGCATGCCTGCGTGGTATGTGGCCGCCTGCCGGGCCAATGTCAAGAGTGGGGCCATCATGGCCAACTTGTCCGACACGGAGATCCAGCGGGAGATCGGCATCAGCAACCCGCTGCACCGGCTCAAGCTGCGCCTCGCCATCCAGGAGATGGTCTCCCTCACCTCGCCCTCTGCTCCCGCCTCCTCCCGCACAGTGAGTGTCCAGTGGCCAATCCCAGCCCTTGCCGCCCCAAGGCCCCGCCTCTGGCCTTCAGTCTAGCCAATCCAGGCCTGCTTATTCCAGCTCCATCCTATCCAGCGGTTCTCAACCTGTGGGTCGCGACCCCTTTGGCGGTCGAACGACCCTTTCACAGGGGTCGCCTAAGACCCTCCTGCCTATCAGATATTTACATGACGATTCATCACAGTAGCAACATGACAGTGATGAAGTAGCAACGAAAATAATTTTATGGTTGGGTCACAACATGAGGAACTGTATTTAAAGGGCCAGAAGGTTGAGAACCACTG
>NW_005370276.1:1022825-1028014 GCF_000412655.1 Myotis brandtii
GAGGATCTTGTGAGAACGCAGGTTCTGATTCAGTCAGGAGCCTGGGCCTGAGAGTCTGCAATCCCAGCAAATTCGCAGGCGCTAGTGATGCTGTGGGTCCAAGGACTACACTTGAGTAGACACGGCTCTGTCCTGTCCTTCTGACGGAACAGGGGACACCATTGGATCGGTCCACTGTCCGGCTCTGGGGTGGAAAAGCATGACCTTGGGTTGGGGGGTAGACTGTCCCCTTGCATACATACATGGGAAGGGGTTCGAGGGCCTGACCGCCCCCCCCCACCTGCCCATGGCCCCAGATCCTGGCGTATGGCGACATGAACCACGAGTGGGTGGGCAACGACTGGCTGCCCAGCCTGGGGCTGCCCCAGTACCGCAGCTACTTCATGGAGTCGCTGGTGGACGCCCGCATGTTGGACCACCTCAACAAGAAGGAGCTCCGTGGCCAGCTGAAGATGGTGGACAGCTTCCACAGGTGGGGCTGCCGCCGGCGGGACAGGCAGGGGGGGGGGGTGGGGGGGCACACTCCTGCGGAGTCTGGACCAGTGGGACTGGTGAGGGATTCTCCGGAAATCGACCCCGTGCCCCTTCCGTCAATAAGATGGCCCACTAGGGAGAGTCCAAATTCTGAGGCAGCTTGGCTAGCTGACCCCACCCCCCCCTCCAGGTTTGCGAATAGGAACTGCCTGTTGAAAGTACCCCAGCTTTGAGGTCGGCAATCACTTGAACTGACCCAATAGAACAGTGGTTCTCAACCTTCTGGCCCTTTCAGCTGCACCGGCTCAAGCTGCGCCTCGCCATCCAGGAGATGGTCTCCCTCACCTCGCCCTCTGCTCCCGCCTCCTCCCGCACAGTGAGTGTCCAGTGGCCAATCCCAGCCCTTGCCGCCCCAAGGCCCCGCCTCTGGCCTTCAGACTAGCCAATCCAGGCCTGATTATTCCAGCTCCATCCTATCCAGCGGTTCTCAACCTGTGGGTCGCGACCCCTTTGGCGGTCGAACGACCCTTTCACAGGGGTCGCCTAAGACCCTCCTGCACATCAGATATTTACATGACGATTCATCACAGTAGCAACATGACAGTGATGAAGTAGCAACGAAAATAATTTGCAGGTTGAGAACCGCTGCCATAGAACAACACTGGCCTCTCCCAGAAGACCAGGCGGTGGGGAGGGCCCAACGGGGGCAGCGGTCACTGGGGTTGTGAAGGCTCCCCTGTGACCCCGCTTCCCCTGCCGCTCAGGGTGAGTCTGCATTACGGGATCATGTGCCTGAAACGGCTCAACTATGACCGGAAAGACTTGGAGCGGAGGCGGGAAGAGAGCCAGACCCAGATCCGAGGTGAGTAGAAGGGGGTAAGAGTCCCTGTGGGAGCCGGGTGGCGAGGTTTGGGGCAGGGTCTGGAGAAAGACAAGGGGAGGGAGGCGGGGAAAGAAAAGCGCTACCATAAGCCATGGGGTGGAGCCTGTATAGGAGGCATGGCCAGGAAAGAGGGTGAAGGGATGGGCTACATTGGACGGGCCTGCAGCTGAGGGTTCCTTTGGTCCCCAGATGTGATGGTGTGGTCCAATGAG
This sequence comes from Myotis brandtii, assembly GCF_000412655.1. Classification (NCBI taxonomy): domain Eukaryota; kingdom Metazoa; phylum Chordata; class Mammalia; order Chiroptera; family Vespertilionidae; genus Myotis; species Myotis brandtii. The sequence continues at coordinate 1,024,395 of NW_005370276.1, forward strand.
CGGGTCATGGGCTGGGTGTCCGGACTGGGACTGAAGGAATTTGCCACGAACCTCACGGAGAGCGGGGTGCACGGGGCGCTGCTGGCCCTGGACGAGAGGCGGGGTGGGAAGAAGCGGCGAAATACGGAAGGGGTGGAGTCCAAGGAAGGGGCGGGGTCAGAACCGGGCCCTGGTCCCACACCGGATGCCCGGCTCCCGTACCTAGGACAGCGCCAAGTCCTTCAGCCGCTCCCCATCCTGGCGGAAGATGTTCCGAGAGAAGGACCTCCGAGGCGTCAGCCCCGACTCCGCTGAGATGTTGCCTCCCAACTTCCGTTCGGCCGCAGCGGGGGCCCTGGGCTCGCCGGGGCTCCCTCTTCGCAAGCTGCAGTCGGAAGGTGGGCGGCTCCCCTTCTTCGGGGTTGGGAGGAAAGGACCAACTCTCCATCCCAGAAGCCTCCTCCTGCAGGTTCTGAAATGGCCTGGCCCGTTCTCCCCCGCTCATGGCACATGGGCCGCTCTAATATGCCAACTCTCTCCTCCGGGCGTGGAAGGGATTGCTCTCGCACCCTCTTTCCAGGGTGGGAAGTGCGCTCGCCCTGTGTCATCTGGGGCACCTTGGACGAACCTGCGGGAAAGGGAGGGAAACCGGCGAGGATTCGGGCTGGATGTCATTCCCGAAGGGGAATTCCCAGGAAGGAAGCTTGGGGCTGAGGATCGGAGAAACCCTGGGGAGGACAGGGCGTGCGCGCGCGTGTGGGTGTGGGTGCGCGCGTGTGGGTGTGAGTGCGCGCGTGTGGGCAGGGTGGGAGCTGAAGGGGGTGGGGCTTGGCTGCCCAGAGTCGGGATTGGAGGCGGGGCCAGGATAGGGGCGGGGTGGGAAGAAGCGGAGAAATACGGAAGGGGTGGAGTCCAAGGAAGGGGCGGGGTCAGAACCGGGCCGGCCCTGGTCCCACACCGGATGCCCGGCTCCCGTACCTAGGACAGCGCCAAGTCCTTCAGCCGCTCCCCATCCTGGCGGAAGATGTTCCGAGAGAAGGACCTCCGAGGCGTCAGCCCCGACTCCGCTGAGATGTTGCCTCCCAACTTCCGTTCGGCCGCAGCGGGGGCCCTGGGCTCGCCGGGGCTCCCTCTTCGCAAGCTGCAGTCGGAAGGTGGGCGGCTCCCCTTCTTCGGGGTTGGGAGGAAAGGACCAACTCTCCATCCCAGAAGCCTCCTCCTGCAGGTTCTGAAATGGCCTGGCCCGTTCTCCCCCGCTCATGGCACATGGGCCGCTCTAATATGCCAACTCTCTCCTCCGGGCGTGGAAGGGATTGCTCTCGCACCCTCTTTCCAGGGTGGGAAGTGCGCTCGCCCTGTGTCATCTGGGGCACCTTGGACGAACCTGCGGGAAAGGGAGGGAAACCGGCGAGGATTCGGGCTGGATGTCATTCCCGAAGGGGAATTCCCAGGAAGGAAGCTTGGGGCTGAGGATCGGAGAAACCCTGGGGAGGACAGGGCGTGCGCGCGCGTGTGGGTGTGGGTGCGCGCGTGTGGGTGTGGGTGCGCGCGCGCTGAACCGCTGCTCGCTCTCCCTCCAGGCCAGACTTCTGGGAATTCCCGGGCAGACGGCGTCTCGGTCCGGACCTATTCCTGCTAGTGCAGGCCTCCAGGTGAGGACTGTGCTGGGCGATCCTGGGGGTCTGGGGCAGCATCATGGCTCTTCACTGCTCCACGCGCTGCCGGCGTCGGTGTAGGCGACCTCACGCGGATGAAGAATCTCCCGGAGGCCGGGCTGCCTCCCCTCCTGCCCAGTGTGGTCTCGCCGGGGAGCGCGCGCCGCCGCCTGGACCATCTGCACAGACTGGAGGGGAGCGCGCGTCCCCGCCTCACACATGGACGGGGCCTGGACCAAACCACATGAACTGGACCGAGGGGGGAGGGAAAGGAGAGGGCAGGAAGAAATCCCGCCCCCAAACTTCCATCTCCCCCGTCTCCACTTTGTAATTTATTGATCAGTTTCCGACGGGAGACGGGTGCCCATTCCCCACGGGGAGGGGGCGGGGCTGCCCTCCCGGGCCGCATGCGAGGACAGGCCGCCCCCTCCCCTTTCTCCCCGGTCGCGGGGCCCAAGTCTTCCTTCTCCGTCCGAAAGGAGGGGAGGGGGGACTCGCTGCTACAAGCCTCGCCCCCAGTGCCACTCAGCCCCGCCCGCCTCCTCCGGTGCCCGGTGGCCGGAGGTCAGCTGTGGGCGGGGTCCCTCTCCCCAGTGTCTCGTGTCCCATGGGAGCATCCTCTTTCCACGGTGCCACTGGGCGATGTGCCGTGGGGGGGCGGGCGGACGGTGGGAAGCCCTCGCCCCGGACTCTTGTCGGCCTCCCTGCCTCAGGCGTCACTCAGTGATCACGGGTAAAGAGAACTGTTTCAAAACGCGCCCGTGTCGACTGATTTATTTATCAGGACCTGCAACCGACCACCCACCCCGAGGCCCCGAAAGCACGGGCTCCGCGTCCTCTGACCCACGAGTCCCGAGTCCCTCGGTGCCCCGGGAAGCCAGACCCTACGCCTGACAATGAGGTTTTGGGGGGTCACGTTTATTCAGAGAAATAAATATGGCTCGTGGGGAGGGGCTGGAGGGGCAGGGAGGGACGTCTGCGCCGCAGCCGCGCGGCCGGGTTAGGGTTCCGGAGTTTCCAGCATGTCCGCCAGGGCCCTGGAGAGGAGGGCGCAATGGTTAGACCACCCACCGACGTGCCCCAAGCTCACCCGAGGGCGCGGAGAGGTCGTTCACCTTCCCATTCATGTGACCCAGGGGACCTGCAGCCCAGGGCCGTCTCTAACCGGGGCCCTCACACTCCCCCCGCCACACACTCACTGGTACAGGGACGAGGAGAAATAGTCGACGTAGCTTCCTGTGGGAGAGAAGAGAGAACCGGTTTGAGGGGTACTGCACGGGCGAAAGTATGGGCCGGGTCCAGCATTGAACTAGTATTTTTGGGATAGTGCCAGGGTGCTGGGTGACTCCATGACTCTGCTGTGGGGAGCGCTGTGCTGGGAGAATCCATTATGTTGACTCGGGGGCGGAGTGAGGTTGGACTGAGCTGTTCTGAGTTGGGGCCATGCTAGACCACTGCTTCTCAGCCTGTGATGTACAGCTGACGTCACCTGAGGATCTTGTGAGAACGCAGGTTCTGATTCAGTCAGGAGCCTGGGCCTGAGAGTCTGCAATCCCAGCAAATTCGCAGGCGCTAGTGATGCTGTGGGTCCAAGGACTACACTTGAGTAGACACGGCTCTGTCCTGTCCTTCTGACGGAACAGGGGACACCATTGGATCGGTCCACTGTCCGGCTCTGGGGTGGAAAAGCATGACCTTGGGTTGGGGGGTAGACTGTCCCCTTGCATACATACATGGGAAGGGGTTCGAGGGCCTGACCGCCCCCCCCACCTGCCCATGGCCCCAGATCCTGGCGTATGGCGACATGAACCACGAGTGGGTGGGCAACGACTGGCTGCCCAGCCTGGGGCTGCCCCAGTACCGCAGCTACTTCATGGAGTCGCTGGTGGACGCCCGCATGTTGGACCACCTCAACAAGAAGGAGCTCCGTGGCCAGCTGAAGATGGTGGACAGCTTCCACAGGTGGGGCTGCCCCCAGCGGGACAG
>NW_005370276.1:1031254-1033229 GCF_000412655.1 Myotis brandtii
CAGAGCGCGCTCCCCGCTCCCCTCCGGCCCCGGGGTTTGCATGGGAGCATCCTCTTTCCACGGTGCCACTGGGCGATGTGCCGTGGGGGGGCGGGCGGACGGTGGGAAGCCCTCGCCCCGGACTCTTGTCGGCCTCCCTGCCTCAGGCGTCACTCAGTGATCACGGGTAAAGAGAACTGTTTCAAAACGCGCCCGTGTCGACTGATTTATTTATCAGGACCTGCAACCGACCACCCACCCCGAGGCCCCGAAAGCACGGGCTCCGCGTCCTCTGACCCACGAGTCCCGAGTCCCTCGGTGCCCCGGGAAGCCAGACCCTACGCCTGACAATGAGGTTTTGGGGGGTCACGTTTATTCAGAGAAATAAATATGGCTCGTGGGAAGGTGCTGGAGGGCCAGGGAGGGACGTCTGCGCCGCAGCCGCGCGGCCGGGTTAGGGTTCCGGAGTTTCCAGCATGTCCGCCAGGGCCCTGGAGAGGAGGGCGCAATGGTTAGACCACCCACCGACGTGCCCCAAGCTCACCCGAGGGCGCGGAGAGGTCGTTCACCTTCCCATTCATGTGACCCAGGGGACCTGCAGCCCAGGGCCGTCTCTAACCGGGGCCCTCACACTCCCCCCGCCACACACTCACTGGTACAGGGACGAGGAGAAATAGTCGACGTAGCTTCCTGTGGGAGAGAAGAGAGAACCGGTTTGAGGGGTACTGCACGGGCGAAAGTAGGGGTCACTTTTCGCCGCGCCCGGGACCAAGGCCAGCTCCTCCCTCTTTTCCTAATTCCTTCCCCAAACCGAGTTCCTTCCACTAGGAAGGTTCCCCATCCTCCAGCAGCCTCCTCGGTCCTTCCATTCTTCCTGCTTTGGCCCCGCCCATTCCGTTCTAGGCCCACCCCTCAACCCGGCTCCCAATCTTGAGGGGTAGATGCTGCAGCCTTGGAGCATCTATCCCCCACCTTCTCTCTGCGCAGGCCCCGCCCCCCGTCCTCTCCCGGCTCCACCCACCGATGCAGCCTCGGCCCAGCCGCCACACCTAGCCCCGCCCCGCAACCTCCCAGTCCCCACCCGGGTCCGCCTCCCTGGCCCCGCCCCCTCCCCGGGGTTCTCCTGAGACCGCCCACCGCTCTTACCCGGGGTGCAGACAGTTTCGCAGACCAACGGGCAGAGGTAGCAGAACTGGCAATGCTGGGAGGGGGCGGGGAAAGAGAGTGAGTGGCAGGTCGTGGTCAAAGGCAGAGTCAGGATGGGGGGTGGGACGGAGGCTTGCAGGTGGAGGTCGAGGTCAGAGGCAGGGTTCGAGTGTGGAGTCAAGGCTGCATGGGAGTAAGGGGTTTGGTCAGTTTGAGGGCGGAGGGCAGGATTTGGGGCTGGGGGGTCCTGGACCATCCAGAGGCGGGGGGGGAGCCTTGAGTCCTGGGGGGAGGGGGGTGTCTCACCTGGCACTGGTCACAGTGCTCTCCCATGTTCTCCTCGTCACAGTGGCAGTTCTCACATTCAGTGCATCGCTGGGGACCGGAGGGGGCAGGTTAGACTGAAACCTTCACCCCTTTGGGGAGCCACCTGCCCGCCTCCCACCCTTCCCCCAACTCCTCAGCCTCATTACCTCCAACCCGGAGCTCAGTATCATGTCCCAAAGCCACCTCTCCCTGCTTGGTTTCCTATGGCAGGGGGACGCCCCATCCCCCCACCACTGCGGGCTGGACCCACGGATGCTCTCTGCTCCCCCTTTTATATTTCCCTGCAGCCTGTCATGCTCCAGCCCCAGGGACACCCCCCCCCCACTCCTTGTCAAGGACCTTCCTCTCTCCCTACACCCTCCCCTTCCTGGACCATGGCCCCAGCCTCCTCCATCGGCTCCTGGCCTCCAGTCTGGCCCCAATACGGCCCCGGAAGTGTCTTTCTTCACCTGGAACGATCCCTGCGCTTCCTTTGCTCAGGCCCCTCCCAAGACACCCCCCCCCCCCCCCCCCCCCCCTGGGC
>NW_005370276.1:1033246-1037927 GCF_000412655.1 Myotis brandtii
GGACCAGTTCCAGGGACTGCTTGGTGGGTGGGCCTGGGCCGGGGACATACATTGCAGAAGGAGCAGTAGCCACACAGGGACCCTGGCTGGTAGTTGCCGTACTCTTGGGCATCCTGCGGACCTGTGGGGACAGGAGGGCAGGAGTGACCCACACTGACCGGCTCCTCCCGCTCCCACCGGGCCAGAGCACTTACCGGCTTCACCGCTCTCTTCCTCCCGGGGGCCGCCTCCAGCCGCCTCCCTCCTGGCCAGTGGGTTGGGGATGATGGTGAACGGAAGCCGATTTTCCTCCAGCTCCTCCTCCTCGTCTTCCTCCCCGTGGTGGTCTTGGCTCAGTGGGGCCTGAACCTCAGTCCTCTCTTCTCTCCTCTCCTCTTCTTCTTCTTCATCCTCCTGCTCCTCCTCCTCCTTCTCCTCCTGGCTCAGGCTGAGGCCATGGCCTTCCTCCTCATCTTCCTCGTCCTCCTGGGCCCGGCTGCCTTGGTGGGCGCCTTCTTCTTCCTGCTCTGAATCTTCCTCATCTTCCTCCTGGGAGCTGTGCTCTTCTTCTCTTTCCTCTTCCTCTTCCTCCTCAGAATCTCTTCCCCCCAAATGGCTTCTATCCTTGACCCCGGTGTGCTCTGGGGCCCCGGGGCTCATTTCTTTGATGGACACTTTCTGGCCCGTCTCTTCATCGCCGTGGCCTTGTTGACGATGGCTGGGAGCTTGGTGGCCCAGCTTGGCAGAGCTGTCCTCGTCTGCCTCCTCGGGGACTCCGTGGGGGTGATGGCCGGGGACTTCTGCTTTATACTCGTCTGGGAAGTACTCCTCCTCAGTGCTCTTGGAGCCTGGCGGTTGGTAGCTGGCAACGTGGTGACTGAACTTGACCGTGGCCTCCTCCTCCTCCTCCTCATCTCCAAGGCGGTGGGGAGTGTGTCTGGAAAGCTGGTGCCAATGTTCAGTGGACACATCCTCACCCTCGTCTTCCTTGTCTCCATGGCCTGGATGTCCACGGCTGGGGGCATGATGGCGGTGCTCGTCCGAGACTGCATCCTCTTCCTTCACGTGGCCGTGGTGCCTGTGGGCTAGGTGTCCATACTTGATGGAGACATCCTCATCCTCATCCTCATCCTCATCCTCATCTTCTTCTTCTTCTCTGTGGCCTTGGTGTCCGTGGCCAGGGACATGATGGTGGTGTTCATCCTCATCTGAGTCATCTTCCTCCTCTTGCTTGCTGTGGTCTTGGTGCCTGTACGTCCAGTGTCCGTACTCAATGGAGGCATCATCATCATCATCATCCTCATCTTCTTCTTCTTTGTGGCCTTGGTGTCCGTGGCCAGGGACATGGTGGTGGTGTTCATCTGAGTCATCGTCATCTTTTTCCTCCCTGTGGGCTTGGGACCTGTGGGCCTGGAGGCCATACTCATTAGAGCCATCATCATCATCACCATCATCACCATCATCACCATCATCACCATCATCATCATCATCTTCTTCTCTGTGGCCTCGGTGCTTATGGGCCTGGTGTCCATACTCAATAGAAACACCCTCCTCCTCCTCTTCCTCCTCCTCCTCTCCTCCGTGGCCTCGGTGTACCTGCCTCATCATGTGATGTTGATACTCACTGGACACAACTTCGTTCTCATCCTCGTCTTGATGGCCGTGGCTCCTGTGGCTGGGGAAGTGGTGCCCATGCGCGGCTGAATCAGCCACGCGGTCATTCCCATGGCCACGCTCTGCGAAGACCTCCTCATCAGAGACATTCTCGTCTCCGGCCTCGTGGCCTTGGAGTCGGTGACCATATTCCCCGGAGACATCTTCGTCCTCTTCCCCGCGGTCTCTGTGGCTCCAGAACGGAGGCCCACTGTCCGTGAAAACACCCTCGCTCTCGTCTCCGTGGCCTCTGTGGCTGTGGGTGGGGTGGCCGAACTCACCTGACATGTCCTCGGAGGAGACTCCCGCATTGCTATTCCAGTTGCTGGGGCCGGGCCCAGCCCCTCTCAGCTGCTGGGTCATGGCCGGAGGGAGGAGCAGGCTGGCCACGGCAGCCCAGAGGACAGACGTGTGCAGCCATGGCCCACGGCGGCCCATGGGGACGGACGGGCAGCAGACCTTCTCCCAGGCTGGCTCTGGTTGCCCCTTGCGGCGATGTGGACGAATGTGGGGGGTTCTTGTCTCTTCTGGAGTCTTTCTCTTTCTCGCTGCCGTTCCTTCGCTGTGTCTCTCCCACCTTTGCCCGTCTGCCTTCCTCTGGCCCTCGCTGCCGGCACCAGACACCCCTGTGAGGCAGTCTCGGGAGCCCCCTGACCCCCCTCTCAGGCCCTCCCTCCCACCTCCCAGCCAATAGGGTCTCTCCCCTCCCCTCTCTGTGGCTAAATTTACTCTCAGCCCTGAGTTATTCTGGGTCAGTCCGCCTGTCCTTCCCCTCCTGCTCCTCCTCCTCCCAGCTGGGAAGGGGTGGGTGAAGGGGTCTCTCCTTGGTCAGGAGTGGGGGGTCCAAGGGACTTGACTTTGGACTCCCAACAAGCTCATGTTTGGCAGCTGCAGAGACAACAGCTAGACTTGTAACGGGCCAACATGGGGGGACCTGGGGCAGCTGGGGGCCAGGAGAGATGCATTTGAGGGGTGAGGCCGCTGGGTGGAAGGATTGGGGTTAGACTACGGGGGTTTCTGGCAGGAACAGGCACTGCGCTGAGTGAGTAGATGCCAATGCGGAGGCCTTAGCGAGGGGCTAAGGATCCTGCTCCCAGCACCCGTGCCCATGACCTCCTGTCCCTGGAACTCAGACCTGGGGGCAGGGGACTGGGCCAGGCCAGGGCTATAAATACACAGGGGGCTCCGGTTACCGGGAGGCCAGGCGCAGCTGCTGTCCCTGTCAGAGAGCTGGCAAGGGTCAGGCGGCCCTGCCTGTCTGTGTGTCAGTGTTCCCACTCTTCACCCCCTCACCACAGCTCTTTGGGTCCCCATCCCTCTTCAGGGGTCTTCCTGTCTCTCTCACAGCTGCCATCCCTCACCCTCTCAGGGTCCCTGTCCTCGCTCCCCAGGATCACGCCCCCCCCCCCCCCCCCCCCCCTCCCTCTCACTCTGAGTGTCTGCCCTCCACCCAGAGCTTTGTCACCCGCTCAGGGTCACTGTGCCCCCTCCCTGGGCTCTGGCATTTCCTCTCTGCATCTCTGTCCCCCCCTCTCTCTGGGTGTCTGTCCCCCCCTCTCTCTGGGTGTCTGTCCCCCTCTCTCTGGGTGTCTGTCCCCCTCTCTCTGGGTGTCTGTCCCCCTCTCTCTGGGTGTCTGTCCCCCTCTCTCTGGGTGTCTGTCCCCCTCTCTCTGGGTGTCTGTCCCCCTCTCTCTGGGTGTCTGTCCCCCTCTCTCTGGGTGTCTGTCCCCCTCTCTCTGGGTGTCTGTCCCCCTCTCTCTGGGTGTCTGTCCCCCTCTCTCTGGGTGTCTGTCCCCCTCTCTCTGGGTGTCTGTCCCCCTCTCTCTGGGTGTCTGTCCCCCTCTCTCTGGGTGTCTGTCCCCCTCTCTCTGGGTGTCTGTCCCCCTCTCTCTGGGTGTCTGTCCCCCTCTCTCTGGGTGTCTGTCCCCCTCTCTCTGGGTGTCTGTCCCCCTCTCTCTGGGTGTCTGTCCCCCTCTCTCTGGGTGTCTGTCCCCCTCTCTCTGGGTGTCTGTCCCCCTCTCTCTGGGTGTCTGTCCCCCTCTCTCTGGGTGTCTGTCCCCCTCTCTCTGGGTGTCTGTCCCCCTCTCTCTGGGTGTCTGTCCCCCTCTCTCTGGGTGTCTGTCCCCCTCTCTCTGGGTGTCTGTCCCCCTCTCTCTGGGTGTCTGTCCCCCTCTCTCTGGGTGTCTGTCCCCCTCTCTCTGGGTGTCTGTCCCCCTCTCTCTGGGTGTCTGTCCCCCTCTCTCTGGGTGTCTGTCCCCCTCTCTCTGGGTGTCTGTCCCCCTCTCTCTGGGTGTCTGTCCCCCTCTCTCTGGGTGTCTGTCCCCCTCTCTCTGGGTGTCTGTCCCCCTCTCTCTGGGTGTCTGTCCCCCTCTCTCTGGGTGTCTGTCCCCCTCTCTCTGGGTGTCTGTCCCCCTCTCTCTGGGTGTCTGTCCCCCTCTCTCTGGGTGTCTGTCCCCCTCTCTCTGGGTGTCTGTCCCCCTCTCTCTGGGTGTCTGTCCCCCTCTCTCTGGGTGTCTGTCCCCCTCTCTCTGGGTGTCTGTCCCCCTCTCTCTGGGTGTCTGTCCCCCTCTCTCTGGGTGTCTGTCCCCCTCTCTCTGGGTGTCTGTCCCCCTCTCTCTGGGTGTCTGTCCCCCTCTCTCTGGGTGTCTGTCCCCCTCTCTCTGGGTGTCTGTCCCCCTCTCTCTGGGTGTCTGTCCCCCTCTCTCTGGGTGTCTGTCCCCCTCTCTCTGGGTGTCTGTCCCCCTCTCTCTGGGTGTCTGTCCCCCTCTCTCTGGGTGTCTGTCCCCCTCTCTCTGGGTGTCTGTCCCCCTCTCTCTGGGTGTCTGTCCCCCTCTCTCTGGGTGTCTGTCCCCCTCTCTCTGGGTGTCTGTCCCCCTCTCTCTGGGTGTCTGTCCCCCTCTCTCTGGGTGTCTGTCCCCCTCTCTCTGGGTGTCTGTCCCCCTCTCTCTGGGTGTCTGTCCCCCTCTCTCTGGGTGTCTGTCCCCCTCTCTCTGGGTGTCTGTCCCCCTCTCTCTGGGTGTCTGTCCCCCTCTCTCTGGGTGTCTGTCCC
>NW_005370276.1:1039064-1041858 GCF_000412655.1 Myotis brandtii
GGCCGGACACGGGGTGCGGGGGCTGCGTGTCCCCGAGACGTGAGCTGGAGCCCCCACCCCCCTCCCTGTCCCTGTCCCCAGGGGTGGATCCCCAAGATCTTCAAGAAGAAGACGTGCACGGCGTTCATCGTGGACCCCACAGACCCAGGGTGAGGAGCTCGCCCTGGGGACCCGCCCGCTGGCCCCGCCCCGGCCCCCCCTCTTCCCCGACGCCTGACCCCGGGGACACTTCCAAGGGCGTTCCCGGCGGCGTGTCCCTCGGGGAGGGTGCGGGTCGCTGCAGACAGGTCCAGGTTCTCACGCTCCTGCCCAGGGTCAGTGTCAAGGCGCCGGGACTCGGTTCTGTCTCTTTCCGTCCCCTCGTCTGTCTCCTGTGTCACTTTCTGTTTTTCTTTTGTGCCTGTCTCTGTTCCTTCCATCCATCCATCCATCTGTCCAAGAAAGCTTCCCTCAGGGCTCCCCAGACGGCCTACTTTTCAGGAGCACAGGCCCTGCCAGGGCTCAAATTTCACCTGGGGACGCGCGCTGTGTGGCTTTGGGCAAATTGCTGCCCCTCTCTGGGCCTTACCTGGCCTCTGTGCTTAAAAGCAGACCCTACCCCCTAGGGCCGTGGTCGGCAAACCGAGGCTCGCCAGCCACATGCGGCTCTTTGGCCCCTTGAGTGTGGCTCTTCCTAAGCCTTAGGAGGACCCTAATGAAGTTAATAACAATGTACCTACCTGTATAGTTTAAGTTTAAAAAATTTGGCTCTCAAGAGAAATTTCAATCGTTTTCCTTCCTGTTGATATTTGGCTCTGTGGACCGATGAGTTTGCCGACCACTGCGCCTAGGGTTATGGTGAGAAACGTTTGAGTTATTTCTGGAACCGTGCCCGGCCCGTGGTAAGCCCTGAGAAATCCTGCAACTCCCAGGGGCAGGGAGCAGGTACTGCCCGGGCAGGCCCGGCGCTTACACCCGGGGGACCCAGACGGGTTGCCACCCCTGAGCCGCTCCTGGCCTCCAGCGACCATCTCTCAGGTGGGTCTGGGCTGTCTCATTACTGTCAAGACAGTCTCGGGGCGTGGGGCATGGCAGTCTGCCTCGTGGAGTGTGTTTTGTTGTCCGCCTGTTATGTCGATGCCGTCTGGCTTGCAACCATGGCTCAACAGGCAGCTGTGCATTTAGGGGGTGAGTGTTCTAACACTTCCTGGTGGACACTAGGGTGTGGTCAAGAAAGTTTAGGGGCCCTAGCCGGCTTGGCTCAGTGGATAGAGTGTCAGCCTGCGGACTGAAGGGTCCCAGGTTCGATTCTGGCCAAGGGCACATGCCTGGGTTGCGGGCTCGATCCCCAGTAGGGGGTGTGCAGGAGGCAGCCGATCAATGGTTCTCTCTCATCATTGGTGTTTCTATCTCTCTCTCCCTCTCCCTTCCTCTCTGAAATCAATAAAGAAATGTATTTAAAAATAAATAAATAAATCTCACAACCCTGTGAAGAAAGTACTATTTAAAAAAAAAAAGTTTAGGAACCTCTGGTCTAGCGGGCGGAGGGTAGCGGTAAGGCCAGGCAGGAGATCCAGATGTGAAGGGCGTGCCACCGGGTCCCGCGGGAGCTGGGGAGGAGACGGGGCGTCACTCATGTCCTCGGGAGGAGGGGCCAGTGCGGTGACATCTGAAGGATGAGCTGGAGTTCCACGGGTGAAGGCGGGCTGGAGAGAGGAAGGCGGGAAGTGATTCCGGGAGTGGGAACAGCATGTGCAAATTGACCACGTGATGAGGCTTGAAAATGGAGCGGAGTTCAGGCTGCACTGTCAGGAGAGTGGAGGCCAAGGAGGTTGGCGGGGCCAGACCTCACGGGGCCTCCAGTGCCACTCGGGGGGCAGGGACCCTGTCCTAGGTTGCTGGGGACCCACGGGAGGGGCAGGGGCAGCTCTGGGTGCGGGAAGACCCTGAGGGGGCCGTGTCGGGAAGCCAGGGCAGAGGTTGGTCAAGGGTCCAGGTGGGCGGGGAAGAGGTCTGAGCCAGGCCAGGTCTGTGGGGACACAGGAGGGGACACAGAGAGGAGGGGACGCGCACGCGGGTAGGAGCTCGGGGACTGATGGATTTGGGGAGTGAGGAGAGTGGCTCCTGGACATTGGGCTTGGGGACTGAGAGACAGTGGGGTTGTCCCCACAGTGAGGGACCCAGGAGGATGAGCAGGTTTGGGGAGCGTTTCGGGGCTCGGTGAGAGATCTAGTGAGCTGGGGCCCAGGGGCACTCCGGGCCTTGCAGACCTGGGTCGGGGACTCAGGGGAAGGTCTGGGGCTTCCGTCCAGGGTTTGAGAAGTCCTAGCTGTGGGTGGTAATGGAAACTGGAAGTGGGGGGGGTGGTTATGGGAGAAAGTGTGAAGTCAGGGAGGTTGCCAACTGGCAATTCTGTGACCTGTTTTCCCCCCCATGGAAGAGCATTTGCAAACACCTGTCTCCAAATGCCGCCTCAGGTCCCGGGCCTGGGACAGCCTCTTCCTTTCCACCTGATGCTTCCTTCCCTGAAGCCACTTGCCTGGCCCCTGGGCTTCAAGTTTGAGACTGGTGTGGGGAAGCCGCATGGTCCCGGATCTGGGGACCACCTGACGCTCAAGGGGGGAGCAAGCCACAGATGAGGGAGGACGAGCCACTAGGGGGGCAGTTGTGAGCCTTTCAGCTGTGGCCAGCGCCTCTTTGCCACTTCTGGATAGTCAGATAAGACCTGAATAGAGGCCATTGTATTGGGGACAGGCGGTAATTGCCGATCCTGTCGGGAATTTCAGTTCCGGTGGCCACGCTGAGAGGGAGGGTG
>NW_005370276.1:1042307-1047968 GCF_000412655.1 Myotis brandtii
CCAGGCTGCCAGAGGGATATCTGACTGCCAGCTTAGGCCTGATCCCCTGGGGAGTGGGCCTAAGCCAGCAGGTAGACATCCCTCGAGGGGTCCCAGACTGTGAGAGGGCACAGGCCGGGCTGAGGGACCCCCCCGAGTGTACACATTTTTGTGCACCAGGCCTCTAGTTATAAATAAAATGGTAACATTCTACCTCCATCTTATGGAAATGATAAAATACTTTTGGAACAATATGGGATACTTCCAGTGGTGACTAAAAACAGGGACATAGTTCTATATGCTGAAATGTAAAGAGCTCCAAGACAAAGTAAGTGTAAAAAAACATAGAACTATATGATAATACTAGAAGCTCATTGCAGGAGGATTCCTGCAAGAATAGGGCTTCCTCGGGCCGATCGCGCCGCCAAGCCCCTCTGCCCAGGGCCGCAGACGGGGGTCCCGCCCGCCCAGGGCTGCACACAGGGTTCCCGGCTGGGGGCGGGGCTTAGGCGGCTCATGCTGGCCTGCCCTGCCTGCAGTATGCAAATTAGCCGCCCTCTTTGTTGGCGGTTAATTTGCATATCGCACCGATTAGCCAATGGGAGGCGTAGCGAAGGTACAGTCAATTACCATGTTTGTCTATTCTTAGATTAGATAGAGAGCCCCATGTGGCTAGGGGCTTCTGTATGGACAGCTCGGGTTCTGGAACATTCCTTGGATAAGTTTTGCAGGGAAGGGCTGGTAGGAAGTAGATGGAAGGGAACAAGGGAGTCCAGGGACGAGGCTGAGATGGGTGAAAGGATCAGGGGGGTAAACCGAGGCGTGCCAGGACCCTGGAGGTAGACCCCGGAAGGAGGAAGGGTGTGTCCCCCCGAGGCTCCCTCTGTGCCGGGTGCTGGGCTGAGCGTATTCTGTTCGCGGACCGGGTGGCCATTCTTTTGTTGACCAAAGTTCTGTCTTCACAGCTCTTATCAAATCCATGTCCTTCCCATGAAGCTGGTCCTGAGGCCACAGCTCACTCACTGCCTTTGTGTAAACGCGGGTCCCCCGTTCTGGAATCGAGGACCAAAGAGGTTCAGATACATTTGCAGCTAAACCCCGCCTTCCCCAAACCGGGGTTCCTTGCTTTCTAAAACTCTGGTGCCGGCTCTGGCCGGGGTGGTTCAGTTGGTGGAGTGTCATCCCAGGCACTGAAAGGATGCGGGTTCGATTCCTGGTCAGGGCACGTGCCCGGTTGCGGGCTCGATCCCCGAGAGGGAGCATGCAGGAGGCAGCTGATGTTTTGCTCTCACATTGATGGTCCTCTCTCTCTCCCTCTCCCTTCCTCTCTCTCTAAAAGTCAAATTAAAAAATCTTTAGGCCTGGCCGGTGTGGCTCAGTGGTTGAGCATCGATCCATGAGCCAAGAGGTCACGGTTGGATTCCCCGTCAGGGCGCGTGCCTGGGTTGTGGACCCCAGTGGTTGGTGTTTCTCTCTCACCGGTGTTTCTCTCTCTCTATCCCTCTCCCTTCTTCTCTCTCTAAGAGAAATCAATAAAAACATATTTAAAAAAAAACAAACCAAAACACCTCTGGCCCATGGCATTTAGATAGTAGGGGCTATGTCAGTGATGGCGAACCTTTTGAGCTCGGCGTGCCAGCATTTTGAAAAACCCTAACTTAACTCTGGTGCCGTGTCACATATAGAAATTTTTTGATCTTTGCAACCATAGTAAAACAAAGACTTATATTTTTGATATTTATTTTATAGATTGAAATGCCATTTAACAAAGAAAAATCAACCAAAAAAATGAGTTTGCGTGTCACCTCTGACACGCGTGTCATAGGTTCGCCATCACTGGGCTGCGTGTATGTTTGTTTAGGGGGGAAAGTATCATATGTGATGCACTTGCGGCAAAGAGAAACGAGCCACAAAAGACTATTACAATGAAAACCAAAAAGAGGTGTTGGCCTCCTCGCCGGAAGCTGTCGCCAGCCCCGTTTCAGAGCCCGCAGCCGGCTTTTCTGTGTTAAAGAGAAAGCTGTGCACGGGGCTGGGCGCGCCGTTCCGGCCCCAGTGGAGCCGCTCCCCTGGGCAGTAACCAGGACTGAAAAAGGAGTGACGCCCTCGCTGTGTTTGTCATTCGAGGTTATTTCCAGCTCTGCGTGGAGCCCATGCAGCGCCTGGCCTGTCGCCCTCATTCCAGGGAACATTGCATGATGCTGCCGGTGCCTCTCAGTGCTACGAGCCAGGCTGTGTTATTTTCGCCTTTTGCTTGGAGGGGGAATTTAGCTCAGAGAAGTGAAGCCACTCGCCCAAAGCCACACAGCTGCCTCAGCCTCTCTGGATGGTTCTTTCCTCGGTGAATATGGTCCGTGTGGACGGGGCAGCGAGGGCCCACCGTCCTCCTGGTGGGCAAGGCGCTGTCTCTCCTCCCGCCCGTGTCCTCCTCAGGCTGCGGGGCCAGGAAGGGGCAGGGCCGGGGTCAGCGGGACGGCGACAGCCTCTGGGGCGCGGGCCGAAGTATGGACACGTCTCCAAGACAAGACACTCGGGGCTGGGGGCCACCTCTGGGGTTCACGCGCCCCCTATCCCTCCCCTTCAGAGGGACCCTGTGCCAGTGCGGGCGTCCCCGGAATGCCCACCTGTCCGTGGCCGTGGAGGACGCCTTCGGGGCGGCCGTGGTGACCGAGTGGGACAGTGACCTGCACACCACGGAGAAGCCCACCGATGCCTACGGGGACCTGGACTTCATGGGTGCCGGCCGCAAGGCCAGCAATGTGAGGCCTGCATGCTTGTGTCCCCCTCTCTCTGGGTGTCTGTGTCCCCCTCTCTCTGGGTGTCTGTGTCCCCCTCTCTCTGGGTGTCTGTGTCCCCCTCTCTCTGGGTGTCTGTGTCCCCCTCTCTCTGGGTGTCTGTGTCCCCCCCTCTCTCTGGGTCTGTGTCCCCCTCTCTCTGGGTGTCTGTGTCCCCCTCTCTCTGGGTGTCTGTGTCCCCCTCTCTCTGGGTGTCTGTCCTCCCTCTGGGGCTCTGTCCGCCCTCCGGGTCTCTTTGGGCCTCTGCTTCCTTCTTGGTCTCTGTGCCCCTCCTGTGTCCCCCCTCCCCTGTGTCCACAGTTCCTCCGACTCTCTGACCGCACGGATCCGGCTACAGTTTATAATCTGGTCACGCGCACATGGGGCTTCCGGGCCCCGAACCTGGTGGTGTCAGTGTTGGGGGGGTCGGGGGGCCCCATCCTCCAGACCTGGCTGCAGGACCTGCTGCGCAGCGGGCTGGTGCGGGCCGCGCAGAGCACAGGTGACTGAGGGCGGGTGGGGGGCTCTGCCTCCTGGGCCGGGGCTGGCTGCTCGTCTCCCCCACTTCTCTGGGATGCTGCCTGCCCCCCTCTCTGTGTGTGGGTGCTTGTCTCACACTCTGTTCTCTCTCTCTGTCTTTATGCACCTGTGTGCTGCTGAACTCACCATCATCACCCTCTTTGTGTCTGTAGGGGCCTGGATTGTCACCGGGGGGCTGCACACAGGCATTGGCCGGCATGTGGGCGTAGCTGTGCGGGACCACCAGACAGCCAGCACTGGGGGCACCAAGGTGGTGGCCATGGGCGTGGCCCCCTGGGGAGTGGTTCGCAATAGAGAGGCCCTCACCAACCCCAAGGTAGGACCCAGGGGCTTGGAAAAGGAGGGGTTTGGGGGCCTGGACTCCTGGGTCTGAGGGAGGAGGGGCTGGGGGCCTGGACCCCTGGGTCTGAGGGAGGAGGGCTGGGGGCCTGGACCCCTGGGTCTGAGGGAGGAGGGGCTGGGGGCCTGGACTCCTGGGTCTGATGGAAAGACTCCCTGGTCCTGCCCCTCATCCCCCAGGGCTCGTTCCCTGCGAGTTACCGGTGGCGCGGGGACCCCCAGGACGGGGTGCAGTTCCCCCTGGACTACAACTACTCGGCCTTCCTCCTGGTGGACGATGGCACCCACGGCCGCCTGGGCGGCGAGAACCGCTTCCGCCTGCGCTTCGAGTCCTACATCGCCCAGCAGAAGACGGGCGTGGGAGGTGCGTGGCATCTTCCGCTGGTGGCCCAGGTCCCGGCTCGGGATCCAGCGGTCTGGTCTGATCTGGTCAGGATTTGGGGTTTGGGGCGAGGAGGAGGTTTCTATGGTCAAGGCCTTCCCGGCATTTGCTGTATTTAAAAAAAAAAAATCTTTATCTGAAATGGGAAATGCACAGGCGTGGACAGCTCACTGATTATTTTTTTTTAATGAACTAAATTTTCTTACGCCACCAGCATCTAGATCAAGAAGCAATATTAGCAGCCCCGGAAGCCTTCCGCCCGCACCATGGGCCATCTCATCCTGCTTCTGGCAGCTCAGAGTAGATCTGACCTGTGTTTGGGCTTCACCGCCATCTGTAACCTTTCAGAGCCTGGCTTCTGACACCCGACATCATTTCTTTTTCTTCTTCTTCTTTTTTTAAAAAATATATTTTTATTGATTTTTTTACAGAGAGGAAGGGAGAGGGATAGAGAGTTAGAAACATCGATGAGAGAGAAACATCGATCAGCTGCCTCCTGCACACCTCCCACTGGGGATGTGCCCGCAACCCAGGTACATGCCCTTGACCGGAATCGAACCCGGGACCCTTCAGTCCGCAGGCGGAGGCTCTATCCACTGAGCCACACCAGTTAGGACTCTTCTTTTTTTTAATATATTTTTTAATTCATTTCAGAGAGGAAGGGAGCGGAAGAGAGAGATAGAAACACCAATGATGAGGGAGAATCATTGATTGGCTGCCTGCTGCACGTTGGACCGAGCCAGCAACCCAGGCATGTGCCCTTGACTGGAATCGAACCTGGGACCCTTCAGTCCACAGGCGGATGCTCTATCCACTGAGCCAAACCGGCTAGGGCCTGACATCATTTCTGTGGGCTTCATCCGTATCATTGCCTGAGTTGTAGTTTGTAAATAACCTGTGAGTAAAAGAAAAACAAAACAAAACACGTTTTGAATATATGACATACCGATGCCTTTGAGATGCAGCTAATGCCATACTTAGAGGAAAATGTGTAGATTTAAGTGCATAATATCCAAAAGGAGATGAAAGGCTGAAAATGGTTGATTTAAGCCTCCAATTTGAAAAACTTTAGAGCCCTGGCTGGTGTGGCTCAGTTGGTTAGGCACCAAAAGATTTGATTCCGGTCAGGGCACTTGTCCGGGTTTCAGGCTCCTCTCTGGTAGGGGGTGTGCAGGAGGCAGCCGATCGGTGTCCTGCTCTCACAGCAATGTTTCTCTCTCTCCCCATCTCCCTTCCTCTCTCTCTAAAAATGAATAAAAATAGCCCTAGCCAGTTTGGCTCAGTGGATAGAGCGTCGGCCTGTGGACTGAAAGGTCCCGGGTTCGATTCCAGTCAAGGGCACATGCCTGGGGTTGCGGGCTCGATCCCCAGTCGGGGGCGTGCAGGAGGCAACCGATCAATGATTCTTTCTCATCATTGATGTTTCTATCTCTCTCTGCCTCTCCCTTCTCCTCTGAAATCAATAAAAATATATTAAAAAATAAATAAAAAGCAATAAAAGCCCTAACCGGTTAGGCTCAGTGGATAGAGCATCAGCCTGCGGACTCAAGGGTCCCGGGTTCGATTCCGGTCAAGGGCATGTACCTTGGGGAGTGTGCAGGAGGCAGCTGATCGATGTTTCTCTCTCATCGATGTTTCTAACTCTCT
>NW_005370276.1:1049152-1052008 GCF_000412655.1 Myotis brandtii
GAGAGAGAGAGAGAGAGAGAGAGAGGAGAGAGAGAGGAACATTAATCTGAGAGAGACACATCTATTGGTTGCCTCCTGCATGCGCTCCTACCTGATTGAACCTGCAACCCAGGTATGTGCCCTTAACCAGGAATTGAACCTGTGACCCTTCGGTGTACAGGCTGATGCTCTAACCAATGAGCAACACCAGCCAGCATATTTTAAAATTGGATTCTTTCTTTCTTGTCTTTTTATAGGCATTTTTTTTGTATCCTGTCAATAGTAACCCTTTGAATATTAGATGTATTGTAAACTTTAAAAAAATATTTGTTTTTTATTGATTTCAGAGAGGAAAGGAGAGGGAGAGAGAGAGAGAAACATCAGTGATGAGAGAGAATCATTGATTGGCTGCCTCCTGCATGCCATCGACCCAGGAACCAAGAGGCAACTCAGAATGTGCGGTGACCAGGAATTGAACCATGACCTCCTTGTTCATAGGGCTCAAAAATTTCTTAACTCTGACATTTATTCTTCCATGTGAATTTTAAAATTATCGTGTTCCATTAAAAAAAACAAAAACAAAAAGGAGCCTGGCTGGTGTGGCTCAGTGGTTGAGCACAAAATAAAAAGGAGCCTGGCTGGTGTGGCTCAGTGGTTGAGCATCGACCCAGGAACCAAGAGGTCACCGGTTTGATTCTAGGTCAGGACTTGATCCCCAGTGGGGGTCGTGCAGAGGGCAGCCAATCGATAATTTCCTCTCTCATTATTGATTCTATCTCTCTATCCCTCTCACTTCCTCTCTCTCTAAAAATCAATAAAAAATATATTAAAGAATAAAATAAAGGAAAACACTTCCAAATTCCTCCTACCCTCCTTCTTTCCCCAAACTGCATTTAATTCCTTTGTTACTTTGTGACAGGTTAACATGGCACTAGTTTTTCCATTTATTCAGGCCTTGTCCTTACATAATTTTTTTGTCAATTTCTTCATAAAGGTCTAGTATCTTTCTGGATGAATTAATTCCCAGGTATTCTATACTTTTTAAACAATCAAAACGTGAATAAGAGACATGTTTTGAGAAAAGTTCTTGATTTTTGTTTATTTTTCTTATATCAATTCGCTTACCAAATTCTCTTATTAATATTTACTTATGTTGAGGGGAGTCTCTACAACTGTCTGAGACTATAAATCGTATTTTCCTCCAAATAAATTCCTTGTCTCTTCCACTTAAAAAAAATACCATTTTCATTATTTTATTCTTTGATACCATTATGCCCGGATGAGTGTGAATAATAATAATGCGGTCTCATTTCTTACTTTAATGGGAACAGATCTTGTGTGACTTTCATATGCGGCTTTGGCAGATATCTTTATGATGTTTGGATAGTCCTTTCTTTTCCTTATTTCCTTCATTTCCTGTTTGGACCTTCATCTTCTCCTGGCTCCTGATCTTCAGCAACCACAGAATTGCGCTGACAAACACCGGCCTCGCTCAGGAAGCCGGGAGCCCGGGCCCCAGCCCCTCCTTTCTTGGGGAGCGGAGCATTACTGTCTTCAAAACCTGGCCCCTCCCAAGGTGCTCGAAGACAGGACAATTCCCATGAGCCTCAGGGCAGAGGACTGGGCAGAAGCCAACCTTTGCCACAGGGACTCCTGGCAAATGTGGTCCACCGTCCCTGGCAAAGGCGGATGGCGGTGACCACCTGGCTCTCTGCTCTCCCCAGGGACTGGCATTGACATCCCTGTCCTCCTCCTCCTGATTGATGGGAATGAGAAGATGTTGAAGGTACAGTCAAGGGCCCAGACGCCTGGGTGTAAGGGGCTGGGGGCACGGGCCCTGGGTTTTGGGGGAGGAGGGAGCGGGGGACCTGTACTTCAGGTGGGGTGAATCCCTTCATCCCTTCCTTCCCTGACCTAACTCCCCCCTTTATCTTGTAGCGGATAGAGAACGCCACCCAGGCCCAGCTCCCCTGCCTCCTGGTGGCCGGGTCCGGGGGCGCTGCGGACTGCCTGGCGGAGATCCTGGAAGACACTCTGGCTCCAGGGAGTGGAGGGGGCAGGCGAGGGGATGCCCGAGATCGGATTAGGCGTTTCTTCCCCAAAGGGGACCCCGAAGTCCTGCAGGCCCAGGTATGACATTGAGGGCCCGGCTCTGGATCCTGAGATGGAAGGGAGCTGAGGGCTTGGAGTCCTGGATCCAAGGGAAGAGGGTAATAGGGACCCAGACTCCTGGATCTGAGGGAGGAGAGGCCTGGGGGCCTGGGCTCCCGGGTTCTGGGAGTAGAGGGAGCTGGGCGCCTGGAATACCAGGTCCTGAGGCCTCCTGTGTCCCTGTGGCCAGGGCCCCGGTGGAGCGGGCTGGCGATGCGGAATTTGGTGTTCTGCAGGTGGAGCGGATCATGACCCGGAAGGAGCTGCTGACAGTCTATTCCTCTGAGGACGGCCCTGAGGAATTCGAGACCATTGTTTTGAGGGCTCTTGTCAAGGGTAAGACTTGGACCCCCCAATTCCTCCACTCTCTCTGCTCAACTTTGGACAGTTTTCCTGGCCTGGGTGCTTATTCATTCCCTCTCCGCTAAGGCCGTGCCCCTCTTCACCTCTTTCTTTCTCTCCTTCTCCTTTGTACTGTTTCTTGAGGCTTTGCATGGTGCTTTTGAACAGTTTCCCAAGATACTTTCTTTATATCCCAACACTGCTTTCCTTCTGTCGGATCCATTTATCCATCCTTTCATCCTTTATCCATCCATCCATCCATCCATCCATCCATCCATCCATCCATCATCCATCCACTCATTTCCTCCCTCCCCTCATTCATCCATCCATCCATTCATCCATCATCCATCCATGCATCCACTCATCCATCCATCCATCCATCCA
>NW_005370276.1:1052365-1055558 GCF_000412655.1 Myotis brandtii
CATCCATTCATCCATCCATCCATCCATCCATCCACTTACTCATCCATTCATCCATCCATGCATCCATCCATCCATCCATCCATCCATCCATCCATCCATCCACCCTTTCTTCCTCTTCTACGTGCCTCCAGTATGTTTCAAGCGCTGCAGGGTGGGGAGTCAGAGATGAGCCGAGCACTGCCTCCCAGTGAGGAACTCCTGTGAGGAATGAATGATGAAAACCAAGGTCAGGAGCATAATGGCACCTGGTGGAAGCTGAGGACAGGGCTAGTTTATTCATTCAACAAACACCATCCTTGGCCCCAGAGGTTATAGCAGATCCGTATCCTCCTCGCCAGAGCCCCTGATCCTACCAGGGCTGTTTGGATTCAACCTTAAATAAAATTTAAGACAAAAGCTTGGGGGAGGAACCGCCGTCAGTAAGGGGAGGAAAGTCTAAGAGGAATGGTGTTTAAATTGGGCCTTGAAGACCCAGTGGAATTCGGACTTAGTGAGATGAGGAGATGGGATAAATAAGTGGTCACGGGGATTTCCCAGGGCTCTGTGGGGATGTGGGCGGGGGAGGTTATTGTTGGGGTTAGACGAGTTTTACAGGGAAAACACCTCAGCTAAAGACTCCTAAAGGCATAATATCAATTTACAAGGTGTTCTCAGCCCCAGGTCCCCCCCCCCCCCCCCCCCACTTCTGCCATGTTCTGTGGCGGCAGAAAGAACAGTTACTTCTGATTTTGGAGTCAGATAAGTCTTAGTCTCTCTCTCTCTGAAAAATGGAGATAGTACCTCGCAGGGGTGTTGTGAGCTGAGAGGCAGCTTATGAGCAGTGCCTGGTGTCTGGGTGGGGGTGGGGGGACCCAGTAAATGAGAGGTCTTCTTAGTGTGACCCTCTTTCTCACGGGGACTCCTCCTCACACAGAGGATGACAGTGGGCAGATCGGCTTCGCTTTACGGAAGTTAAGGTACGAGCTCCTTAGGAGAAAACAGCAGCGCTGTGAGATGTGGTTTGAGGGTGGCGGCGGCGGCGGCAAGCCCATTGCCTGCAGAGGTGGAAGCGATCCGATCACACTCTGCGGGGGAAATCGGAGCTGGCGGGCGGGCTGCGGGCTGGGTGATAGCCGAGTGGAGCGGATGGGGTTTCAGCAGGTGAGGAAGGAGGGAAGGGGGAAGGGACGAAGGCTCCTTAAGAGTCTAGCAGGAGCCACGCACTGTGCTGAGCACCTGGCATGCATTTTTGCCCCTGACCCTCCCTCCCCGCCTGCAAGGATTTCCTCCCCGCTTTGCAGATGAAGGAACTGAGACACAGAGAGAGGGGGCAAGTGACTTGCCCAGGGTCACACGAGGTAACAGGTACCAGGCTCCAATTCGGGCCTGTCTGACTCTCCATCCAGCCCACTGCACGGGCTGTGTTGGGGGCCGGGGGGGCGGGGTGGGGGGGAGCCACGTGGATGGCAAGCAGCATGTGGCCTGAGACAGCCAGTGAGGGGGGCAGGGCCAGACCACCCCTGGCCTCAGCTGAGGCTTTGTCCTGAGGGGCATGGGAGGGACAGGGTCAGTCCTGTGTGTAGAAGGACCCTGGGGGTCAGGGGGGGCAGACTAGAGAGGAGAGGAGAGACTGAGGAAAGGAAGAGACTGCAGCGGTGGTGATGGGGCCGCGGGGACAGTCAGGGGGCGGGGAGAGAGTCAGGGGCTGGAGAGAGAGGGCTTAGGGCAGTGATGGCGAACCTATGACACCCGTGTCAGAGGCGACACGCGAACTCATTTTTTTACTATGGTTGCAAATATCAAAAAATTTCTATATGTGACACGGCACCAGAGTTAAGTTAGGGTTTTTCAAAATGCTGACACGCCGAGCTCAAAAGGTTCGCATCACTGGCTTAGGGACTGAGGAGTTTTGTAATATGAAGGAAAGGGAGGGACCAGGACAGCACCTGGGGGTCTGCCTCGTTGACTGGGTGGACAGAGGACTGAGGAGTTTTGTAATATGCAGGAAAGGGAGGGACCAGGACGGCACCTGGGGGTCTGCCTCGTTGACTGGGTGGACAGAGGCG
Organism: Myotis brandtii; assembly: GCF_000412655.1. Lineage (NCBI taxonomy): Eukaryota > Metazoa > Chordata > Mammalia > Chiroptera > Vespertilionidae > Myotis > Myotis brandtii. The sequence continues at coordinate 1,054,411 of NW_005370276.1, forward strand.
CTGTCCCTGAGATGGGGGACCCAGGGGTACCTCTGTTTTGAGGAAACAGCCTGAACTCAGGATGGGACATGGTGAGCAGGCAGGGCCTGGGGCAGGGCCAGCTGCTACAAGTTAAGGCCGAATATAATGCAAGATTATCCATCTATTTTTTTCTCCCCTGGAAACTGTGAGGAAAGGAGGGGAGATTCAGATTTACAAAATCCTGCTCTGAATGGGCTTCTGGGATTTGAAAAGAAACATCAAGTTGTGCTTTCTCCACTCTCAGCCTCAGTGGTTACACTGGTCAAGCTGCAGCGTCCTCCCAGTTGGGAACGTCTTCCCGCGGTTATTATTGACACCGTAGCGTTCCCATTCTATAGACGAGGAAACAGCCTCCGGGGCCAGCGGCTGCCTGAAGTCCTGCAGCGGGTGTCGGTGGAGCCGGGATCGGAGCAGCCTCAGGGCGCACTGCCCATCCCCTCTCCGCCAGACCACCTCGCCCTGCCACACCAACTGTTGGGACAGCCACGAGGACGCGAAGGCCCTTCCTTTGCTTTGGCGATAGATGCGGAGCAAGTGGGCCCAGAAGGGAAAAGTACCTCCCTGGCCAGGTGCCCGGAGGCCCAGCAGTGTCTAGACACGCGGCTTCACTTCATGCACGCCCTCCAGGCTTCCGACGATTCAGGCCCCTGTTGCGTGCACTCATTCAGTGGTTGGATCCAAGTTTTTTTTTTTTTTTAATATATTTTATTGATTTTTTACAGAGAGGAAGGGAGAGGGATACACACCCCCCACTGGGGATGTGCCCGCAACCAAGGTACATGCCCCTGACCGGAATCGAACCTGGGACCTTTCAGTCCACAGGCCGACGCTCTATCCACTGAGCCAAACCGGTTAGGACTGGATCCAAGTTTTAAAGGCCTCTTGATCGTCCTTGCTCTTCTTTTTTTTTAATACACTTTATTGATTTTCTACAGAGAGGTCCTTGCTCTTTTTTTTTAATACACTTTATTGATTTTCTACAGAGAGGAAGGAAGAGGGATAGAGAGCTAGAAACATCCATGAGAGAGAAGAATGGATCAGCTGCCTCCTGCACGCCCCCCACTGGGGATGTGCCCGCAACCAAGGTACATGCCCCTGACCGGAATCGAACCTGGGACCTTTCAGTC
>NW_005370276.1:1057325-1060423 GCF_000412655.1 Myotis brandtii
GGGGGGGGGGGGGGAGGACATAATGCAATGCCTTGGAGTATTGCTCCCTTCCTAGGAGGCCTCACAGTGAAGCCCCCAAGGTTATGTCTCTTCAAGTGCATTTCCTGGTGACAGTCCTGCTTCCTTCAGGGGCTTGGCCTGAGTTCCTTACTCCTCAAAATATCTTTCTCGGGTTTCACAACTCTTGGTCCCCAGGAACTCCCCCTGCTCTCTACTCCCTTCCAACTGCAGAAGATAAGCTGAGAAACTACCCCTATTTCCAGCGAGTGGCATCAACATGAGGAAACAGGGATGTGTGTGTGGTGGTGCAAGGTAGCTAGAAATATACATATGGGGACATGATGGTGTTTTAGGACATTTCAGCAAGACTGGCCTTATACAAAGCCTTATAGTTCCCAACGACCCATCCAGCTCACACATCTTCTCTGCCTCCTGCAGACTTTGTCTCTTATCCTCTATGTCAGTGGTCGGCAAACTCATTAGTCAACAGAGCCAAATATCAACAGTACAACGATTGAAATTTCTTTTGAGAGCCAAATTTTTTAAACTTAAACTATATAGGTAGGTACATTGTTATTAACTTAATTAGGGTACTCCTAAGCTGGCCTTTGCTAAAAACGTCCTCAATCTGATTGAGGTACGTTCGCTGAGGTCGACCCCTTCCAACTCTCCCATCCACACTCGTCTTGTATACTTGTTTCGTCTATATTCGCATTTTCTCCTAACCTTATTTTCTGCTCCTGCCTCCTCTTCCCTCTTACACGTACTCCACGTTTCAGGAAGTGAGGGTGACTTAGGTTTGCGATCGGATCCTGCGTTTTCCTGCACCGGCCTTTGCTCCAGCTGCTCCTGCGGCTGAAGGCGCTTTCCGCCTTAGATGCACACCTTCAACTCCCACCGGCCTCCCCGAAGCCCCGCCTCCGTGCCCACCTGTCCCACTCAGACCCCGGTGACTGCAGCCTCCCTGGGCCCTAATCACATGCTATGCCCGCCTCCGGCGGTGCCCATCACCCTGAGGGCAGTTGTGTGGTTCCGGGGCCTATTTCCCTGGAATGAGCTCCTTCCGGGCAGGGGCTGGATCCAATTTCTCCATCCCTCCCAGTGCCTGGTCCATAACCTACCTCAATAAAGTTCAGGGAGTGAATGATTCCCCTTTCTTCTTCCTGGGGCCTCTACACACTGGGCTGCTCTCTGCCCCTGAGTTGAATGACCTTCTGCTTGACTTCTGAAGACCCCAGAATCTGCCAACAGCACCACTTATATGGGATTTAAAAATTTTTTTATTGATTTTTTTTTTTTAGAGAGAGAGAGAGAGAGGAAGGGAGAAGGATACAGAGATAGAAACATCAATGTGAGAGAAACATCAATTGGCTGCCTCCTGCATGCTTCCATTAAAGTGTTTTCAAGTTTGTTTTGTCAGGCAATCAATTTACTTGTGGATCAACCTGATCTAATTGAGGTTTGTTTCTAAAATTTTAGGAAAGTCTAGAATAGCCTTTACTCTAGGGCAGTGGTCGGCAAACTCATTAGTCAACAGAGCCAAATATCAACAGTACAACGATTGAAATTTCTTTTGAGAGCCAAATTTTTTAAACTTAAACTATATAGGTAGGTACATTGTTATTAACTTAATTAGGGTACTCCTAAGCTGGCCTTTGCTAAAAACGTCCTCAATCTGATTGAGGTACGTTCGCTGAGGTCGACCCCTTCCAACTCTCCCATCCACACTCGTCTTGTATACTTGTTTCGTCTATATTCGCATTTTCTCCTAACCTTATTTTCTGCTCCTGCCTCCTCTTCCCTCTTACACGTACTCCACGTTTCAGGAAGTGAGGGTGACTTAGGTTTGCGATCGGATCCTGCGTTTTCCTGCACCGGCCTTTGCTCCAGCTGCTCCTGCGGCTGAAGGCGCTTTCCGCCTTAGATGCACACCTTCAACTCCCACCGGCCGGCCTCCCCCCCCGCCTCCGTGCCCACCTGTCCCACTCAGACCCCGGTGACTGCAGCCTCCCTGGGCCCTAATCACATGCTATGCCCGCCTCCGGCGGTGCCCATCACCCTGAGGGCAGTTGTGTGGTTCCGGGGCCTATTTCCCTGGAATGAGCTCCTTCCGGGCAGGGGCTGGATCCAATTTCTCCATCCCTCCCAGTGCCTGGTCCATAACCTACCTCAATAAAGTTCAGGGAGTGAATGATTCCCTTCCTTCTTCCTGGGGCCTCTACACACTGGGCTGCTCTCTGCCCCTGAGTTGAATGACCTTCTGCTTGACTTCCCCGACTCCCCAGAACCTGCCAACAACACCACTTATATGGGATTTAAAAAAATTTTTTTATTGACTTTTTTTTTTTTTTTTTTAGAGAGAGAGAGGAAGGGAGAGGGATACAGAGATAGAAACATCAATGTGAGAGAAACATCAATTGGCTGCCTCCTCCCTCCTGATGGAGCCCGACACCTGGGCATGTGCCCTGACCGGGGATTGAACCAGTGACCTCTTGGTTCATGGGTTGACGCTCCACCACTGAGCCACACCAGCTGGGCTTGATATGGAATTTAAATGTCGGGCAACCCCAAAAGCAAAGCAGACACTCATCCGATGTCCCCACCCTCCCCCTGACTTTCCCCTCCGCCTCTCTCCCTTGCAGCCTGCGGGAGCTCTGAGGCCTCCGCTTACCTGGACGAGCTGCGTTTGGCTGTGGCTTGGAACCGCGTGGACATTGCCCAGAGCGAACTCTTCCGGGGTGACATCCAGTGGCGGGTGAGGGGTCTGACCCCGGGCTGGGGGTCCCCACAAGGGGAAGCACTTGACATGTGGCCTGTCCATCCGCTTCTTATTGTCCAGTGTCCGCATCCTGTTCCCTCTCCATCCACCACTCAATTCTGCACCCCCATCTCTGGCCCTTCACCTCTGACCACACCTGGCCTCCTGCCTGCCCCTGCTCATCTCTCCCCCCGTTCATCCCGCCCCTGCCAGTCCGTCCACCTGGAGGCCTCGCTCATGGACGCCCTCCTGAATGACCGGCCGGAGTTCGTGCGCCTGCTCATCTCGCGTGGCCTCAGCCTGGGCCACTTCCTGACCCCGACGCGCCTGGCCCAGCTCT
>NW_005370276.1:1061523-1063761 GCF_000412655.1 Myotis brandtii
GTGCCCTGACTGGGAATCGAACTGTGACCTCCTGGTTCATAGGCTGACACTCAACCACTGAGCCATGCCAGCCGGGCAGTACACTTGCAATTTAGATACCTTGTTGTAGCTGCAATGGAGAAGGGGCAAGACTAGATAGAGACAAGGAAGCCAGGTAAGAAGCCACGCTGGGGCTCTCCAGGCAGCCGAGGTGAGGGCCTGACTACAGCAGGTGGGATAGAGGTGTCGGGACACATTTGAGAAGTTGCAAGGTTAAAAAATAAATAAAAAACTTGTGGGAGTTAAATCGGATCTAAGATAGAGCTTATTTTTATGCCTATATGTGATAGAACTATCTTGGCAGGACTCTTCAGCCAATCAGGTCAGGGAGTGAATACAGACTTTATTTATTTATTTTTTAATCATCACCCAAGGACATTTTTCCATTGATTTTTAGGGAGAGTGAAGAGAAAGAGGAAGACAGAGAGAAACACATCGATTGGTTGCCTCCTGCACGAGCCTCTCCCAGGCCCCGATCATGCACCGGTGGGGTCTGGGATTGCGAGAGGGCGCAGGCCAGGCTGAGGGACCCCAATGGTGCACGAATTCGTGCACTGAGTCTCTAGTTGTTATATATAAGTGTTTAATCCTACATGTTAATTCTACTGAGGTTCCTCGTGCGAGTCACTTCTCTCTCTCCTGCTGTTTTCAAGATCCTTTGTTTTTGACTTTTCAACAATTTGATTTCTTTCTCAGTGTGGATTTCTTTGAATTTTCCTCTGTGGAATGCCTTGATCTTCTTGGATGCGTAAATTCATGTATTTCATCAAATTTGGGAAGTGTTAGGCCATCTTATCTTCAAATGTTCTTTTGTTTCTTTCTGCCTATCCTCCCCTTTGGGGAATCCCACGATGCATATATTGGTATGTCTTATGGTGTCCTACAGGCCTCTCAGGGCTTGTTAGTTTTTTGTTCCTTTTTCCTTATGTGCCTCCAACTGTATAATCTCCATTGATTTTCTTCAAGTTCACAAATTCTCTTCTGCCTCCTCAGAGCTGCGTTGAGCCTTTCTGGTAAATGTTTCATGTCCGTCATTGCACTTTTCGGCTCCAGAATTTCTGATTTGCTTACTTTTATTACTATTATTATTATTTCTCTCTCTTTATTCATATTCTCTACTTGATACGACATCATTTACCTGGGTTCTTTTAGTTCCTTTTTCATAATTTCCTTTAGCTCTTTAAGCATATTTAAGACAGTTGCTTTAAAGTGTCTGTCTATTCACTGAGTTTCCTTAGGGACAGTTTTTATTCATTTCTCTTTTCTTGTGAATGGGCCACACTTTCTTGTTCCTTTGCACGCCCCATAATTTTTTTGAGGGAAACTGGAATTTTTAATATTACTATAAAGTGGCCATTCTGGATATCCGCTTACCTCCTCCCTCCAGGGCTTCTCGTTGCTTCTTCTTCTGGCTTGTTGGTTGAGTGACCTTTCTCAGCTATTTTTGTAAAGTCTGTATTCTTTGTCATGTGCGGCCACTGAAGTCCCTGTTCTGTTAGCTCAGTGGTCAGCTGGTGACTTGATAGAGATTTCCCCAAATGCCTGGGGGCGGGAGAGAGAAACCCAAACCCTCCCAGCCTGCAGATTCACTCCGTGTTGGAGCTGTCTTTCAACGCGCAGGCAGGCTGTTTACACTTCTACTTTATCTGTCGCTTCCGGCTTTGGTTGCCTAAAGGTCAGCCTGAAGTGAAAGCTCGGGGCTTTCTCTAGTCATTTCTGGGCAGGCATCCAGGCTTGTCAATGCATGTAGCCTTCTAAGTCCCGTGGTACACACAGGAGCTTTATAAACCTCGAGTCCCCCCAGGTTCTCCCTCTCCCTCCCCAGCCACTTCCCTCCCCAGCTGTTCAATATGTCTATTACTACCTGGGCTGCTATTCTTTTGTCTTTTTTTTTGTTCTTGAGTTGTAAGAGGGCCGCTCTTTATTTTTAAACGCTTTCACACACCACCTGGGAAGCCGCTTCTGTCCTGGGGAAGTTCCAAGGACAGTGGAACAAAGACAAGCTCTTGAGCTGTTTTCTTCAGGGAGCCACACACAACCACACACACAACCACAGTTACTTAAGAGTAAGATCTGAATTTCTGCCCTAACCGGTTTGGCTCAGTGGATAGAGCGTCGGCCCGCGGACTCAAGGGTCCCAGGTTCGATTCCAGTCAAGGGCATGTACCTTGGTTGCGGGCACATCCCCAGTGGGGAGTG
>NW_005370276.1:1063917-1064809 GCF_000412655.1 Myotis brandtii
AAAATCAATAAAATATATTTTAAAAAATAAAAATAAAAATCATCATTCTCCCCTTTAAAAAAAAAAAAGATCTGAATTGCTCCTTCTGGTACCCCAAACCCTTCAGGCGCCACCGAGCTGGGGAGTTGGCGATGGTAAGCAGGTTAGTTAAAATGTCACAGTGCTCTTTCTAAATATATATATAGATTTCAGAGAGGAAGGGAGAGGGACAGAGATAGAAACATCCATGATGAGAGAGAATCATTGATCGGCTGCCTCCTGCATGCCCCACACTGGGGATGGAGCCTGCAACCCAGGCATATACCCTTGACCTGGAATCGAACCGTGACCTCCCGGTTCACAGGTCGAAGCTCAACCACTGAGCCACGGGCTTACTGAAATTTAACAGTTTCGTTCTTCATTAAGCACTTTCCTATTTGTTGTACGCTTCATATTAGGCTCCAGAATTTTTTTTAAAAAGTGGATTCTGACAGTTTTGGCCAGCTTGTTTGTTGCTTTTGTGGAGGGATGGCGTTTGAAGCTCTCTACCCGGCATTTTGGGTGACATCTCCAGCCACTCCCCGGCCTGTCCTTAATCTCTGAGGCCATTCTAACCAGCCCAGCCCCTGCTCTCTGAACTCTCTGATGCAGTGGTTCTCAACCTTCCTGATGCCTCGACCCTTTAATACAGTTCCTCATGTGGTGGTGACCCCCAACCATAACATTATTTTCGTTGCTACTTCATAACTGTAATGTTGCTACTGTTATGAATCGTAATGTAAATATCTGATATGCAGGATGTCCTTTCATTGTTACAAATTGAACATAATTAAAGCATAGTGATTAATCACAAAAACAATATGTAATTATATATGTGTTTTCCGATGGTCTTAGGCGACCCCTGTGAAAGGGT
>NW_005370276.1:1064823-1068752 GCF_000412655.1 Myotis brandtii
AAAGCATAGTGATTAATCACAAAAACAATATGTAATTATATATGTGTTTTCCGATGGCCTTAGGCGACCCCTGTGAAAGGGTCGTTCGACCCCCAAAGGGGTCGCCACCCACAGGTTGAGAACCGCTGCTCTGACGTCTGACCTTTTCACCTGCTGTCCAGTTTCTTCCATCCACGAACATCCCTTTATCCGTGGCCTCTGTTGACCCCGGTTAATTTCTGATCTCTGGCTTTGTCCCTTCCCTTGATCACAGGCTTGCTGCCCCCTCCTCACCCTCGGACCCTATCCACCACCTCTCTCTCTGTCTCTCCAGGGCTCCAACGCCGTGGCCTCGGCTCTAGGGGCCTGTTTGCTGCTCCGGGTGCTGGCGCGCCTGGAGTCCGAGGCTGAGGAGGGAGGCAGCGGGAAGGAGCTGGCAGCCAAGTTTGAGGGGCTGGGCGTTGGTGCGTGGGGCAAGGGTGCTTGGGGGCAGGGGTCCGGGGCTGCAGTGACGGGGGTCTGTGCGTCTCCCCACTCCTCTCATAACCCTCCCCCTCCCCGCCAACCCCTCCTCTCTCCGCTCACACCGTCTCCTTACTCCTTGTTCTGCCTCTCACTGACCCTCCGGCTCCCAGACCTCTTTGGCGAATGCCACCGCAGCAGCGAGGACCGGGCTGCCCACCTGCTCCTCCGGCGCTGCCCATTCTGGGGGGATGCCACCTGCCTGCAGCTCGCCATGCAGGCCGATGCCCGCGCCTTCTTTGCCCAGGATGGAGTACAGGTGAGCGTCGGAGGCCGGCCTCCCAAACCAGTGGTCGGCAAGCTCATTAGTCCACAGAGCCAAATAGCAACAGCACAACGGTTGAAATTTCTTTTGAGAGCCAAATTTTTATAAACTTAAACTATATAGGTAGGTACATTGTTATTAACTTCATTAGGGTACTCCCAAGGCTTAGGAAGAGCCACACTCAAGGGGCCAAGAGCCGCATGTGGCTCGCGAGCCGCAGTTTGCCGACCACGGTCCCAAACAGACCCCCGGCGACGCCCCGGGAGCCGTGCAGGATGAGCCCTGCCATTGCCCAGGGTCTCCCCGTAGAAACCACCCTCCTCCAGGGAGTCCCAGCCTCGCCCAGCAACCCCACCACCCGCCGCAGGAGCGCGGCCTCCCCGGGGCACAGCCTCCCACCCCCTAAAACGTTCCCCTCGACACAGGATCCCCGACGAACCCAGAGCAAGTCCCTCCCGGTTCTGGTCTCAGCCATGAGAATGGCCTCACCCATTACCTGGTGTTTTGGACATAAACTCTGGGTTTGGAAATGCTGCCCTTCCTGCAGGAATTCCCCTCTTTCCGGAAGCCCTGCTTGTCCTCAATACCCGGCGTTCTGCCTACAGACAGGAAGTCCAGCTTATCCCAACAGGAAGTCCCGCCCCCAGCCGTGGGAATGATTTGATTGGCATTTCAAATAATTACCCAGAGTTCTTTGCTTCGAACAATGGTTAAACTCCTGGGGTCTATTTTTTTTTTTTAATGTTTTTATTGGTTTTTAGAGAGAGAGGAATGGAGAGGGAGAGGGAGACAGAAACATCAATGATGAAAGCAAAACATCTTGGCGGCCGCCTGCACGCCGCAACCCGGGCGTGTGCCCTGACCCAGAATTGAACCGTGACCTCCTGGTTCATAGGTCCGCGCTCAACCACTGAGCCACGTGGCCTGGCTCATGGGGTCTATTTTATGCCTTTATCTTAACCCCCCTGTGTTCTATCTGTGAACAAGGAGAAAATACTAGTGCCTGTCTTCCTGGGTGTGGTGAGGGCTATGTGAGCTAATCTATGTAAAGTGCTTAGCCCAGTACCTGGCATATCCTTTATAATAAAACCCTAATATGCAAATCAACCGGACGGCCGAACGACCAGTCGCTATGATGTGCATTGACCATCGCTATGATGTGAGCTGCCCCCTGGTGGTCAGTGCGCTCCCACAGGGGGAGTGCCACTCAGCCAGAAGCCTGGTTCACGGCTGGTGAGCATAGCGGTGGTGGTGGGAGCCTCTCCCGCCTCCACTGCAGGCAGGTGGTAAGGAGCGAGGGGTCCCCGGACTGCGAGAGCCCCAGACTATGAGAGGGATGTCTGATTGCCGGCTTAGGCCTGATCCCTGGCGGGGGCGCAGGCCTAAGCCAGCAGGCAGACATCTCCCAAGGGGTCCCGGACTGTGAGAGGGCGCAGGCCAGGTTGAGGGACCCCTTCCAGTGCACGATTTTCGTGTACCGGGCCTCTAGTTGTGTTAATAACCGTCGGCTCGAACCTGAGGGAAGGTGGTCAAAGGCCAGGACCCCGATAGTTGCGGTCCCCACATTGAGCGCTTGCTCTGGGCCCTGGAGCCGTGGGCCAATTCTTGCCTGGGGTCTTCGGGAAGGGCGGGGGGAGATTCAGGCTCTAACCTTCCCCACCCCCACAGTCTCTGCTGACACAGAAGTGGTGGGGGGAGATGGACAGCTCCACGCCCATCTGGGCCCTGGTTCTCGCCTTCTTTTGCCCCCCACTCATCTACACCAACCTCATCACCTTCAGGTCAGTCCCGGGGTTAGGTTGGTAGGAGGGCGCTGCTCATCATTCTTCCTGCTCAGCTCTGCCCACCTCTCAGTCCTCCCAGTGCTTCCGCCTTATTTCCTCTCTTTCCCTCCCCAAGACTGGGGCACGTTCTGGGAGGTGAGCTTTTGGGGGGCTCTCTATCTCTACGGGCAATTCTTCTGCCTGCAGGCATGGCTCTGGGATGGTTCCCTTTAGGGTGACTCTAGCGGGGCACCTCCCCGTCTCCCTGACATATCTCTGGGTAAAGAAGCTGGGTATCTCCAGAGAATTCCTCTCCCACTGCTCCCTCCCCCGTTCTCACTCTGTGCCTCTCTCCATGCCAGGAAGTCCGCGAAGGAGTCCACACAGAAGGACCTGGGGTTTGACGTGGACGGGAGCCTCAACGGGGAAGGGCCTGTCAGGTGAGCGCAGCACCAGCACCGCACGCGGTGGGGCGGCCTGGGAAGCCGCAGGAGCTCCGGGTACGGGGAGCAAGGCTGGAGCAGAGAAGGGGGGCTTCCGGAGGTACTGGTTTCACGAAGCCACTGAAGATACTGAGGCAGTTTCCCAAATGCCGAGCTCAAGGCGTGGTCAAGGTTCGGTTCTGCCACCCAGGAGTTCCTCATTGGAAATAAATTTGCTTCACACTACATGTACTTCTATCTCGATAAGCAAGTAGAACTGGGTGCATCTGGTTAATTTAGGGAGACTTTGCCTATTTTTTTTTTTTCTGACTCCAGGGCCTTTGCTTTTTTTTTTTCCTCCTGCACACCCCCTGCTGGGGATGTGCCCGCAACCAAGGTACATGCCCTTGACCGGAATCAAACCTGGGACCCTTGAGCCTGCAGGCCGACGCTCTATCCACTGAGCCAAACCGGTTAGGGCAAGGTCAGCAGTCTTGATGGTAGGGGCTTTCAGAGGTCAGAGGTCACAAGTCAAGGAGATGGCAGGCGGACCGCAGACTTAGTTTCAGTTCGGCAGGGTCAGAAGTCGTGAAGGTGCAGGAGGTCACCTGAGAGGTTAGTGGTCTTGACAGTGGTGAAGGTCGGGTTCAGAGGTCAGGCTGAGCTCTCCCTTCTCTCTCCCCCCCACCCCCAGGCCAGCAGATCCCCCTGAGAAGATGCCCTTGGGGGTGTTGAGTCAGCCCAGCCGGAGGGGGTGCTCCCCACGCCTGTGGCGCTGGTCCCAGTTCTGGGGGGCGCCGGTGACGGCCTTCCTGGGCAACGTGGTCAGCTACCTGCTCTTCCTCATGCTCTTCGCCCGGGTGCTGCTCATCGACTTCCAGCCCACGGCGCCCGGCGCCCTGGAGCTGCTGCTCTACTTCTGGGTCTTCACCCTGCTCTGCGAGGAGTTCCGCCAGAGCCTGGGGGGCGGCTGGGGCA
>NW_005370276.1:1069068-1074720 GCF_000412655.1 Myotis brandtii
AAAATATATTTTTATTGATTTCAGAGAGGAAGGGAGAGGGGAGAGAGATAGAAACATCAATGAGGAGAGAGAATCATTGATCAGCTGCCTCCGGCACACCCCCAACTGGGGATCAAGCCTGAAACCCGGGCACGTGCCCTGACTGGGAATCAAACTGTGACCTCCTGGTTCATAGGTCGACGCTCAACCACTGAGGCATGCCAGCTAGGGCTATTACTATTTTTTCTAAAAATATTTTTATTGATCTCAGCGAGGAAGGGAGAGAGAGAGAATCATTGATTGGCTGCCTCCTGCATGCCCCCTACTGGGGATTGAGCCTACTACCCGGGCATGTGCCGTTGACCGGAATTGAACCCGGGACCCTTCAGTCCGCAGGCCGATGCTCTATCCACTGAGCCAAACCAGCTAGAGTTGTTGTTCCAATTATTTATGCATTTATTGGTTGCTTTTTCTAATGCCCTGACCGGGGATAGAACCCGAAACGTTGGTGTATCTAACCAACTGAGCTACCCGGCCAGGACCTATCTCCGATTATTCTTAAAAAACAAACAGAAACCCATTCTTGATGGAACGTACTGCGTAAAGATGGTCTAGGAACAATTTGATCCCGCGGGGAGAGCTGCTTCAGGGATGAGAGGACTAAAGGGAGAACCCGCTATTTATGCTCCATCTGGAGCTCACTGGAGGTGTCTCTGAGCCCCCAGACCTGGCCCGGCATTGGCACCACCCTCACCTCTTTCCTCTTCCTCCACAGCCCAGGCCCTGGCCTCCTGGCCCCTGCCTCTCTCTGTCCCCCCTCTCCATCTCCATGGCTGCCTATCTGGCCTGGACCCTCACCCCAGCCTCCTGGACTCCAGGCTCTTCCCTCCAGCCCATCCCCACAAGGGTCCTTCCAAGACCAGAGCTGACCCAGCGCTCCCCCCCCCCAACCCCCACCGCGCCTGGACCTGGCATTGGGGTCCCACCCATCTAGGCCGCCCCTCTCTGCAGCGCTGTCTCCCGATTTCTTTGTTTCTCTTCATCTGCACCCCGGCTTCTCTGAAACCTTCCAGTCCCTGCATCCCAGGTCCAGGGGCTGCGACCTTGACCCTGATATTTTGAGTCTGCGTAATTATAAATTTGTAATCAGGATTTCACCAGAGCTGATGGATTCTTGCCAAGGAAGTACTTTGAAACTGCCTTGATCAGTTTTATGTGCAGGGCAATGAGACTAGCTTCAGTTATTCTGTGCAGGGCAATGTTATTCTCAGTTTCTGACATGATTTCCGCATGGTTACCTAGCATCTGGGTTCAGTTTTACACAAACATTGGTCCATCATTGGCGTTTTTGTCTGGATTGGATTTTGCCAAGTTTCGGGTCTGTGTTTGTGAATTGTACTTTTCCCGGGTGAAGTGTCATCGGTTCAGATTTCATCAGGGAGGCCTGAATGTTGCGTCGGTGACTTAGTCCACAAAAATGCTGACTGTTTCTACCATTTCTTAGCTGATTTATAAAAAACGGATTTTGAGGAATTTCCCCCTCAATTACTTTCTGTTGCCAAGAATGGGCGACATAACGTTGGTTCCTTCCTGCCATAGTTCCCGGATCATACCGTGTGGTGCCCAGAGAGCGGCACAAAGGGCACATCTAAACGTCCTTGGGAACACATTGTCTTTGGGTCTTGGCACCTGCTGGTCCCCCCTTCCTGAAACACTGCCCCTTCCTCTCCTTGGCCACGCCAACTCCTGCACTTCCTGTAGGCCTCAGGCTTGCGGCCTCTGTCTTTAAAGCCTTCCTTTATCCCACCCAGACTCTGGGTCCCTCCGTTGTGCTCCCCTAATGTCCTGAGATCACCCCAAATGGTACTTGAAGTATGGCCTGTGCTCTCTCTCTCCTTGAGTCATCACTCTATCTCAATTGAAAAGATCTTTGAAATGTAGTCTATTGCCAAAGAAATGCAAAAATACGTCCCCCCTGAACAAGATGAAGCAGGTGAAGGAATAGAACAGGAGCCAACGGTTTCCTCCGTCTTTTCAAGTGTCTCACTTTCTCAGCAGTGACTTCCCTCGACAGTGGGGTGCACACCCCGCCTGTTCTTTCTCTGTGCATTTACATGGAGAGACGCCCATACTTCTTTGCTACACAAACGACACTATATTTTATGTATCCTTCTGCAACTTTTCCTTTTCACCTACAACATTTCCCCCATGTCAGTGTTTGCAAATATACGGTATTCTTTGAACCACCTACAACATGTCCTGACATTTTTCCCATGTCAGTGTTTGCAAATATACGGTATTCTTTGAAAATATGCTGCATCGGGCCCTAACCGGTTTGTCTCAGTGGATAGAGCGTCGGCCTGCGGACTGAAAGGTCCCAGGTTCGATCCCGGTCAAGGGCATGTACCTGGGTTGCGGGCACATCCCCAGTGAGGGGCGTGCAGGAGGCAGCTGATCGATGTTTCTCTCTCATCGATGTTTCTGACTCTCTATCCCTCTCCCTTCCTCTCTGTAAAGAATCAATAAAATATATTTTTAAAAAAATTTTTAAAAAATAAAATATGCTGCATCGGGTTCCAGAAGAACGGAACCAGTGGCTAAAGATCAGACAAGACAGGCTTCTCCTGGCCAGAATGTAACGAGTGAATGCGTTTTTTTCCTAAGGCGCGGAGACAAAAATTCCGCGCTTGAAGAGAGAGAAATCGGGCCCAAAGTGTCTCCACAAAGTCTCTTTCATTTTCTGCTCCAGATAGTCATCAGGTATTAGCTGCTCTGGGGCCAGTCCTCTGCTGATCATGTTTCTTTTTCTACAAAGTCCTCGCTGTGAGGACACCGCTCCTTTTGAGAACAAAGAGCTTTGTGGACAGAGTCTGGTGACTATTTACAGGGGCTACACCCCCGTCTCTTCTCAGCGGATTCACTGGGAGGAATGCCTCTCCCATGCTGTGTTAGAAATGCTACCCAGGAAGACGACATGATCACTTTATTCCAACAGCAGTGCCAGAGAGTCTGGCAGGACCCTGAGCTTGCATTTATCTCTTGTATTTTGTACAAAATATCTCCTGAGATGAAAGGGGAAGGCCTTGTTCACCCATGCTCTAGGGCAGTGGTTCTCAACCTTCCTGATGCCGAGACCCTTTAATACAGTTCCTCATGTTGTGGTGACCCCCAACCATAACATTATTTTCGTTGCTACTTCATAACTGTAATGTTGCTACTGTTATGAATTATGAATCGTCATGTAAATATCTGATATGCAGGATGTCTTTTCATTGTTACAAATTGAACATAATGAAAGCATAGTGATTAATCATAAAAACAATATGTCATTATATATGTGTTTTCCGATGGTCTTAGGCGACCCCTGTGAAAGGGTCGTTCGACCCCCAGGTTGAGAACCACTGCTCTAGAGGTACCAGCGTATTTTAGACATTTTGTCAAGCTTAGCGTTTTCTAGGGGAGAGGAGAAGTATTGCGTGGAGAAAAAAAAAAATCCCAAGATCTCAGCTTACCATGGAGAAATTTCCAGTGAATTCCAGAATTGCATGGATGAATCGTTTTGTTTTACCAGTCCCTTCCAGATGGACATTTTGGTTGTTTCTAATTTTTTATTATTCTAAAGTAAAAAGTAATACAAGTTTACATGGGAGATTTAAATTTTGTAGGTTGAAGTGTACCTATTCTTGATGTGGATAGATTTCACCCACCGTCAGGGTAAGAAAGTGCCCTCTGAAGGACATGCTTGGCAAAATCAAGTATTTTCAATCTTTAAAATTTTGTAGCTCTCAATTTAGCTTAACTTTTTCTTTTTTTTTCTTTTTGCCAAAAATGACCTCTCTTTTTTATATTTATGCATCCTTGACTACTAGTTAAGTTGGGCATCTTTTCATAACTAATGGTCACATGGACTTCTGTCAATTATCTTTTTATTTTTATTTTTAATCCTCACCCGAGGATATTTTTTCCAATGATTTATAGAGAGATGAAAGGGAGGAGAAGGGGACAGAGAGAGAGAGAGAGAGAGAGAGAGAGAGACATGGACGTGAGAGACACATTGGCACATTGATTGGTTGCTACTGGGACTGGAGAACTTGCAACCAAGGTTATGTGCCCTTAACCAGGAATCAAACTTGTGGCCCTTTGGTCCAAGGATCGACGCTCTAACCATTGGGCAAACAGGCCAGGGCTCAATTGTCTTTTCATATCCTTTGCCTCCACTTAAAAATTTTCATGTTCATTGATCTCTTGCATATATATCTATATCTATATCTATATCTATATCTATATCTATATCTATATCTCTGGATCCTAACCCTTGGTGGTTTTGTTCTATCTTCTCAAACTCTGAAGCTTGTCTTTTTACTTTGCTACCTTAAGCATTCTTTTAGTCGGTAACTTTTCCTTTGAAATAACCCAAGACTAACAAAAAATATTGCAAACACAGTGCAGAGAATGGCCATACACCTTTCACCCGGATCCTCCAAATGTTAACATCTTACCTTATCGAGACCCGAAATCTTATTCAAACTACCCAGCTGTCCCACTGATGTCCTTCTCTGGTCCAGGCGCCAGTCCACGACCCCATACAGCCGTTGGTTGTCATGTCTTGAACTTAATGTTACGGGGACCTCCTAGTTTTTTGTTAAGGCTGTGCAGCTGGTATTTAGTGGATGCCAGTGCTGGCCCGGCCCAGCTGGCACTGTGAGATCTGCGTGCACCCGGGTGAATGGGGGAGGCCACAGCCTCATCTGCAGCCTGGTGCGGGGAAGACGCAGGTTTCCTATGCACCCTGTTAAGGGTGACCCCTGTCTCGTCTCCCACACCCCAGGCTGACCCCGGGCCTGTATGACCTGGGCCGCACAGTCCTCTGCCTGGACTTCATGGTCTTCACGCTGCGCCTGCTGCACATCTTCACGGTCAATAAACAGCTGGGGCCCAAGATCGTCATCGTGAACAAGATGGTGAGGGGTGGGGCCTGGGTGGGGCCCGGTGGGTGGGGCCACAGCCTGGAGGGCGGGGCCAGGTCCCAGGAGGGCGGGGCCAGCTCTGGTCTCATCTCCCTCTCCTGCAGATGAAGGATGTGTTCTTCTTCCTCTTCTTCCTCGGAGTGTGGCTGGTGGCCTACGGGGTGGCCACGGAGGGTCTCCTCAGGCCCAGGGACCAGGACCTCCCGCAGATCCTGCGCCGCGTCTTCTACCGGCCCTACCTGCAGATCTTCGGGCAGATCCCGCAGGAGGAGATGGACGGTAAGGAGGGAGGGAGCCTGGCACCCTCTGAGTCCCTTCTCTCTTCCCTGTCTCTGGGTGGGTCTCTACACCCTTCTCTCTGGGTCCCCGTCTCTCTCTGCGTCTCTAAGCAGCGCCCCCCCAACTCCCCCTTCATCCCCAGGGGACTCTGGCCTCCTCTCTCTGCATCTCTGTCCTCTTGTCTTTGGGTCTCGGACCCTTGCTGTGTTTCGTTGGGTCTTGTCCCCTTGCTTTCTGGGATTCCGTCTCCCCACGCCCCTCTAGATTTTTTTTAAAAAAATTGATTTCAGATCCAAAGACAGAGAAACAGCGATCAGACTATCAATCCCCAGAGGGAAAGTAGGGGAGGGAGGGGGTAAGGGGAAGAGATCAACTAAAGGACTTGTATGCATGCATATAAGCCAAACCAATGGACACGGACAACAGG
>NW_005370276.1:1075020-1081576 GCF_000412655.1 Myotis brandtii
GAGAGGTCCCAGGTTCGATTCCGGTCAAGGGCATGTACCTTGGTTGCAGGCACATCCCCAGTGGGGGGCGTGCAGGAGGTGGCTGATCGATGTTTCTCTCTCATCGATGTTTCTAACTTTCTATCCCTCCCCCTTCCTCTCTGTAGAAAATCAATAAAACATATTTTTTAAAAAAAATTGGTTTCAGAGGGGAAGGGAGAAAAATAAATAAGCAAACAAACAAAGAGGGCGGGAGAGGGAGAGAGAGAGAGAAACATCCATGATGAGAGAGAATCATTGATTGGCTGCCTCCTGCACGCCCCCCACTGGGGATCCAGCCTGCAACCCGGGCACGTGCCCTGACCGGGAATCGAACTGTGACTCCCAGTTGATAGGTTGATGCTCAACCGCTGAGCCACGCCGGCCGGGTGCCCCTCTGGATTTCCGTCTTCGTTCGGTCTCTGTCTCTCTGCCCCCACCTGAGTGTCTCCCTCCGCAGTGGCCCTCATGGATCATGTGAACTGCTCCTCGGAGGTGGGCTTCTGGGCGCGCCCGGTGGGGGCCCAGGCGGGCTCCTGCGTCTCCCTTTATGCCAACTGGCTGGTGGTGCTCCTCCTCGTCATCTTCCTGCTCGTGGCCAACATCCTGCTGGTCAACCTCCTCATCGCCATGTTCAGGTGAGGAGCCCCGCCCGCCCTGATCTGAGGTCACCCACCATGACCTTGACCCTGGCGTGACCTTTGACCCCAACATGATTGATTCTTGATTCCAGCCTAATCAACTCACCTTTAGTCCCTAAAATCTAATGCTGCCCTGTCCCCAGGCCCAGGCAGACTCTGCTTCTGACCTGGACTGTGGACTCTGATCCTCTCCCTGAGCCCAGGCTGAGGGGAGAAACCTGGGGTTTTTCATAAATACCCTTTACCGTGTTGAGGAAGTTTCCTTTTATTCTAACTTTTATGAGGCTTTTTTTTTTTTTTAATCATGAAAAGGTGTTGAATTTGGTCAAATGCCTTTTCTGTGTCTCTGGGTCGGTTGAGATGATTATGTGATTTGTTTGCCTCTGTTCTATTAAGGTAGAGTATTACATTGGTTGATTTTTATGTGTTGACCCGCCTTTGTATTCCTGGGATAAATCCTACTTGGTCATGGTATATAATCCTTTTACTATCCTTCTGAATTACGTTTGCTAGTATTTTGCTGAGAAATTTCGCATGTATATTATTGATCTATGCCCTAGCTCAGTGATGGCGAACCTATGACACGCGTGTCAGAGGTGACACGCGAACTCATTTTTTTGGTTGATTTTTCTTTGTTAAATGGCATTTCAATATATAAAATAAATATCAAAAATATAAGTCTTTGTTTTACTATGGTTGCAAATATTTAAAAATTTCTGTATGTGACACGGCACCAGAGTTAAGTTAGGGTTTTTCAAAATGCTGACACGCGGAGCTCAAAAGGTTCGCCATCACTGCCCTAGCTCAATCATGTCAAACTCTGAGACTCACCAGCCACGAGTTTGACATGCTTGCCCTAGCCAGTTGCTCAGTGGTTAGAGCATCAGCCTGAGGACTGAGGGTTGCGTGCTTGATTCCGGTCCAGAACATGTACCTCGGTTGCAGGCTCGATCCCCAACTGGGCCACGTGTGGGAGGCAGCCAATCAGTGTGTCTCACATTAATGTTTGTGTCTCTGTCTCTCCCCCTCCCTTCCACTCTCTCTAAAAATCAATGGAAAAAATATCCTCGAGTGAGGATTAACAAAACAAAACAAAACAAGAATATTGATCTGTAATTTTCTTTTCTGTTGATATAATGGGAAATGCTGGCATCATAGAATGATTCAGGAAATGTTCTCTCCTATTCAGCTTTTTGGAAGCGTTTGAAAAGGATTGGTGTTGTTTTTTAAATGTTTGATAGAATTCACCAGTGAAGCCTGGCCCTGAGCTGTGTGTGTGTGTGTGTGTGTGTGTGTGTGTTTGATTAGTTATTTAGTTATCTCTTTACTTGTTATAGGTCTTTTGAGATTTTCTATTTCTTCTTGTGTCAGTTTAGGTAATTTGTGTGTTTCTAGGAACTTTTCCATTTTATCTAGGTTATCTTTTTTAAAAACTTGATTTTAGAGGAGGGTGGAGAAGAACATTGATTTGTTGTTCCGCTTATTTCTGCATTCGTTGGTTGATTCTTGTATGTGCCCTGACCGATGATGGAACCCGCAACCGTGGCGTGCAGGATGAGGCTCTAACCAGCTGAGCCACCCGGCCACCATACTATTCTCTTATAATCCTTTTTATTTCTATAAATTTGGTAGTAATGTCCCCATTTTATTTCTGATTTTAATTGTTTGTGTTCAGACTGACTTTGGAATCTGACTACAACCTCTACCGTAATCCATGACACCATCCCCTACTTGACCTCTAATCTCGGACCCTTGGCCCTCCTACCCTAACTACTAATTGCATTTCGGAATAACCTCCGACATTATTGATTCTGACATCTATCCGCCTGCCGCCTTGGACTTTGAACGTATTGCCTGATATCTCACCTTGATCCTCCGCCCTTGACTGGGCAGCGACCTCTGGTGACCCTTGACCTCTGGTCCCCACAGCTACACCTTCGGCAAAGTACAGGGCAACAGCGACCTCTATTGGAAGGCGCAGCGCTACAGCCTCATCCGGGAATTTCACTCTCGGCCGGCGCTGGCCCCACCCTTCATCATCATCTCGCACGTGCGCCTGCTCTTCCGTCGATTGCGCAGGCACCGGGCCAGCATGCCGGCCTCCCCCAACCTACGGCATTTTCGTGAGAAGCGGGTCTTGGCCCAACACAGAGAAACCCCAGGGGCGGGGCCCTGAGAGAAAGAACACGGATTAGCCGGGGAGGATGGCGGAGGCGCCGGTGGGCGTGGCTCAGGCCGTCGGGGGCGTGGTCTGAGAGCTCAGGCAGGGTATTGGGTGGGGATTGCGGGACGGGACGGGTTCCGGCCCCAGGAGGGGCGGGCCCTTGACTCTGTCCGGACCCTGCCCTCCAGGGGTCCACCTCCCTAAGGAAGCCGAGAGGAAGCTGTTGACGTGGGAATCGGTGCAGAAGGAGAATTTCCTATTGGCGCGGGCGAGGGACAAGCGGGAAAGTGACTCGGAGCGTCTGAAGCGCACGTCGCAGAAGTGAGGGCGGGGCCTGGCCGGGGGCGGGGCTTCTGGCCTCTGGGGTGTGTCCCGAGACATAGATTGGTTGGGAGGATGGGCTGGGTTTGCAGAGCACCAGGCTGGAGGCGGGGCCTGAGTGGGCGGGGTCCTGGAAAGCAGGAAGAGGCGGAGCCACAGGGGCGGGGCCACAGGTGGGGTCTCCGGCCTGAAGTCCTGGGTGCGCAGGGTGGACATGGCGTTGAAGCAGCTGAGACAGGTCCGCGAGTACGAGCAGCGTCTGAAAGGGCTGGAACAGGAGGTGAGGAGAGCGAGCCAGGCTGGGGGGTGTGGGCGGGGCGGGAGGCAGTGGGTTTCCGTAGGGCGCCCCGATATCCCATCTGCTCCCCAGGTCCAGCACTGTAGCCGCGTCCTGGGCTGGGTGGCCGAGGCCCTGAGCCGCTCTGCGTTGCTTCCGCCAGGGGGGCCTTCACCCCCGACCCCGCCTGGGACCAAAGGTCAGTGCGTAGGGCCGACCTGCATGTACCTCCGGCCTCTGTCACTGCCTCCGGTGCGCCTCCTTTCCCGGCCCCTGTTCCCCTATTTCTCTTTCTCATTCGCGATCCTTTCTTTGTCCGACCTCCACTCTCTCGGCTTCCTTTGGACCTTTCATGGGTCTTTCTGCTTCTCGCTGGTCTCCCATTGTTTCTGTCTTCCTCTCTGTGCCCACCACCTGTTCTCTCCCCCAGACTGAGCCCTGATGGCAGGCTTCAAGGAGTAGCGCCATGGGGAGTTGTTGCCCCCAGAGGAAGGCCTAGCTGGCCCTGGACCCCAGTACGCGGTGGCCCTGTCTGGAGGTGGGCCTCATGCCGTGGACTGGATCGCTGTCGGGACCACTGCAGGAGTCTCACCCGTTGGAACCACAGCAGGCCCGGCCCCTCCCAGAACCAGCCCCACTCTGGGAGGATCAGCCTCGAGAGCCCAGGCAGGGCCCCCCTGAAGGCCCTGCCACAGCCCATTGGGCGGGAGAAGGCTACAGGGCCCTGGGGGCACAGGGACCACAGAGGGCACTCAGCTCCCCACACCGGGGAAATAAAGCCACTTGAGAGTCTGGGTGCTTGATTCTTGGGGAACTGGTGGTGTCCAGATCCTTTGGGCATGGGGGTTAGAGCTGGGGGGTTGGGGGGCGGGGGTTGTGATCCTTGGTCAGTTTGCTGTATTTCCGATATCTCGGGATCTGCTCCCTCCTCTCAGCCCCACTATTCCTATATGACTCCGGCCCAGCCCCTCTTGTCTGCGCTGTTTTGATGGCTCTCACTTCAGTGGAAAAAGAACCATCCGCACCCCCCTGCTCCCTACTTTACAGAACGCGGTGGCGGAAGCAAATTCTTTCTTGGAGCAGGGAGGGTGGGCGCTGTGTACATCTGCATTGGCAACAGGGGAACAGATTATGCAAATTTGAGCAGATAACTGCCTATGTGTCTTTAAAAAGTCTAATTAGTGGGAAATTACAGGCCACGCGCACATGGAATCGAAGCAAATATGCATCATTATCCATGCAGTTTAACTAAACAACCCATAACAAACTAAACTGGTAATGACAAGGCTGAACTGACAGCAATTATTAGTTAAATAGCAGGAAAGCCAGCAACAACCAGCACATTCAGAAATCACAACCAAAACACCCTTTCTCCAAGTTGGAGGAGTTCCAGCTATCTGCCTCTTTGGGTGCAGAGTGGCTTTGAAACATGGCCAAGTGTTGTGAGGCAACCAGATTTCAATGGAAGAAAATATCCTCGGGTAAGGATTAACAAACAAAACAAAATTAGATTAAAAAAAAAGAAAGAACGAGGTTTCCTCTTTGCTGCACCTACTTCGAGGATGAAGACCATTCTCAGCGATCAGACTGTGGACGTCCCAGAAAATGTGGACATCACGCTGAAGGGACGCACAGTTATTGTGAAGGGCCCCAGGGGCACCCTGCGGAGGGACTTCAACCACATCCATGTAGAGCTCAGTCTCCTTGGAAAGAAAAAGAAGAGGCTCCGGGTTGACAAATGGCAGGGAAATAGGAAGGAACTGGCCACAGTTCACCCTACCTGCGTTCATATACAGGACAGGATCAAGGGCGTTACACCGGGCTTCCATTTCAAGATGAGGTCTGCGTACGCTCACTTCCCCATCAACGTCGTTATTCAGGAGAATGGTTCCCTTGTTGAAATTAGAAATTTCTTGGGCGAAAAATACATCCACAGAGTTCGGATGAGGTCAGGCGTTGCTTGTTCAGTATCTCAAGCCCAGAAAGATGAGTTGGTTCTTGAAGGCAATGACATTGAACTTGTGTCAAATTCAGCTGCTTTGGTTCAGCAAGCCACAACAGTTAAAAACAAGGATATCAGAAAGTTTTGGGATGGTGTCTCTGTTTCTGAAAAAGGAACAGTTCAGCAGGCTGATGAATAAGATCTAAGATGTCCAGCTTTAGAAAACACCAAGATGCCGGGTGATTTGTCACACTTGTTTGTGAAACTATAAAGATGTACAATAAAAAGAAGAAAGAAAGAATGAATGAACTGTTGGTCCTGCAGCCTCTAACTACCAAGGAGGTCCAACAAGGACCAGCCTTTATGGATCTTGGACACAGTATGTCCTACAGAGGGAATTTCCACTCAGGCTGATGCTGCAGTCCCTGACTCAGGCAGGTTAGACTCCTTGGTCCACGTTCCCCGCAGGAAAACGCACCTGAATTCACTTGAGAAGGCTCCCGGTGGGGGAAGAAAGCTGTGAGGTAGGGACCTTTGGGCCCATTTAGTGTGCAGTTGTGGCTTCCATTATTTTTTTTAAAAATATTTTTTATTGATTTCAGAGGGGAAGGGAGAGATAGAAACATCCATGATGAGAGAGAATCATTGATTGGCTGCCTCCTGCGCGCCCCACACTGGGGACTGAGCCCGCAACCCAGGCACAGAATAGAACCGTGACCTCCTGGTTCGCAAGTTGATGCTCAGCCAACCACTGAGCCAGGCCATCCAGGCAGTGGCTTCCACTATTGAAGGGACAGTTGATACTGATGTCCCCCCTGCTCACCCTGTGGATATCCTATAAGTGTCGGGGTTCTGCCATCCAGCCATGGCAGTATGTGCCGCCCTCGCCCCCTCTCCGTGGGGGTCTACGGGAACAATGCAGAATCCAGAAGGAGAAAGGGAAGTCTCAACTGTGATGATTTAATGATGCGGACTGAGGCCATTTCCCAGCACAACAGCGCCACCTGCCTGAGGTAGCCACCATGTACACGCCCCTTTAAAAATATATTTTTTAAATATATTTTATTGATTTTTTACAGAGAGGAAGGGAGAGGGATAGAGAGTTAGAAACATCGATCAGCTGCCTCCTGCACACCCCCTACTGGGGATGTGCCCGCAACCAAGGTACATGCCCTTGACCGGAATCGAACCTG
>NW_005370276.1:1081748-1085706 GCF_000412655.1 Myotis brandtii
CAGAAGGCAGCTGATGGATGTTTCTCTCTCATTGATGTTTCTAACTCTCTGTCCCTCTCCCTTCCTCTCTGTAAAAAAAACAATAAAATATATTTTTTTAAAAAAGAAAAATAAAGAAAAGGCAGCTATTAAGCTCTCCTTGAAAGCAGCCAGCGGCCTGACCCTCGGGAGGCCTTGTGACTCCCCTAGCCTTACGTTTCCATTTTGGAGAAAGACAACTCAAACTTGACAGCTAGTAAGGTCTGACATGGTTAAGGGTAAACGGTATATTCGGGCGTGCAGCCGGCCTGGTCCTCATATATCTGTTTTGCAATGGAAGAGTAGCAGCTACCCCTTTGGAGGGAAGGCTGTTCCCCACTCTACTGCCTGAAGCAAAGCCACTGGCTCAGTGTGCCCCCCCAACCCCCCCATTTCTAGAGGTTCCCACAACCCACTGGGCCTGGTTTGCCACCTGTTGAGCTCAGTTAAGAGCTGATGGTTCTGGCCTGTGTGACTCAGTTGGTTGAGTGTCGTTCTGTGCACCGAACGGTCGCCAGTTCGATGCCCAGTCAGGGCACATAACCCAGGCTGCAGATTCGATCACCCATCGGCGTGTGTGAGGGAGGCAACCAATGGATGTTTCTCTCTCACACTGATATCTCTCTCTCTCCCCCTCTCCTGTCCTCTCTCTCTCAAAATCAATTTTTTAAAATGCTGATGGGCCCTAGCTGGTGTGGCTCGGTGGATAGAGCTTCGGCCTGTGGACTGAAGGGTCCTGGGTTCGATCCCGGTCAAGGGCACATGCCTGGGTTGCGGGCTCAATCCCCAGTAGGGGGCGTGCAAGAGGCAGCCAATCAATGATTCTCTCTCATCATTGATCGCCCCCCTCCCCGCCCTCCTCTCGGAAATCAATAAAAATATATTTTAAAAAAAGAAAAGAAAATGCTGATGGCTGCATGGCTGGTGTGGTTCAGTGGTTGAATGTCAACCTATGAACCAGGAGGTCATGGTTTGATTCCCAGTCAGGGCACATGCCCGGGTTGCTGGCTCGAGTCCTAGTTGGGGGCATGCAGGAGGCAGCCGATCAATGGTTCTCTCTCATCATTGATGTTACTATCTCTCTCATACTCTCCCTCTCTGAAATCAATTAAAAATATTTTAAAAATAAAAATAAAAATGCTGATGGCGTCCATTAGGGTGCAGCAGTCAGCCAACCCATCAGACATATTGCAGTTGATAGTTAAGGTATTGGGCGGGTCTTCCTACTTTTCCCACCATCCGCAGGCATCTGGTATTATTGTTGCAACAGTTTCTGACTCTACCTCCTGGTCCACACACCATAGTCAGGGAGTCTGGTCACTAAATGGGGTGTTTCTAGAGGGGTTCGAGCCGCAGTTTGCCGACCACTGAACTAGGGCATTCAACTAGATTCTGGGTTAGCCTCCAGCATTCTCTTGTTGGCCTGACATGGCCCTAGACCAGGGGTTGGCAAACTGTGGCCTGTAGGATCAATCTGGCTGGCCAGCTAAGAATGGATGTTGCATATGTAAAGAGTTGTAAGAAACAAAGAAGATGCAGTAGCGATCACATGTGCTGCAAAGCAACAACTATTTATTATTCGACTTTTTATAAGAAAGGATTGCTGACTCTTGTCTTGGCCGCAACTACTTGCTAATGCTGCCCATGTGGCTCAGCCAAGTCAATGAAGTGGCCGTCCCAGTCAAGGTCAACAACAAACTCAGCCACCCATGTTGCAAGACTGTCCTAGCAGAGCTGCTGCTTCCACCACAGCCCACTCCAGGGGGACCCCACCTTCCCCGAGGCCACCAAACTCCCTGTACACCGAGGTCACCTCCCATGTCCTCATTTTCCCCTCCAAGCTGTGGGAGCACCTCCGATTGGGGGATGTAGGTTACATGCCTGTGTCCTAGCCATTAAGGGTCAAGGAGCATTTAACCTGGTGGGAATGAGAAATAAAGATTGCTGACTCTCGTCTTGGCGGCAACTACTTGCTAATGCTGCCCATGTGGCTCAGCCAAGTCAATGAAGTGACCGTCCCGGTCAAGGTCAACAACAAACTCAGCCACTCGTGTTGCAAGACTGTCCTAGCAGAGTTGCTGCTTCCACCACAGCCCACTCCAGGGGGACCCCACCTTCCCCGAGGCCACCAAACTCCCTGTACACCGAGATCACCTCCCATGTCCTCATTTCCCCCTCCAAGCTGCGGGAGCACCTCCGATTGGGGGATGTAGGTTACATGCTGGTGCCCTAGCCTCGAGGGTCAAGGAGCATTTAACCTGGTGGGAATGAGAAATCAAAGGATCCCTGACTAGGAGACAAGACCACATTCTTTTCCCACCTTAGTCATTGGCTGCTTGTTTGGCCTCAGGGCTGCTCTTTCTCTTCCCTCTCACAACATCCCGCCTCCAGGAAAGAAGTGGGAGGAGCCCAGCAAAGGGCCTGTCCATTGCTTTGTCTATTACCAGCCCCAGGCCCCAGGAGAGCAAGGCAGGAGGCGTGAGGGGTGTCTCAGGGGCAGGAAGGGTCTGGGGGCTTCTGCCTCTGACCTTGGCAGGGCTCTCCGAATTGGGCTGTAGAAGCCATTACATTGGGGACGCAAGAAAAAAAAATTAGAATTTCCACTTCAAAATTTTCTACTTTAGCCTGGCTGGCGTGGCTCAGTGGTTGAGCATCGACTTATGAACCAGGAGGTCACGGTTCGGTTCCCGGTCAGGGCACATGCCTGGGTTTCGGGCTTGGTTCCAGTGAGGGGGCGGCCGATCAATTATTCTCTCTCATCATTCTCTCTGAAATCAATAACAATATACACTGAGTGGCCAGATTATTATGACCACCTGACATTTGTAGGCAAATTAGCTGTAATTTCGAGCTGAAGTTGCTAGAGGGCCAGACCATTATAAATAGGGAAGCAGGTTGTTTACCACGACAGTAGAAGTGATTTTTTTCTGAAGATATGGGTAAACAACGAGATTTAACAGCCTTTGAACGTGGGATACATATATGTTTTACATTTCTACTTTAAAAATGTCTATTTTTTTAACCCCCAAGAAGCAAAACAAATGAAGCTTCACTGATACTGGTATGTAGAATGACTAGTTCATACATACATTTCCTACAGATGTTAGGGATAGTGTCTCAAAATGTCCCTGATAGGGGAGTGTGATGAAGAATGACAGGTGGGTATGGATAATAAGGACCATTATAAACTGATGAACAAAAATAGATACAGAGGCAGAGCAGCCTTGAGCAGACTGTCAAACTACAGCCGGAAGGCCGGGTAGGGTTGAATGACAGGTGGGGGGGGGTGAGGAAGCAGGTGAAGATGTGGGAAGTCATTGAGAACTACAGTGGGTGGTGATGGGAGCTGGCGCTCGCTCTCCAGGTCCTGACCTGGGGAGGGGGGGAAGGGTTTTTGCCCAGGAAGCCACAAGAAGGGTAGGGTTTCTAGAAGTGGCTCCGCCCCCTGAGCCGCCTTAACTCCATTTGACATTTGGAGGGGACGTGGGGGTGGTGCTACCTGCTCCCACAGACAGTTCTAATAAGCTCCCACGGAAACCAGGCCATCCACCTCCCAGGCCCACGTGGCTGACACTCTACCCCAAGGAAGAACAAAGCATAACAGCAGGTAGAGAGGACCTGCCCCCGGGCGACGGGCGACGGGCGACGAGTCTAGGCAGGCTACCATCTCGGTAGTAACTGAGATGACAGTTTGGGGCCGATTCAGTACGGCCCCCAGTTGCCAACGTAGATTTAGGGGTTAACTAACTCGTGTTCTGGTTTGAGTGATACGGGTTGTTGCCAAAAAGCTACCCCACAGTTTGGCTCAACCCCGGGACGAGGAGAGGGTCTAGCAACTCCGTCTCTGTGTCTTGAAGGGAGATTGGAGTCACCAATTGGACACTGCGTTCACCAGGGGTTGGCGATTTGGAGGGTGTGTGTGGCGGGCGGTGGGGTGGGG
>NW_005370276.1:1085772-1088060 GCF_000412655.1 Myotis brandtii
GGTTCGCTCACAGAAAGAACACTATTCCCAGCGGACGGCTTTATTCACCCACAGCCTGGTCCCCACTGGTCCCGCTGGGTGGTGGAGGTGGGGGGTTCCCAGAACTGGGGAGTCAGGTCCTGGAAAGTACCGGGATGCCCCTCCCCCTCAGGCCAAATTGGTGCCCCCACTTCCCAGGGAGGAAGGGGGCCCTGGGTCCAGCCCTGGGAGCAGTCCGGCTGATTCCTCCTCTGGGTTATTGCAGAGCAGAGTGTCCCACTGAAGTGGAGTCGGTACTGATCCAGGAGAGGCGGGAGCTTGGGGTCGCCCATTTCCTTCCAAGGCCAAAGCTGGGTGGTGTCACCGGCGGCTGGGTAAGTTTTTCACACGCCCCTCCCCTCCCTTTCCGGCAGAACCAATGCTTCCTGCCACCACATGGGCACCCATGCCACCGCCAGTCACCCGGGCAGCTTGGCTCCTTGGAAAAAAGATGGTGGAGGCACCGTTACTGAGCAAACTTCGTGTGCAAACTTTCCCCCCTGGTCTTGCGTCTCTCGCTGTTGACGCCCGTCGAGGGCACGCTCCCCTGCTTGGAAGTGGGTGGGCTTATGGAGACGGCTGATGGCAGGGAGGAGACGAAAGGCAGGCTGAACCCCGAGTAGCTCTCAGTGCGCTGACTCCAGGTCACGTCTTCCGGCGGCCACTCGGGGTCTGGGTTCGACTCCCTGGGCATGCTGGACCTGACCAGCGAGCTCTCCTGGAAGCTGGGCTTGGCCAAGTGGTACTTGGGCCAGTCGGAGGGCTTGGTGGGCACCATGCTCTTCTTGGACAGGAACTTTGCAAAGGGGTCGCTGGCAACGTGGTCCTGGAGGTACCACCACCGCTGCAGTGGGTAGATTGGGATTGGCAGGAGGACGACGACGCTGAGGAAGGTGATCCAGCCCAGGGAGCTTTGCAGGTAGGGCTGTTCTACTTCCTGACTCTGGAGGCGGAGACGGGGGCCCGGGTGGGAGGAAGAGGTGGTGATGGGGTTTGGGTCCAGGTGATGTGGAGGACCAGGTTCCCCGGGGGCTGGGAAGTGGGTGAGAGGGCCCCTGGGGGATGGTCAGGGCACGGATCAGGGGAGGAGATCTGGCAGCGGGTCCCCCGAGTGGGAGTGGGCGGCCAGGGCCGGGGGCTCACCATGCTGCTGTTCCAGGCGATGTAGTGGGGGGGCACCTTCCGGTAGAGATGGACGAGGCAGACGGAGAGGAAGGCCAGCAGCCCGGGCATGGTCACGTAGCACCACAGGAAGGGGCAGGCGGACCACAGCAAGCGGCCCAGCTCACTGTACATTTCCTCCCTGAACCTGCGGCGGGGGCCATGGGCACGGACATCTGGGATGGAGCCCTCCTCTGGCCGCCAGGGCCTGGAGCCCTTGGGAAGACAGGCCCGCCGGCTCTCTAGTTCTCTCACAAGGTCTCAACTCTTCGGAGAGGCTGCGTCCTGCCGGGCCCTTCCCACGCCCGGGCCCTGCATCTGGTCCTCCCAGAGGAATCCCCCCCATCCAGGGGGCACGCACCACTCCAGCCCTCTGCCTTCAGACCAGCCCTGTGTGGGCCACGGCAGGGGAACCCGCGTCCCCTAGGTCCTGATGGCTGGTTCCCTCAGAACCCACCCGGCTGCCTCGGGTCCCTGCCTCCTGCAGCCCCCCTGCTCTCAGATCGGGCCCTCACTCTCCTCGGAGACCCGGGAGGGGGCCCCCGGCTGGGGAGACCCTGGGGTTTGCACGTTACCTGTAAGCTCCGTACACCCAGGCCAGGGTCCCGTTCTGGAAGACCGCGATGATGAAGAGGGTCAGCGGGACCAGGGTTTCATCCAACAGAGACATGATGTAGCTGCCGGACCGGCTGGTGAAGACGATGCTGCCCAGAAAGCCTCCCAGGCAGATGACCACTAAGGCAGGGGCAGGTTTGGCCACCACGTTGAGATGGGTGGACAGGGCGGGGTCAGGGGGTCAGAGCGAGCCCCCGAGATGGGGGTGGCTGGGGGAGGGGAAGGCAGTAGGACAGGGTTGGCGCCGGCCCGAGGAGCCACCGTACCTGGGAGCAGCGTGGGCTGCTTGCTGATGGTGGACAAGGCGTTGTGGATGGGATAGACAATGCTCTCCACGATTTTTACCAAGGTGGTCAGCTGCATCAGGAGCAGGACCAGGAAGAAGAGAAAGGCCCAGAAAGGGGCACCGGGCAGCGTGGAGATGGCTTGGGAGAAGGCTGGGAATGCCAGGCCAGGGCCCTGCATGAACTGAGGGGGAGAAGGGCTCTGAGGCA
>NW_005370276.1:1088971-1089815 GCF_000412655.1 Myotis brandtii
CACCTTTTTGCTCAGCATCTCGATGCTGCAGGATGAGGAGGCCTGCATGACCTTGTACTTGAGGTGTTCCGGGAGGCTGTCTATCCACTTCAGGTAGTCCAGGGGGGGCAGGAGCAGGATGTCTGGGGGCGGGTTGACATTCTTCGGCAGCACCCCCGTTTTTACCATGCCTTTCACCAATAGGACACTCCTGAAAGGGAAGGAGAGGAGAGGAAAGGTGGTGGAGACCAGCTGGCCACTCTGCTATTGACAGAGGGAAGCTGAGGCCTGGACAGGAAACCGGGTTACCCATGATGAGTGCAGCTAAGTCACCGGGGCAACTGGATCGGGACCGGACACAAGTCACATAGACTGGGGGCGATCACCCCAGGAGGTCCACCTAAGTAAGGGGCAGATCATTTGTGCCTCTCAAGAAGTTTATCCATTTCTTTTAATTTATTTTTTAAAAAATATATTTTATTGATTTCTTACAGAGAGGAAGGGAGAGGGATAGAGAGTTAGAAACATCGATGAGAGAGAAACATCGATCAGCTGCCTCCTGCACACTCCCCACTGGGGATGTGCCTGCAACCCAGGTACATGCCCTTGACCGGAATCGAACCTGGGACCCTTGAGTCCCCAGGCCAATGCTGTATCCATTGAGCCAAACCAGTTAGGGCTCCTTTAAATTATTGAATGTATTGGTATAAATTTGATCATATCGGGTGTCCCCACCCCCCCAAGAAAATGTGTACACACTTTAACAGCAGTTAACACACTTAATTTTCACTCCTTTTTAGGTTTAACTGATTTGAAATAATGGGTGAAGCCAGACTAAGCTTTGAACAAAGAAAATGTATCCACT
>NW_005370276.1:1090236-1100365 GCF_000412655.1 Myotis brandtii
GGGGGCGGGGGGAAGGAGACAGAGAGAAACATCGATGTGAGAGAAACATCAATTGGTTGCCTCCAGCAGGAGCCCTGACCTGGGCCCCGGGCCGGGGAGGAGCCTGCAACCAAGGTACATGCCCTTGACTGGAATCGAACCCGGGACCCTTTGGTCCGCAGGCTGATGCTCTATCCACTGAGCCAAACCGGCTAGGGCACAAAATGATTCTTGATGGTTACAATTCCATTGTGTTATCAGCAGTGCCTGGACCAGAATGGTCATCAGTTGGAAAACAGGCATTGACCAAAAAATTACTCTTTGGATTATTTTAAATTTTGAAAATGAACTGTGTTAATAAACACTGACTTTTTAATCATTCAAAGTGCGTATACATTTGTGGGGACACCCTGTGGTTCATTATTGCCTACTTAATGTCTACAGGATCTATAATGATGCTCCTGTTCTTATTTCTGATATTTTCTTTTTTTTCTCTTCATCCCCAACCGAGGATATTTTTCCATTGATTTTTAGAGAGAGTGGAAGAGAGAGGGAAAGACAAAGATAAATATCGATGTGAGAGAAGTACATCGATTGATTGCCTCCTGACCAAGACCTGGGCCGGGGAGGAGCCCGAAACCAAGGTACGTGGCCTTGACCAGAGTAGAACCCAGGACCTTTCAGTTCTCAGGTCGACACTCTATCCACTGAGCCAAATCGGCTAGAGCAGTGATGGCGAACCTTTTGAGCTCGGCGTGTCAGCATTTTGAAAAACCCTAACTTAACTCTGAAATTTTTTGATATTTGCAACCATAAAACAAAGACTTATATTTTTGATATTTATTTTATATATTTAAATGCCATTTAACAAAGAAAAATCAGCCAAAAAAATGATTTCGCGTGTCACCTCTGACACGCGTGTCATAGGTTCGCCATCACTGGGTCGCTAGGACATTTCCTGATATTTTCCACTGAGCCAAACCGGTTCGGCAATTTCCTGATATTTTCAATCTGCATTTCCTTTCTTTTCTATCAGCTCCTGAAAGGGAATTGTTGACATTTCCAAGTATGATCATGATTTATCGCTTTCTTGCTTTAGTTTGAAAAAATTTTTTTAAAAAATATATTTTATTGATTTTTTTACAGAGAGGAAGGGAGAGGGATAGAGAGTCAGAAACATTGATGAGAGAGAAACATCGATCAGCTGTCTCCTGCACACTCCCTACTGGGGATGTGCCCACAATCAAGATACATGCCCTTGACCGGAATCGAACCCGGGACCCTTCAGTCTGCAGGCTGACACTCTATCCACTGAGCCAAACCGGTCAGGGCTGGAAATTTTTTTAAAAATATATATTTTTATTGATTTCAGAAAGGAAGGGAGAGAGAAGGGAGATAGAAACATCAATGATGAGAGAGAATCATTGATTGGCTGCCTCCTGCACACCCCCTACTGGGGATCGAGCCCGCAACCCAGGCATGTGCCCTTGACTGGAATTGAACCTGGGACCCTTCAGTCTGCAGGCTGATGCTCTATCCACTGAGCCAAACCAGCTGGGGCTAGTTTGGAACATTTTTTATTTTGAAAGTCTGTTTTGAGGTATATAAACATTTATTATTATTATTACTTTTTGGTATATAAACATTTAGATAATCCAGTCTTCCTGCTGAATTGACCCTTTTATCATCATGACATGCTTTTCTTAATCTCTGGTATTACTTGTTCTGACTTTGATATTAATATAGCCACACCAGCTTTCTTGTGATTATTTGTGCATGGTATATTTTTCCATCCTCTTAACTTCATTTTTTTAGCATTTACTTTTCTTTTATAACATCATTTTTTTGTTTTGTTTTTGTTAATCCTCACCTGAGGATATTGTCTCCACTGATTTTTTTAGAGAGAGTGAGAGGGAGGGAAGGAAGGAAGGAAGGAGAGAGAGAAACATTATGTAAGAGATACACATGGGTTGGTTGCCTCTGGCACGCACCCCAACCAGGGCTGGGTGTCAAATCTGCAACCCAAATACGTGCCCTTGACTGGGAATCAAACCCAATACCCTTAGATGAGTGGGCCAATGCTCTAACCACTGAGCCACCAACCAGGGCCATTCTCTGAACTCGAAACCTCTGTGTCTTTACACAGGGCCTCTCTTGTAAACAGGATATGTTTGTTGCCTTAGCCAGTCTGGTAACCACTGCCTTTTACATAAGGTGATTAATTGACGTAATTATTGACAGGATTTGATGTATGCCTACCTTCTCGCTAGTTGTTTCTTTGTCTCTTCTCTCTTTTTCCTATTTTTTGGGTGGGGGGAATATTTACCAAATAATTTTGTTTATATTTTACCTTTTCTATTGCCTTCTTGTGGCATGTTTTTTTGTTGTTGTGGTTTTTTTTTTTTTTTTTTTTTTAGTATTTTTATTTTACTCTACAGCTGTGCTAAAACAGTGGCCACTAACAGGATGTGGCTGTGAACACTTGAAATATGACTAATATGACCAAGGAAATACATTTTAAATTAAATTTTAATTTAAAATTTACAAGATAGGTTATTCAGTTATTGAGAAGCTTTTAAGTATATTCAGAACAACTTGGGTATGTGAAACTGCTTTTTCAACAGCATTCTCTTATGAAATCTAATAGAAACCAAAATTGAGCCCTAGCCGGTTTGGCTCAGTGGATAGAGCCTCGGCCTACAGACTGAAGGGTCCCAGGTTCGATTCCAGTCAAGGGCACATGCCTGAGTTGCGGGCTCCATCCCCAGTAGGGGGCGTGCAGGAGGCAGCCAATCCATGATTCTCTCTCATCATTGATGTTTCTATCTCTCCCTCTTCCTTCCTCTCTGAAATCAATAAAAATATATTTTAAAAAAAAGAATTGATTTTGAAATCTTTACACCA
This sequence comes from Myotis brandtii, assembly GCF_000412655.1. Classification (NCBI taxonomy): domain Eukaryota; kingdom Metazoa; phylum Chordata; class Mammalia; order Chiroptera; family Vespertilionidae; genus Myotis; species Myotis brandtii. The sequence continues at coordinate 1,093,120 of NW_005370276.1, forward strand.
TTTGTAACTTATGGAAACCTTTAGAAGTCACGTCTCTGAGACCATTTTCTTATCTATAAAAGTAAAGTGGTGGCCATTAGAATATTGCCTTTTTGGCTGTTTTCTCTGACTTATTAATATACATTTATTATTATTATTATTATTATTATTATCATTATTATTAACTATTGGTGAGGTTTGAGCTTGACAGCCTATGAGCCTGGGGAATTGCTAAGGTAGAGAGAGGGAGGGGGGATCTCTTCTTGGACCTGCGAGGCTGTGAGTACTCACTTCTCCACACAGGCCTGGCCACTGGTGGTGATCCACAGCCCCAGCACCGTGAAGATGATTGCCGTGGCCACCAAGGAGGTCACCAGGTTGGCCATAGCCACCAAGACCACCAGGATACAGTTGTTGCTTCCAGCCTTGTAGGAGCAGATGTTGATGGTGGTGCCCAGGCCCAGGCCCAGTGAATAGAGGACGTGGCCCCCCGCCTGATGCCACAGGTCCAGCGAGGTCCAGGAAGAGCGCTGCGGATGGAGGTGGGTTCGGGCAGTTTGGGTGTGGGCCCAGAGGGTGGGCCCCCCCGTGAGCGGGAAGAGGGGTCGGCTGGGGCGGAAGGAAAGGAGGTGGCGGGGAAGGAGATTCAGAGAAGTTCTGAGGGAGGGAGAAGGTGTGGAGTCCCCGGCCTCACCTCGATCGTCACCATACGTTTGAGGCCGGTGGCTGCACCTTCCAGGAAGAAGCATCGGACCAGGAGGCCGAGTAAGAGGATGTAGGGGATGAATATCGTGATAATCAGGAGCTGTCCAGGTGGGTCAGGACAGAAACCGGAAGTCAGGAGCCGTGGGGAGGCGGGGAAGACAGAGGCAAGCATTAGCAGGCGACCACAGAGCAGCAGGCGTAGAGAAGTGGAGGTGAGCAGTGTTAAGGAACCCACCCTCTTCCTGGGGGCCCCTGCTGGAGAGGCGGGGTGGCCATAGCTGAGCTGTCGTCTGGGTGAGGAGGAGGGCCATGGAGGTGGGAGGAGAGAGATCATCAGGAAGGGAGTTGGGTAGTGTCTGGACTGAGATCCTGAGAATCTCAAGATGTGTCAAGGTGAAGGGGTGGTGGGCCCAGGGTCGGGGCGGCTTACCGGCATGGAGAGCTTTAGCCCTGTGATTATGATAATGAAGAGGAGTAACCAAGTTCCTAGGGTCCCCACGGTGAGATTCAGGACGAGGTGCTCGCTCCCTTCCTCAATGTTGACGGGGGCATTCAGGGTGGTTTCGTACCAGAAGTACTGGTAGGGCACAGTCCGAACGCAGGAGAGGCCTGGGGAAGCCAGGCGCTGCGGCACCGCCTCACCTGGAGCCTACCTCTGCTCTCCCCCTACCTCCTTCTGCTCTTGCTTCTTGGTCCCCTTGCCTCCCTCGGCCCTGCCAGCCCTCCCTCTCCCTCTCCTCACCGGTGACGTTGTTCAACACTGGGCACTGGGTCCAGGGCAGAGGGTGGTAGAAGGAGTTGCCCAGGTAGTAGAAGCTCCAGCTGATGATGACGCTGTTATACATGCTCACTATGATGCACACCTGGGGGTGGACATAGTGGGCCTGAGGGGTGGGCAGGGTGGAGACAGGGGACTTGGAGACCACAAGGGGTGAGGGGAGCTAGGGTGCCTCTTGGCCAAGGCCCTCATTCACCAGCATGCTAACGTAGCCTAGGCCTCCCAGCAGGGGGACGAGATGTTTCCAGATCCGGATGCTGTCTACGCGCAGCCATTGTCCCATGACCATCTCCATGTACAAGAGGGGAATCCCGAACAAGAAGAGCAGGAGGAAGTATAACAGGATAAAGTCACCTGAAGAAGGGGGCCAGGAGCTGTGCTTTAGGCAGCCAGGAGTCCTGGCCCCCATCCTCCCTTATGATAGCTTTTCTCCTGCATCCTATGAACATGATGTATAACATTAATTGGTTTACTCTACGGGGGTGAGGGATGGTGTGCCCTCCCTCAGTTCTGGGCGTCCTCCCTGAGTTCCCTCCTCTCCCAGAACCCAGAAGTCTAGACTTCTATCCTCAAAATGTCTTCCTGAAACTCAGGATCTAGGTCCCTGGCCTTACCTCCTCCATTCCGATGACAAAGGTAAGGGAAACGCCACATGCTGCCCAGCCCAAAGGAGAAGGCAATCTGGAGTAAGATAGTCTCCGTTCTTTTTGTCTGAACAACGAAGTTTTGGGTCTTGCCGGTCAGACTCTTGCCTGGGAGTCTCAGGGGCGAGGATGAGAAGGTCTGGGATTGTTTGTGGGACTCTGTCTCTCTGTTTTCAAAGGACGCCATGGCTTTCTTCTGACAGGTCCAATAACTCCCGAGGGAATCCTGGGATCACCAAAAATAGCAGACTTTCAGGGCCATGTCTCAGATACCAGACTGTAAAACTCCACAAGGAAGACGAATGTAGAACAATGAGGGCTAGAGTTTAAATCTTGGCCCTTTTCACTAGTCATTGACTTAGGGCAAATATTTTCATCTCTCTGAGACTCAATTTTCTCCTCTTACAAGCACAAAAGAATTGAAAAATATTTAATGACCGTTACAGCATGAGCACTGAACAATCAGATTGTGGAACAAGTTATTCTTTAGAGCTTTAGGGGGGAAAAAGGAAAAAGAAAGAAGGAGAAATTATCTGGAATTTTAGTGGATCCTAAAATCTGGGTGTGGTGAGGGGAAGAGAAAAAGAGAAGTTTCCTAAAACCACTGTCATCCCAAAGTTATGGTGCATGTCTGAGGCTGTGTCCTTTGAGGATTATATAGTAGGATTTATCCCAGGAATGCAAGGTTGGTTCAACATCTGAAAATCAATCATTGTTATACATCATGTAAATAGAATACAGGACAAAAGCTATCATCATATTTTTTGGAAGAAAATGGCAGGCTAGCCCTAGCCAGTTTGACTCAGTGGATAGAGTATCCACCTGTGGACAGAGTTCAATTCAAGTCAAGGGCATGTACCTCAGTTGCAGGCTTGATCCCCAGCCCTGGTTGGGGTGAATGCAGGAGGCAACTAATCAATGTGTCTCTCTCACATTGATTTTTTAAAATAATATTATTGATTTCAGAGAGGAAGGGAGAGGGGAGAGAGAGATAGAAACATCAATGATGAGAGAGAATCATTGATCAACTGCCTCCTGCATGCCCCCTACTGAGGGAGAGAGAGATAGAAACATCAATGATGAGAGGGAATCATTGATCAACTGCCTCCTGCACGCCCCCTACTGGGGATCGAGCCCACAACCTGGGCATGTGCCCTTGACCGGATTCAAACCTGGGACCCTTCAGTCCACAGGCGGACGCTCTATCCACTGAGTCATCAAACCAGCGGCTCACATTGATGTTTCTGTCTCTCCCTCTCCCTTCCACTCTCTCTAAAAATCAATGTGGAAAAAAATCAATGTAAAAGATACTCAGGTGAATATTAACAACCACAACAAAAATGACAAGCTGGTGGTAAAATTCATATGAAAATCTGAGGAGCTTAGTACAGTTAACATAATCATGAAAAATAATGTTGAATACTCATACTTACCAATTTGAAAACTTACTACAATGCTATGGTAATCAAAGCAGAGTGATACTGGAATAAAGATACACATATAGAACAATAGGATAGAATAAAGAACCCAGAAATAAACCTTCACATATATAGTCAAATAATTGTTAACAAGGATACCAAGGATATTCAGTGGGAGAAAGGATTGCCTGTGCAACAAATGGTATTGAAAAACTGGATAGCCGAAACCGGTTTGGCTCAGTGGATAGAGCGTCGGCTTGCGGACTGAAAGGTCCCAGGTTCGATTCCCATCAAGGGCATGTACCTGGGTTGCGGGCACATCCCCAGTAGGGGGTGTGCAGGAGGCAGCTGATCGATGTTCCTCTCTCATCGATGTTTCTAACTCTCTATCTCTCTCCCTTCCTCTCTGTAGAAAATCAATAAAAAATATATTAAAAAAAAAAGAAAAACTGGATATACACATGGAAAATAACGAAGTGGGACCCTTTCCTCACACTATGTACAAAAACTAACTAAAAATGGATGAAAGACCGAAATTTAAGGGTGAAACTATAAATCTCTTAGAAAAAAAACATATGGGTAGATCTTCATTTCCTTAGATTTGGTCATGGTTTTTAAAATATGACACTGAAATATGTCCTTTTGTGCATCAAATGACACTAACAAGCAAGTAAAAAAAATAACCACAGAATGGGAGAAAAATATTTGCAAGGCATGTATCTCCTAAGAGTCTAGAATATATAAAAAACTCTTATAACCGAACAACTGAAAAACCAAGCAACACAGTTAAAAATGGTCAAAGAACTTGAGTAGACATTTCTTCCAAAAAGATATACAAATGGCCAACAAACACATGAAAAGTTGCCCAGCATATCAAATCATCAGGGAAATGAGATACCATTTCACACCCACTAGGATGGCAATAATAATAATAATAATAATAGGAAATGATGCCTGGCTGGTGTGGCTCAGTGGTTAAGTATCAACCTATGAATCAAGGAGATCTCAGTTCAATTCCCAGTCAGGACATATGTCCGGGTTGCAGGCTCAATCCCCAATATGGGGGGCATGCAGGGGGCAACTGATGGATGATTCTCATCATTGATGTTTCTGTCTCCCTTTCCCTTCCTCTCTGAAATCAATGAAAACATAGTTTTTAAGAAACAAAACTGAGGATGTGCTGGTGGGAATGTGAAATGGTGCAGCCACTGTGGAAAACTGGCAGTTCCTCAGAAAGTTAAACATAGAATTACCATAGGATTGAGCAATCCCACTTTGGGGTTTATACAGAAAATAATTGAAAGCAGGGATGCAAACTGATACTTGCACACCAATGTTCAGACCAGCACTATTCACAATAGCCAAAAGGTTGAAATAACCCAACTGTCCATCAACAGATGAAAGACTAAACAAACTGTGGTATATCCATATAATGGGATATTATTCATCCATAAAAGGAATTAAATTCCCCAGAAATACCTTCACATATATAGTCAAATAATTGTTAACAAGGATACCAAGGATATTCAGTGGGAGAAAGGATTGCCTGAGCAACAAATGGTATTGAAAAACTAGATATACACATGAAAAATAATGAAGTGGGACCCTTTAAAAGATACCATGATTTTATTATTTTTTAAAAATATTTTTTATTGATTTTAGAGAGGAAGAGAGAAGAAGAGAGAGAGAAACATCATTGATGAGAGAATCATTGATAGGCTGCCTCCTGCACTCTATCTCTCTCCCTTCCTCTCTGTAGAAAATCAATAAAAAATATATTAAAAAAAAAAGAAAAACTGGATATACACATGGAAAATAACGAAGTGGGACCCTTTCCTCACACTATGTACAAAAACTAACTAAAAATGGATGAAAGACCGAAATTTAAGGGTGAAACTATAAATCTCTTAGAAAAAAAACATATGGGTAGATCTTCATTTCCTTAGATTTGGTCATGGTTTTTAAAATATGACACTGAAATATGTCCTTTTGTGCATCAAATGACACTAACAAGCAAGTAAAAAAAATAACCACAGAATGGGAGAAAAATATTTGCAAGGCATGTATCTCCTAAGAGTCTAGAATATATAAAAAACTCTTATAACCGAACAACTGAAAAACCAAGCAACACAGTTAAAAATGGTCAAAGAACTTGAGTAGACATTTCTTCCAAAAAGATATACAAATGGCCAACAAACACATGAAAAGTTGCCCAGCATATCAAATCATCAGGGAAATGAGATACCATTTCACACCCACTAGGATGGCAATAATAATAATAATAATAATAGGAAATGATGCCTGGCTGGTGTGGCTCAGTGGTTAAGTATCAACCTATGAATCAAGGAGATCTCAGTTCAATTCCCAGTCAGGACATATGTCCGGGTTGCAGGCTCAATCCCCAATATGGGGGGCATGCAGGGGGCAACTGATGGATGATTCTCATCATTGATGTTTCTGTCTCCCTTTCCCTTCCTCTCTGAAATCAATGAAAACATAGTTTTTAAGAAACAAAACTGAGGATGTGCTGGTGGGAATGTGAAATGGTGCAGCCACTGTGGAAAACTGGCAGTTCCTCAGAAAGTTAAACATAGAATTACCATAGGATTGAGCAATCCCACTTTGGGGTTTATACAGAAAATAATTGAAAGCAGGGATGCAAACTGATACTTGCACACCAATGTTCAGACCAGCACTATTCACAATAGCCAAAAGGTTGAAATAACCCAACTGTCCATCAACAGATGAAAGACTAAACAAACTGTGGTATATCCATATAATGGGATATTATTCATCCATAAAAGGAATTAAATTCTGATACTTTCTATAACATGAGTGAATTTTGAAAACGTTGTAGTAAATGAAATAAGCCAGAGACAAAAGGACAAATATTGTGTGATTTCACTTACATAAAATATCTATAACAGGTAAATTCACAGAGACAAAGAGTAGATCTGAGGTTGGAATTATTGCTTACAGAGTCTCTGTTTGGGGTGATAAAAGTGTTTTGAAGCTACGTAGAGGTGGTGGTGGCAGAACATTTTGAATGTACTAAATATCACCAAAATTTTCACTTTAAAATGGCTAATTTAATGTTATGTGAATTTCACCTTAATAAAATTATAAAAAGCGAAGGGGAAATAACAGTGCTATCTCATCAGCAGAATATACTAAGGAAAATCTTTTGGCTGAAGGAAAATTATTTCAGATGGAAGTAGAGCTCTACAAGAAGGAAAAAAGAACATCTAAAAGGGTGAATATGCAAACAAATATAAGAGACTATTGACTACTTAAAGCAACACAAAGAGCAATATATTTTGGGGTTTATAATGTGTAGAAGGAAAATATTTTAATAAAAAATGCCAAAAATGTGGGGAAACTAGGAATAGGAGATACTTCCTTAATCCACAGCTTCCTTGAACCTGTAGCTAACACTACACTCAGTAGTGAACTGTGAATACTTTTCTCCTGCAGTTGGGAACAAGACAAGAATGTTGAATGAATCTTCTATTCAACATCGTACTGGAGATCCTGTCCATTCCAATAAAGCAAGAAAAAAAAAATCTCTAAAGACCATAAATAAATAAGTCTTTCTTTATTTGAAAGTGATATGAGTAGATGTGTGGAGATTATATGTGTAAAAGGAACCTACAAATTACATAATCTTAAAAGATACCACGATTTTATTATTTTTTAAAAATATTTTTATTGATTTTTTAAAA
>NW_005370276.1:1101495-1109113 GCF_000412655.1 Myotis brandtii
CGCGAGGCCGGGCTGCAGGGAAGCCGGGCTTTGGGGCCAGAAGAGCTTGGAGCTCCCGCTGCAGCAGGAAGGCGACCTAGGCGGTTCGCCTGAGGGTGCTGGACTGAGGTGCCGCCTCCAGACCCCAGCCCAGCAACTGCCCCTGCTTCTGCCCCTGCCCCTACCCTGCTCCTCATTTAGGAAATAGCTATACCGTGGATAGTCTCACCTGGGCGCAGTGGGAGGTCAAAAAGTAGTAGAATGAAAGGTGGTGCCATCAAGTATTTACAATCTTTCTCTGACAAAAATGGGACTGGCCTTCCAAAGTGCCCGAGAAAGACACCTGCCCCTGCCCCTGCCCCTGCCCTGCCCCTGCCCCTGCTTCTGCCCCTGCCCCTGCCCCTGCCGCTGCTCATTCACTCGCCTGGGCTCTTGGCCCGTCTCTCTGAAGGGTCCCGCCTCCCCCACGGTCTCCGGGGTCTCCGGAATCGGAAGCCGGTTGAGCTGTGTGCTTAGGTGAGACGCACGGGTCACCTCTTCCCACCCCGTCATCCCCGGCTCCTTGGAGCATCCTCTCTCCAAGTTTACTCTTTGGGGAGGATCCCTGGGGTCGCGGGTTACTGGGCAGGTTGGGCCCTGGGGAGGGGAGAGGGGAACCGCGTCAGGCTTAGTGGCCAATGGGATTGAGGCAAGGGGAGCGCCACGATGGGAACCAGGCGGCCCGTTTCAGACCTGAGGGTCTAACCACTGTGCGTAAAGATTCAACACGGTAGGCCCAACCGGTTTGGCTCAGTGGATAGAGCGTCGGCCTGCGGACTCAAGGGTCTCAGGTTCGATTCCAGTCAAGGGCATGTACCTTGGTTGCGGGCACATCCCCAGTAGGGGGTGTGCAGGAGGCAGCTGATCGATGTTTCTCTCTCATGGATGTTTCTAACTCTCTATCCCTCTCCCTTCTTCTCTGTAAAAAATCAATAAAATATTTTATTTTATTTTAAAAAAGATTCAACACGGTTTACACCATCCAAAGCCGGGTGGTTCTGGAGTAGATTTACATAAGGCGCTTGATGGCACAGGATACAGAACTAGGAGATGACGTGGGTACCAGTGGAAATCAGCCTGTGACCATGTGCATTTCAAATCAGTGGACAGACAAGAATTATTCAGTGATTGGGGTGGCACAACTGGCAAGACAGCTGAGAGGAGAATCATGCTCCTAATATCAAAATACATTTCGGATGGGTCAAGGGTCACAATGTAAAAACTGAAAACAGCCCTGGTTGGTTTGGCTCAGTGGATAGAGCATCGGCCTGCGGACTGAAGGGTCCCAGGTTCGATTCCGGTCAAGGGCATGTACCTTGGTTGCAGGCACATCCCAAGGAGGGGGGGTGCAGGAGGCAGTCGATGTTTCTCTCTCATCGATGTATCTAACTCTCTATCCCTCTCCCTTCCTCTCTGTAAAAAATCAATAAAATATATATTTTTTAAAAACCCTGAAAACATAACTCACTAGAAATCAACACGGGTGGCCCAGCCGGCTGCTCAGTGGTTGAGCCTCAACATATGAACCAGGGAGGTCAGGGCAAATGCCGGGGTTGTAGGCTCCATCCCCAGTAGGGGGCGTGCAGGAGGCAGCTGATCAATGATTCTCTCTCATCATTGATGTTTCTCTCTCCCTCTCCCTTCCTTTCTGAAATCAATAAAGATATATTTAAAAAATAAATATGGGTGGTGAACATTTCAATCTTGGCACCCAGAAGGGCTTCCTAAGAATAACATGAAAGCAAGAATCCATAAAAGTTTGATAAGTTCAACTATATAAGAACAAAATCTCTGGGCCCTGGCTGGGTATCTCAGTGGTTAGAGTATCGTCCCAATACCCCAAGGTTTCGGGTTCTATCTCTGGTCAGGGCACATACAAAGAGCAACCAATGAATGCATGAATAAGTGGAACAACAAATCTCCCTGTCCCTCTCCCTCTCCCTCTATCTTCCTCTCTCTCCCTAAAATCAATTTTTAAAATGGATAAATAACTACATGAAAACAAAATCTCTATAGGATAAAATAAGAAGAAACTTAACCAAGTTAAAAGATATCAAACTTGTAAAAAAATTCAACCTTTAGAACAAAAGGCTTAATTTCCCTACCATACCAAGACCTTTAAAAATTACATAAAAGGACCAACAACCCAATAGTCAAATGAGCATCCAAAATAAACAGACAGTTCAAGAATAAATGAAGCACAAACGGCCTTATGGTCTGGCAATCCCACTTCTGGGCATGTACAGTGGGGCCTTGACGTACGAGTGTCCCGACTAACGAGTTTTTCGAGATATGAGCCGTCTCTCGGCCGATTTTTTGCTTTGAGTTGCGAGCTAAAATTCGGGTTACGAGCCAGCTTCAGATACCCCACCACTAGTGGGCGCAGGGAACGTCACAGGGAACGCCACAACATCAGCCCAGCATCACGTGTCTCACTCGTTCACTTTTTGATTTGACATACGAGTGTTTTGAGTTACGAGCTCGGTCATGGAACGAATTAAACTCGTAAGTCAAGGCCCCACTGTATCTGGGAATGAAATCACTGTCTCAAAGAGCTCCCCGCACCCCGTGCTCACTGAAGCGTTCTTCACGATAGCCACGATATGGAAACAGCTAAGGGCCCATCTATGGATGAATGAATGAACAAAACATTGTCCCATATAAAACAATGACATATTATTCAGCCACAAGAAAGAAGAAAATCCCGCCGTTTGTGACATCATGGATGAACCTAAGTGAACTATGTCAGAGAAAGATAAACATATGACCTTCACTTACGTAGAATTTACGAAATCCAAACGCTTAGAATAGAATGGTAGCTGCCAGGGGCTGGGAGTGGGGGGAATGGGGAGATGTTGGTCAAGGGGTACACACTTCCAATGATAAGAGGAATAAGTTCAGGGGATCAAATGTAAGATGGCGACTAGAGTTAACCGTACTGTGTTATATACTTGAAAGTCACTAAGAGAGTAGATTTTAAATATTCTCAGCACACACACACACACACACACAAAGGCGATGATGTAAGGTGTTAACATATGCTCTTGAAGTCATCATTTTGTAATAGATATGTGTTTCAAATTATCACGTATACACCTTAATCCTACATGGTGGTGTATGTTGGTTACGTTAATAAAGCTGGAAAAATAAAAGAACTGACATAAAAATAATAGTGGTCCCAAATGTAAAGGGAATAGATGGAGGAGAGGCAATAAGTAAACTAGTGATAGAAGATACTGTCCCCCATGAAAGAACCCCCCCCTTTTTTTTTGCACATTTAAAGGCTTCATTGGGTTGGTTCCAGGCAGGTTTTTTTAAAAATATGTTTTTGTTGATTTTATTTTTTAATATATTTTTATTGATTTTAGGGAGAGAAGAAGGGAAGGGAGAGATAGATAGAAACATCAATGATGAGAGAGAATCATCGATTGGCTGCCCCCTGCATGCCTCCCACTGGGGACTGAGCCCGAAACCCTGACAATGTGCCCTTGACTGGAATCAAACCCGGGACCCTTCAGTCTGCAGGCTGACGCTCTATCCAGCAAGCCAAATCAGCCAGGGCTTATATATTTATGTTTGATAGGTTCTGGAGGCAAGGTGCTATTATTTTTTTAAATATATTTTATTGATTTTTTACAGAGAGGAAGGGAGAGGGATAGAGAGCTAGAAACATCGATGAGAAACATTGATCAGCTGCCTCTTGCACACCCCCTACTGGGGATGTGCCCGCAACCAAGGTACATGCCCTTGATGGGAATCTAATCTGGGACCCTTCAGTCTGCAGGCCGACGCTCCATCCACTGAGCCAAACCAGTCAGGGCCAAGGTGCTATTATTAACCAAACACCTCATATATTAATCTCAATTTGTGTTTTTCAGACTACACAGCCCATGCAAATTTAAACCAAAATCCCATGTGAGAGATGGTTTGGGGTTACAAATTCTCACACAAAAAAAGACAGCACTTCCCTCCTATCAGAGATAGGGCCTATTTAACTCAATTTCTGAGGACATAGCCCTTTAACTTTCTATATATGGGGTTTCCTCTCCTTTCATGGACCCAAGCTCTATCTGTTGTGGTTGTTGTTAATCCTCACTGGAGGATATTTTTCCGTTGATTTTTAGAGAGAGGAGGAGGAGGGGGAGAGACACAGGGAGAGAAACACCAGGGTCGGGGATCAAGCCTGCAAGCCTTCAGTCAAGTTGATGCTCTATCCACTGAGCCCAGTCGGCTAGGGCACAAGGCTCTGTCTTCTTTCTTTTTTTTTATTAATAATATATTTCTTTATAGATTTCAGAGAGGAAGGAGAAGGTGAGAGAGATAGAAACATCAATGATGAGAGAGAATCATTGATCAGCTGCCTCCTGCACGCCCCCTACTGGGGATCGAGCCCGCAACCCAGGCATGTGCCCTTGACCCGAATCGAACCTGGGACCCTTCAGTCCACAGGCTGACGCTCTATCCACTGAGCCAAACCGGCCAGGGCTCTGTCTTCACCTGCCTTTAAAACGGTGGTTCTCAACCTTCCTCATGCTGCGACCCTTTAATACAGTTCCTCATATTGTGGTGACCCCCAACCATAAAATTATTTTCGTTGCTACTTCATAACTGTAATTTTGCTACGGTTATGAATCGTCATGTAAATATCTGATCTGCAGGATGTCTTTTCATTGTGACAAATTGAACATAATGAAAGCATAGTGATTCATCACAAAAACAATATGTAATTATATATGTGTTTTCCGATGGTCTTAGGCAACCCCTGTGAAAGGGTCGTTCGACCCCCAAAGGGTTCGAGACCCACAGGTTGAGAACCGCTGCCTTAGGACAATTGGTTAATAAAAAGCAAGGGGTCCTGAGACAAGCAGAACTTGGTTCCTATAGCCAAGCTCCTCTGGCTCCCCAAAAGGCCTTCCAAAATTATGTTTCGTCTCTAGACTCTAATAATTTACAGCAGCCCCTTCTCCAGATTCCTGAACCCTTCTAGATGCTGGACAAGACCCCCAGCATTACTTTCCCCATCCAGGGAAAACAAGAGACTTTGGGTCCAGTTACATTAGCAATTCCTACATTTCCCTCTTTTAATGTCAACTTGCCAGGGAGTTCCACTTTGAAAAACCTGTGATGTGCCCTGGCTGGTCAGTGGTTAGAGCGTCAGCCTGTGGACCAAAGGGTCTCTCTCTCGGGTTCAATTTCTGGTCAAAGGCACGTCCCTCGATTGCAGGTTCCCCAGCCCTGGTAGGGGCATGTGTGTCTGTGTGAGGCATCCCATTGAAATGCCTCACGTAGCTACTCCTCTCTCTCCCCCTCCCCCCTCCCTTCCACTCTCTCTGGAAATGAATGGGAAAAAAAATCCTCAGGTGAGGATGAAAACAGCAACAACAAACGGCGACATGATGCCAAATGAGCCAAGTCTTTATTTCAAAGAGGAATTACTCACATGGCGGAAAGTTTGTTTCTCTGGTTATCTGTTTTTATTCATCTTCTTTGAGCTTTGCCCCACGTGAAGCCGAGGACGGGTCTTCTTTTTCTCCGCTTTACTTTTACGTCTTAAGAAGTCGGTGTCCCTGTGGTGCCTCGTGGAGGCTGGGGAGATCCGTTTCAGGAGGGTGTACAAGAAGTAGGCAGGGATGGGCAAGATGGTGAAGACAGTGAGCAGGGCGAGCAAGACTTTCCCCCACGGCGGATAATTATGGAGCTCTTCGTTTGACTGTGGAGAAGAGGGAGGAAGGTTTAGAATGCCCAGGTTATCTGAAGGGAGATGCAGAAGGTGGGGGTAGGAGATGATCCAAGGCAAGAGACCAGATCACTGAATCCCCAGGGAATAAGATGATTGGGTCCCAGAGGCAAGAGTGGATTGAAAAGTCTGTCCCCAGGGTCCGGGTCTGTGGAGGGAACTCACAATGCTTGAGTTCCAGGCCATGTAAGTGATCGGCTTCACGTACAGATGAATGAGGATGATTACCAACAGGACCAGCAGCACAAATGGAGACACAAAGCACCATAGCCAACGAAAAATGGGGGAGATGGGGCGCCCCAATATGATAATCAAGTCTGCAAGGAACCTGGGAGGAAGGGTCATCAGGCTTTAGAAGGGCCCTTCCGGCCTGACCCAGCTCTGGGGGAGGGGTCAGCCCAAACCCAGCCTCCGAAAGACCCCTTCACATTTCTTAGACCTTTCTGTTCATCTCCAAACCAGTCTTCTTACCTCTAAAATCCATCCCTTTTCAGGCTAATTTCTGTCCCAGCCCCAGAATTTAAAAAAAATAATATATATTTTTTCACCTTCAGGATGAAGCCAAGTTCCTAAATGTAGCTTCTTTAAGCCCATGTACCCCGCTATCTTTAGTAATGCGATACCTTCTTAGGCGCATTACATACGCAAATCAGGTTCCTTCTGCCTAGAATGCTCGTCTCTTTCCCTTGATGAACTCCCCTCCATCTGTCCAGATACTGTTTAGGCATCCCCTCATTGCCTGGCTCGATTGCTAACCACCTGTGTTTCTGCAGCACCCAGGGCTGCCTCAACCATAGGCTTACCACCTGCCCCAGGATCTGCTTCTGTGTCTTCCTCTTTGGACTCTGAGAGAAGCAGCTAAATATAATTTATCCCAGTATCCGCAGGACTCACTGCGAGACCTGCTTGGAACGTGGGAGGCCCTAAGTCATATTTGAGCGGGAGTGAGTGTGTGGGCGAGTGGGCCTGATGCCGAGAGCCACCGTCGCCTGGAAAGGCTGCCACCCTTGGATGACGCGGTGCTTCTCAAAGGTTAGGGCGCATCGGAATCCCTTAGGGCAGCGGTTCTCAACCTGTGGGTCGAGACCCCTTTGGGGGTCGAACGACCCTTTCACAGGGGTCACCTAAGACCATCGGAAAACACATATATAATTACATATTGTTTTTGTGATGAATCACTATGCTTTAATTATGTTCAATGTGTAACAATGAAATTGGGGGTCACCACAGCATGAGGTACTGTATGAAAGGGTGGCGGCATGAAGAAGGTTGAGAACCACTGCCTTAGGGTTTCTGTTAACACGCAGCCACCGGTCTGAAGAGGAGCCTGAGGGCCTGCATTTCTAACGAGCTTCCTCCATAGAGTGCACTTGGAGAAGCAAGGGCTTACACGTTTCAGATGTCCAGACTACCCTGGTCAACAGTCAGGCTCAGGGTCCCCTACGTCCTGCTACAGACTGTTCACCACTTTGCCACTGTACATCTATTTTCTCCCCAAACCAGCCCATGTCTTTCTCCTTCCCACCCTCCTGGGGATGGTCCATAACCCTGGGATCAGAGCAGGAGGGGCCCAGTTCTCCCTGAGGGTGCGTGGCAGGAGAGCCTGGGCTTGGGACATCACCTCCGGGCCCCATAGATCCAGGCCATGGACACATTCTCCAGGATGAGAATGAGGAAGAGGGGCAGAGAGGCCCAGTAGTCATCCAGCAGGTTCACGTAGTAGCTGCCCGAGGGCTGCACGAAGAAGCAGCTGCCCAGGAACATGGCCACGCAGACACTCACTGGAGGGGAAAAAAACCAGACTGGGATCAAGGTCAGAATTCAAGCTGGGCTGGAGGAGTCCTGGTGGGGTTAAGCCACACC
>NW_005370276.1:1109144-1110911 GCF_000412655.1 Myotis brandtii
GTCATAGGTCAGAGCACCTGTGAGCAGCGTTGTGTGTCTTCTAAGGCAAGAGAAGGTGTCCTGGAGGGGGGTGATGATGCCCTGCAGGATCCCTTGCATGGTGCTCAGCCCCATGGTCACCAGAAACACGAAGGTGATGATGGCCCAGAAGGTGGATCCAGAAAACACAGCGATGATTTCAGTAAATGCCACAAAGGCCACACCTGGCCCCTCCATAACCTGTGAAGTGAAAGGAAGAGGAGGGGCGGGATCAGAGAGCCCGTAGAGTCCTAACTCGGCTCCTGTCCCCGCCCCCAGGAAGTGATCTGTAGCGCTGTTGTTAGTGACATTATAACAGTGATTCCCAAAGTGGGCGCTACCGCCCCCTGGTGGGCGCTGCAGCGATCCAGGGGGGCGGTGATGGCCACAGGTGCATTTGTTTTAACTTTTTTTTGTATTACCTTTCTATCTGAGTTCAATAAATAGTTTCATAATTTCAAACTTCAATGTTTCTAATTTACACCTTTCTTTACTATATTTTACGAAAAAGGTAGAAACATTAATACATATATCTTTCTGTTTAATTATTGCTATTATTTTTAAAAAATTAATTTCCAGGGGGCGCTGAGTAATATTTTTTCTGGAAAGGGGGCGGTAGGCCAAATAAGTTTGGGAACCACTGCATTATAAGAAGGACTTCCTCCCACAACAGCTGCTGGTCTAGCATCTCTCTGGTGTTGGCGCTCGGCAGGCTTGTACGAACTCTGGCGCTTGCAGAGCCTACAACTGCCTTATCACTAAAGGAGGCTGGTAACCTTGCTCGGTTGCCCAGGATACTGCTCCGAATTGCCTCCCTGGATTCTATGGCCCCTAAGGAGAGCTGGAGTTTCCAATGCTCTGGGGGAGGTGAGGGGAACTCTAGGACTCCCCCCACCCCCACCCCCCAACCCTTACCTACCTCCTTTAATTGCTCAGATAATTCACAATTGGACAAGTAGGGTAGGGCCACGACTTTGGCTCCTTCAGGGAGGTTGCCAAACCACCTGGGGTAGGTGTAGCTCATATGCTGATACAGGCTCTCTGGGAGCCGGAGCTCAGGAGGCAGCACGCCGGCCGTGACCAGGTTCATCATTCTCTCAGCATTCCTGGGGGCAGGAATGGGATCGTATAAAGTCAGCTGGGCCTTTAAGACAACTTCTCTCTTATTTTCTAGACGAGAAGGGAAATCGCTAGCTTGGTCTCGGATCTGTGGTTTTCCCGAGGGCAGGGATGATAGTCTGATTCACCATTGGCTATGTTTCCAGAACTCAACACAGGGGTTGGTCGAGAGGAGATGCTTTATAAAGAAATGTCTGATAAGCATTTTTTGAAATGAATGGCACAGGAGATGAGAATAGGGAATAGGCAGGGGACATATGTAATACTTTCAACAATTAAGAATTATTTTTTAAAAAAAGAAAATAGGAGCTGAAACTGGTTTGGCTCAGTGGATAGAGTGTCAGCCTGCGGACTGAAAGGTCCCAGGTTCGATTCCGGTCAAGGGCATGTACCTGGGTTGCGGGCACATCCCCAGTAGGAGATGTGCAGGAGGCGGCTGATCGATGTTTCTCTCTCATCGATGTTTCTAACTCTCTATCTCTCTCCCTTCCTCTCTGTAAAAAAATCACTAAAATATATATATTTAAAAAAATAAAATAAAATAAAAAAGAAAATAGGAAATAGGCTATGGGGGTTCGTGCTGTGGGCATTTTTTTTTTTTTTTTTTTTTTTTTTTTTTTAAATATATTT
>NW_005370276.1:1111731-1113767 GCF_000412655.1 Myotis brandtii
GTTCATGTGGGCTTTTTTTTTTTTTTTTTTTTTTTGTCTTCTGGTTCAGTTGAAGATATCCCCTCATTTTTCCATGGCAGTCTCCAGGTAAGAATGGGGCAAACACACCTTTGAAAACATCCAAGTTTGGGGTTTTCTTCGTTTAGAAAGGCAGCTCGTAAAGAGAGAGATGTCCAATGTTTCTAAAGTTTAGGACGCTCAAATCTGAGGGACCCATGTTGACTGAGCCAACATCCCTGAGGGACGGGGGCCTAGACTAGAGTTCTACGAGCTATTTCTAAGACTTGGGTCTTTGTGACGCAATCCATACAAAGTACTGGGCTCACTTCAGGTAACATTTCTCACTGTTCTCTGTGGCCAAGTAGCCCAGCGTGGCAAATACAAACAGCGTGGCAGTCAGCGAGATGACCAGGTTGAGAAGAGCCACGGCAGAGGCATCCACGATGCAGTTGTTGGACCGAGGGACGTATGAACTGATGGCGGTGAAGCTGCCAAAGCCGGAGCCCATGGACAAAAAGAGATGGTTCCCTGTCCGGCGCCACACGTCCACAGAGTACAGGGCTGGCACCTGGGGAGGAGAAGTGCCAGGTGAATTGGGATATAAAGGGGGGAGGACAGAAGACAAAAGAAGGGAACGAAAAGGGGATCTAGGAGGGCCTCCGCCAGACTACACAGTCCCTGCTACCCCCACTGGGATAAGAGGGTTAACGGGTGAGCGACACCTCACCTGGGCAGCAAACAAACTCTTGATACCAAAGTCTGCTCCTTTCAGCATGAGACTCCGGATTAGGACACAGATGAAGATGATGTAGGAAAGGAATACTGAGACATACAGCATCTGGGTAGGAAGTATGATTCTTCAAAGAAAGTTCAGCAAAGGCAAAAGTTGGGATAGTAGGGCCAAACTATTGGGAACCAGAGGTCAGATGAGGAGAAATGAGAAGTTGGAATGGCTGGTTTGGCTCAGTGGCTAGAACATCAGCCCACAGACGGAAGGGTCACGGGCTAGATTCCCAGTCAAGGGTATGTACCTTGGTTACAGATTCAATGCCGGCCCTGGTCGGGGCAGGAGCGGGAGGCAACTAATTGATGTGTCTCTCTCACATTGATGTTTCTCTCTTTCTGTCTCTCCTCTCTCTCCCTCCTCTCCCACCCTCTCTAAAAATCAGTGGAAAAAATAGCCTATAAAAAAGCTGTGAGACATTTAAACAGTGGAATACTACGCAGCTGTAAAAAAGAGGGGTCTCTTACCCTTGGAGACAGCATGGATGGACCTAGAGACTATTATGCTAAGTGAAATAAGCCAATCTGAGAAAGACAAATATCACATGATCTCACTTATTTATGGAATCAAAGAACAAAATGAATTGACGCACAAAATAACACCCAAAGCAGGGAGGATGGGACAGACTGACATACCTCAATGTGGGGGTGGGAGGACGAGAAGAGACAAACCGAATAACTTATATGCATAGCCCATGGACACAGGCAATAGGGTGGTGAAGACCTGGGGGAGTGGATAGGGGCTGGGCAAAGGGGGGTAGTGGCAGGGAAATGGGAGACATCTGTAATACTCTCAACAATAAAAAACATATATTAAAAAATGATGTTCTTTTATTAACATGCTAGAGGCCCAGTGCACGAAATTCATGCACGGGGGGCGGGGCCCTCAGCCCGGCCTGCAACCTCTCCAATCCGGGACCCTTCGGGGGATATCCGACTGCCTGTTTAGGCCTGATCCCTGCATCAGAAATCCCTCTCGCAATCCAGGACTGCTGGCTCCTAACCGCTCACCTGCCTGCCGGCCTGGTCGCCCCTAACTGTCCTCACATGCCAGCCTGGTCACCCCTAACTGCCTCTGCCTTGGCCCCCACCACTGTGGCTTTGTCCAGAAGGACATCCGGATGGATGTCTGGAAGACGTCAGTCTAATTAGCAGCATATTACCTTATTAATATAGATATCTCTAAGCAAGAACATCTAATCTAATAAAAGACAAACATGCAAATTGACTGTACCTTCACTATGATGCAAGCC
>NW_005370276.1:1115063-1130948 GCF_000412655.1 Myotis brandtii
CAGAGGTATGTCTGATTGCCAGCTTAGGCCCAATCCTCCGGGGAGCGGGCCTAAGCCAGCAGGTGGTCATCCCCCGAGGGGTCCCAGACTGCGAGAGGGCACAGGCCAGGCTGAGGGACCCCTCCCGAGGGCACAAATTTTTGTGCACTGGGCCTCTAGTTTTAAATAAAAATTCAGGTTAAAAAAATATATCCTCACTCCTCAGGTGAAAAATTTTTTAAAAGCCCAGCTGGTGTGGCTCAGTGGTTGAGCATAGACCTATGAACCAGGAGGTCACGGTTCAATTCCCGGTCAGGGCACATGCCCAGATTGTGGGCTCGATCCCCAGTAGGGGGTGTGCAGGAGGCATCCAATCAATGATTTTCTCTCATCATTGATGTTTCTCTCTCTCTCTCTCTCTCTCTCTCTCGTCTTCTCCCTTCCTCTCTGAAATCAATAAAAATATATTTTTAAAAAAGAAGTTGGGGCCTACAGGCATCAGGTTTGGAGAATAATAGGGGTCTCAGGTAGAAAGGAGTCCATCAGATGAGTAAGTTAGAGGGTAACTCACCTTCCCAGTGGACTTGAGCCCTTTGATCATACAGATGCAGATAATTAACCAGGTCGCAAGTAGAGAGACAGAGAGATGCACGATTGGTAGCCCACCGAACTCAATTTCATCTGTGGTCTTCAGCACATGCCGGTACCAGAAGTATGTGGTGGATGTTGTCCGTGAACACTCAGGATCTGAGGTGAACTGGCCATGGAGGAAACTGCAAACCCAGGTTCCTCCCCTTCTTTTCCTCCACCCACTCCTTCCCATCCCATTTCATCATCCATCTGCTTGTCCATCTATCTCAATGATCCTCTTCTTCCTTCATCCCCCTTTCCTCTTCTCAGCCCTCCCACTTGCCCTTTTCTTCCCTCCCTTCTCACCAAAACTGGAGTTCTTCGTTAAGGGGCACAATGACCACGGCAGGGGAGACTGGAAAGACTGAACCAAATAGTAGAGACTCCAAGCCATGAGCACACTATAGTACAAGCCCACGATGAAGCACACCTAGGGACCATGAAGAATTCTGGAGGCAGGGGAAGAAAGATAGGCCAGCAGAAGGGAGGGAATGGGACAGAGGGTTGGGGAACTGAAGGGACTTGACCCACTGAAATGAAACCAGGGGACCCATTCCAGGACAAGGGTTGGGATAAGGGTCAGTGTAAAGGGTCGGCCTGGGCAGCCCAGGGCTCCTCACCATGAAGCTGCTATACCCCACACCACCAAACCAGGGGCTCATGTTCTTCCACACACCAATGCTGCCCTGATGCATCCTCTGACCGACTGCTATCTCCATCACGAGGAGAGGAAATCCGACCAAAATCAGCATAAGGATGTAGATGATGATAAAGCTCCCTGTGCAGGGGATTCAGGAGGGCCTTGAGGAACATCTGGTTTTTGAGTCCCTGGCCTTTTCTGGGAGTCCAGGAAAACACATTCCCTACCAGTGACCTCCCTCAGGGCCAAGGGCATCAGGCTTCAACTATTTCCACATCCCTCACAGTCCCAGGAGTCCAGTCCCTGATCCCCCAGTTCCTAGAAGACCCAGATACCTAGTTTCTACTCCGACTCCTGACCAGACCTCCAGCCCCACCTTATGAACCTAAGTATTCAGACATCCTGTGCTCACCCTCCCAAGGTTCTATGTATTCACATACTTGGCTCTTGCCCCATTCAGGACCCCAAATCCTCATCCCCTACCGATCTCAGAGACCCCAGAGAAGCCAGAACAAGCCTCTGGCTCCTTGACCCTTCATGGGTTCGCGATTCCTCCTCCCCAGGCTTACCACCTCCGTTGTGAAGACACAGATAAGGAAAGCGCCAGATGGTGCTCAGCCCAACAGAGTAGCCCACCTGGGCCATGAGGTACTCAACCTTATTGGCCCAGGATGGTCGGTCAGTGACGGATTCGTACTTTGGCTCATCTTTGTCTATGGCCTCCAGTGGTTTCTCGATTTCTTCATTAAACCAATCCATACCATGTTCCTCCCCATTCAGTTCCTCAGTAGGCAACACCTTGGCATTTTCGGTTGGGGGAGCTGAGGTCGTAGCAATCACAGGCTTGGAATCTGAAGGTCCAGCAATCACGGGCTTGGAATCTGAAGGTCCAGCAATCACGGGCTTGGAATCGGGAGAGCTAGACATCTGGGCATTCTCCTCCTGGGACTCCATGTTTTCAATAACATTCATCATTCTGAGAAGGCTCTAGTTCCTGCTTCTGCAAGGATGGGGCCTCCTTCCTTCTTGACCTTAAGGACATCAAGAACTTTAAATTTGAGCTCTATGAGTTGAGGAAAGACAAGACTAATCTTACAAAAACCCTGAGGCTTGCCTGGATGGCATGGCTTAGTGATTGAGCATCGACCTATGAACCAAGAGGTCATGGTTTGATTCCCAGTCAGGACACATGCCCTGGTTGCGAGCTCAATCCCCAGTGTGGGGTGTGCAGGAGGCAGCTGATCAATGATTCTCTCCCATCATTGATGTTTCTCTCTCTCTCCTGCTCCCTTCCCTCTGAAATCAATTTAAAAAGACATTTTTTCACAAAGGATTACAAGAGAGTACTGTGAACAATTGTACACCAAAAAAAAAAACACAAAAAAAAACAAACGTGGACAATCTAGATAAAATGGAAAACTTATAGAAACAGAAAATCTACCAAGACTAAATCACAAAGAAATAGCAAATCTGGCCCTGACCGGTTTGGCTCAGTGGATAGAGCGTCGGCCTGTGGACTCAAGGGTCCCAGGTTCGATTCCAGTCAAGGGCATGTACCTTGGTTGCGGGCACATACTCAGTAGGGGGTGTGCAGGAGGCAGCTGATCGATGTTTCTCTCTCGTCGATGTTTCTGACTCTCTATCTCTCTCCCTTCCTCTCTATAAAAAAAAAAATCAATAAAATATATATATAAAAAAAGTAGATTAGTGGTTGTCTTAGGCTGGGTTAAGGGGCTGGGGCAGTTGGGGTGATGGCTAAGAGGTGTGGGGTTTCCTTTTGGGATAATGAAAATGTATTAAAATGGACTGTGGTGCCCTAACCGGTTTGGCTCAGTGGATAGCAGGGGTGGGCAAACTTTTTGACTCGAGGGCCACAATGGGTTCTTAAACTGGAGGGCCGGAACAAAAGCATGGATGGAGTGTTTGTGTGAACTAATATAAATTCAAAGTAAACATCATTACATAAAAGGGTACGGTCTTTTTTTTTTTAGTTTTATTCATTTCAAAAGGGCCGGATCCTTGCCCACGGCTGCTCTAGAGTGATGCTTTCTTAATGCAAATAACTCACCTGCATTGGCTTTAAGGTCTTCAGGTGTGACCATGACAACAAATCGGATTGCACGTTCATTTCGAAACATCTCGTAGGACCACCGACGGATAGACCGCATGCATTTCACTGCTGCAATGCCATTGTTGGCAATAAGAACCTGGGAGAGTTAGGGGATGGGAATTGGAGAGAAAAATAGAAAAAGCAAGCAATGATGGAGAGAAAGAGGTGAGACAATTTTTGTAAATCTATCTTATTTTGAAAAGGCAGATTTTCTATAGGAATTTGTATTCCTGGTCTAGGTAGTTAAGAACTAGCTCCCACATGACCAAGGGATATTTTAAAATGTTAGCTAAGGAAATACTTCAATATGTGCCTGACTCAACCTTATTCCTTTCTAGCTTCCTTCTTTTAAAAATCCTCAAAAATCGAGACTAACAAGAAAATCTGAGTATTGGCTGGGTATTTGATATTAGGATTACTCTTATTTATTTTAGGTGTGATACATTTTGTCAGGTGTTTCAGAGATTTGCTTCAAAGTCATGAGAGGCACGCTGTGGGGTGAGGAGAGATGAAACCGGGTTGGTCACCAGTAGGTCAGCTGAAGATGGCTGATGAGTACAAAAGTAACTCATCGTTACGCTTTTGTATGTGTTTGAAGATTTTCCCAAATAAAAGGCCCAGAGGCCACAAGACGTGAATCTTTGTCCGGCTCTCTCCCTCCCTCATGGTGTGAGCCCCTCTTTCTTCCGGGTCTCCTGATGGAAACTGAAGATGACATACCTGTACTTCATACCATGCTTGTGAGGCATAAAAGTGAAGATATGTGCAAGGTACCCTAGCGAGGGACGGGCCTTCCCTTTGTCTAACGAGGCCAGAAATGCCCGACAGCGGCCCAGAAGACAACCTGTTCCTGCTCAAGGTGCCAAGAAACCGCACTTGATGCAGTGAGGACCCCCGGCCTCTGCAGAGAAGAACCCATGACAGAAACCAGTCTCCCGCCGTGGGATAGTCCCAGTTGAAACAACCCTGCGAAGGACCTTCGACAAGTGGCCCGAGAAAGAGAAATCTAGAGGAGGAGGAGGACACGCGCCAAGAGCTTCATTCCGCTCCCATCGGTTCACCCGGTGAGCCCCTACTTTTCAGTACCTCCCCCACAGGCTCTGCTCCCACAGCTGGAACTGGAGGGGGGGGGGGCAGAAAGGAGGATGAACACCTGGGTTCCCAAAAGGAAGGCGCTTGGAAACTCAGGCTATTTGATCGTGAGAAGGTGACCGTGTCCTCTCCCCCAGTCCTCCCTTACCTGACTCAATAGCACGAGTCTTCGGGGGACAGGACGTTTGGAAGGGGGCGGGGCCACAAGGTACGGGAGCCAATGGGCGGTGACGTGGAGCGGCAGGGCGCCCGCAGCCCGCCCCTCCTCGAGCTGGAGGAACGCGGTGAAACTGCTGAGGCCGGAGACGTTGGGCATCTCTGCTCTTCCCACTCACCAGACCCACCCCTAGGGTTCCGCCAACGCATGGTTAGGGACGTCTGCTTTTTCTCCCTTTGTCACAGAAACGTATGCGGCGACAGTCTCCCTGTGGGAGCTGAGCAATCCGAAGTCCTGGAATTTCTTGAGCATTAAATTTTAAAGGAAACCTTCGATCTTGGGGAATCCCAACCACCTCTACCCACAAGCCCCCGTTCCTCCTCCTCTCGGCGAACACCTCGGCTCAGTTGTGGACTCAAGCGCTCCTACAGGTTCCTTGAGACCCAGTCTCCATCCCTAAGTGAATTCATTTGCTTTAGCCCCGTGGGAAAAGGGTAACTTACACTTAGCTATGGGACCCTGGTGGGCTCAGGATGCCATGTGGTAGTTCCCAAACTGGTTGTTAGTTCACAGATCACTTCGTCTGTGTGAAGGACTTAGTCGTCAACAGTCATGAGACTCTATTTTCCCCCTCATTCAAAGATATTATTGATTTTAGAGAAAGAGGAAGGGCGAGGGGGAGAGTCGTCTGTGTGAAGGACTTAGTCGTCAACAGTCACGAGAATCTATTTTCCCCCCTCATTCAAAGGTGCTTTTATTGATTTTAGAGAAAGAGGAAGGGCGAGGGGGAGAGAAATATCGATGTGAGAAACATGTATCTGTTGCCTCCCCGA
Organism: Myotis brandtii; assembly: GCF_000412655.1. NCBI lineage: Eukaryota > Metazoa > Chordata > Mammalia > Chiroptera > Vespertilionidae > Myotis > Myotis brandtii. The sequence continues at coordinate 1,120,505 of NW_005370276.1, forward strand.
TGCACCCTGACCAGGAATCAAACCCTCGACCTTTCTGTGCATGGGACAACGCTCCAACCAACCGAGCCACACCGACCAGGGCAGTCTTGGAAACTCTAATTAAAATGTTAGACCTATGATAGGAGTACCATGTCCCATGAGCAAGCACATTAATATCCTTTCCATCTTTGTTGAAACCACCACATCCTGGGTTTTTCTTGGCTAAAGGCCAGTCCCTGGATAAAGCAAGTCAAGTAATCTAGCATCTGAATTTGCCACAGCAAGGAGAGGGCAGGAACTCAGGTCTGAATATTTAGCTCTCAAAAGGGTGGAAGTCTCCTGCGAGTAAGACTGAATGTCTGAGACATTTATAGAAAATAAAAACAGATCTGCTCACACCCAGTGCTTGGATTGATTTATTGATCAACAGCATTACTCCTCCAGCTCCGTATCAGTCAGATTCAGTTAGCATCACTGACAGTGTGTATGTGTACACACTGAAAGGGGATGGGAAAAATGACAGTGGCAACCCAAGGGGTCTAAGAGGGGGGCTGCAAAGCCAGGTCCCAAGAGCCCCCAAAATAATGCTATATTCTCGGGGGGAAAAAGGAGTTCTGGGTCCCAGGCCATCACAATTGGTAGCTGATATTAAGAGTTGCCTGCTAGATCTGCTTTGAAGGATGTGAGATGTCAGGCCACATCAAGGAAGTTGGGATGTCACACAGCTGGTGGACCAGCAGTTTCCTTACCACCTTGTGGGGTTTCCTTCTTTTGGGCCTCGTTACTGAGACTTTGGGATTTGGAGGATCTGAGAGGTTCCTCCAAGCTTCTGGGTTTGAAGGGAATACCATGGGCGAAGCTGTATACGAAGTATATGAGGATGGGGAGGGTGACAATGAGGAAGATAAAAACCATTACAAGCAGCGCCCATGATGGGTATGGTCGAGGCACCTCTTTGGACTGTGGAGAGATGGGAAAGGGGTTCAGAAAATTGAAGCCCCCAGAAGAGGAAAGACTGTGGAAGGGAAGAGTGGGAGGGGAACCCGGGCAGAGGACTGAGTCTTCAGGGAGCCGAGAATGAGATGATAAGGTCCCTTTAGGTCAAGAGTGGATGGAAAGATCTGGCCCCCACTCCCTAGGAAGGTCGGGGGTCTGGAGAGGGAGGCTCACAGTGCTTGAGTCCCAGGCCACATAGGTGAAGGTCTTCAGAGACAGAAAAATCAGAATTACAGTGAACAGGACGAGCAGCACAAACGGACACGCACAGCACCACAGGCAGTGAAAGATGGGATGGATGGGGCGGCTCCACAGAGGCCCCAATTCTGCAAGGAACCTGGAAGAAAAGGCCAGGAGACGGTGGCAGGCCCAGTCGAGCCTTACCCTTCCTTGGGGGCCAAGGCCAGTCTGACCTTATTTAGCATCTTCTAAATATTCTACCTCACTTCAGCTCAGACCTCCTCTTCTCTCTTCCTCCCAACCCAAGAAAAAATGTCAACCATCCCTCTACTGCTCTAAAACCTTTCATGGGTACCCAAGGCCCTCAGGATAAAGGCCATGTCTCTTTCATTCATCCCATAAACATGGGAGTGTTTATGATGTGCCAGGGACTATTCTAGGTGCTGGATATGCATAGTGAACAAACACAGGCCCCCAATAAAGTTAACATGCGACCCTCAGGGAACTTTTCTTAGTTTCTTCCAGCCTGTATATCCAGCCTCCTTCAGTGCATGTTCTCAAACTTAATCAATATACAAATGGGGTCCTTTGGCCTAGCCAGTGGTCGGCAAATGGCAGCTCGTGAGCCACATGCGGCTCTTTGGCCCCTTGAGTGTGGCTCTTCCGACTTCTGCGCATGGGCCACGAAGTTTCAATCACACTGTACATGCACGCCCACACGTAGTGTTTTGTGGAAGAGCCACACTCAAGGGGCCAAAGAGCCGCATGTGGCTCGCGAGCCACAGTTTGCCGACCACTGGCCTAGACTATTCATCTGTCCAGACTCTGCTCAATTGTCCTCTCCTCTAAGATACCTCCTCTGACCTTCCAGGTGCCCCTACAGTGCTGCCAGCACCTCTCCTCTAGACTTACCACCTTGTACCGCGATTGTCTGCTTGTATATGTCTTCCTCTTTGGACTCTGTGCTCTTTAAGAGGAGGAGCTAATTCTAAGTCATTTATATCCAAGTACTACAAGGCTTTCTCAAAACAGAGAAAAGTCTCAAGAAATATTTGTGGAGTAAATAAATGTGAATAAACTGACTGCAAGAACTACTGTCACCTGAAAATACTGCCATGTGAGCCTTCTGCCCTTGAATTATACCACTTGGATGTCCACATACCAGCCTGGTAAAAAGCTGGGCTCAGGAGTCCCCTGTGTGTGACTTGGATTCTCCCACTCTCCCATTCCACAGTTATAGCTGCTAATTTCCAGTCCCTGATTAGTTTGTTCTCTCTCCCCTGGTCGTTCTTCCTTGAAGAATTAGACCACATCTCTCAATCTACCCCTCTAACACCCTAGCCTAAGCCATTGTTAGCTCCCATTTAAAATATTACAATAACTCACTACTGTTCTCCTTGCTTCACTTTTGACTCCTCATAGTCTATTCTCCACACAGCAATTATAGGTATCTTCTTTTTAAAATATATTTGTATTGATTTCAGAGAGGAAGGGAGAGGGAGAGAAAGGTAGAAACATCAATGATGAGAATCATTGATTAGCTGCCTTCTGTAATGTCCCCCACTGGTGGGGATCACTGCAACCCGGGCATGTGCCCTGACCAGTGACCTCCTGGTTCATAGGTCAATGCTCAACCACTGAACCACACCAGCTGGGGTATAGGTATCTTTTTTATTTTTAATCAATCTGGCCCTGGCCACAGGGTCACAGGTTCCATTCCCAATCAAGGCATGTACCTTGGCTGCAGGTTCTCCGGTCCTTGTGGGAGTGCTTACGGGAGAGAGCCAATCAATGTTTCTTTCTCTCTCTCTCTCCACCCACTCCTCCCTCCCTTCTACTCTCTCTGGAAATCAATGGAAAAAGTATCCTCCGGTGAGGATTAAAAATTGTTTTAATCTGATTATGTCATTCCCCTACTCAAAACCTTCTAGTGCCTCCTCTATCATCCTATACAATAAAAGAGTAACATGCAAATTGACTGAACGGTGGAATGACCGGTCGCTATGACGCACACTGACCACCAGTGGGCAGATGCTCAATGCAGGAGCTGCTCCCTGGTCAGTGCGCTCCCATACAGGGAGCACCGCTCAGCCAGAAGCCGGGCTCATGGCTGGCAAGCCCAGTGGCAGTGGCGGGAGCCTCTCCCACCTCCACTGTAGGTGAGTGGTAAGGAGCAAAGGGTCCCGAACTGTGAGAGCCCCGGACTGTGAGAAGGACTTCTGACTGCCAGGTTAGGCCCGATCCCCCTAAGCCAGCAGGCGGACATCCCCCGAGAGGTCCCGGACTGCGAGAGGGTGTAGGGCAGGCTGAGGGAACCCCCACACCCAGTGCATGAATCTCGTGCACCGGGCCTCTAGTTCTGCATAAAAAGCCAAGTCCCACTATGGCTTTGAAGGCACTACACAATGTCTCACTAACTCTCTGGCCACATATCCTAACACTAGAGGACTGGTGGGGTCCCTTGGCGCGGCCTACAAGGATCGGGCTGAAACCAACTCTCTGACATCCCCCAAGGGATCCCGGATTGTGAGAGGGCACAGGCCAGGCCAAGGGACCCCATCAGTACAGGACCAGGGCCTGGGAGGGACCACAGGAGGGCTCCAGGGTGTGTCCGGCTTGTCTCATCCAGTCCCAATTGGCCAGATCCCAGCAGCAAGCTAACCTACTGGTCAGAGCATCTGCCCCCTGGTGACTAGAGGGCGTCTTAGCGACTGGTCAAATGGTCAAAGGAACGGTCAGACTCTTCGCATATTAGGCTTTTAGTATATAGGATTCTATTCCGACCTCTCTGATCTCCTCGATCCTTAAAGCTTTCAGGCATAATGCTTCTCTTACCATGGTACCTACTGCTCCCTCTACTTGGAACACACTTTCTCAGAATTCTATCTGACTCCTTCATTCAGGAGTCTGTTCAAATGTCTCCTTATCAGAGAGGTCTTCCTTGCAATCCTACCTCAATTAACACCCATACAAACTCACACTCTTGATCATTTTACCTTACTCTATGATTTTTCTCCTGTCAATTATTACCAACTAACATTTTGTTGTTGTTCATTTGGTAACTATCTCCACCACTAGAATGTAAACTCCCTGAGGACAAGTATGATTGCTTTGATACTGTATCTGGTGACTAAAAAAGTGCCTGGCACATATTAAGTACTTAATAAATATGATCAATAAATGAGTGAATTAAAAGGTTTTGCAGAAGACCCTGAAGTTGAGGGTCTAGTTGAGTGAGAATGGAGGCAAAAAGAAAGGGGTCAGCCCCGCCAGTGTTGCTCAGTGGTTGAGCATCAACCCATGAACCAGGAGGTCACAGTTCGATTCCTGGTCAGGGCACATGCCCGGGTTGTGGGCTCAATCCCCAGTCAGGGGTGTGCAGGAGGCAGCCAATCAATGATTCTCTCTCATCATTAATGATTCTCTCCCTCTCCTTTCCTCTCTGAAATCAATAAAAATATAGAGGAAGGAAGGAAGGAAGGAAGGAAGGAAAGAAGGAAGGAAGAAAGGAAGTCACCCTTCCCTTAGCCCCAAGTGATCACCTCCTGGACCCATAGGCCCAGCTCACAGCCATGTTTTCAGATATGACGATGACGATGATGGGGAGGACCATCCAGTAATCACTCAGCAGTTTGATGTAATAGACGCCTGCAGGTTGAATGAAGAAGATGCTACACAGGAACATGAGTCCAAAGAGAACCACTGGAGGAAACATTGAACTTGGATCAAGGTCAGAGGTCTGGCTGGCGGCGGGGGGTCGGGGGAGGGTTAAGCAGAAGTTATTATCAGGGCTGGATTAGAGTCTCAGTGAAACCAGGGTCATTGGTGGGAGTAGGGCCATAGGTCAGAGTACCTGTCAATAGCTTTTCATGTTTCTTGCAAAAAGGAAAGGTGTCCTGGAGTGGAGTCATGACACCTTGCAGGAGCCCTATCATGAAACCCATCTCCAGGAGCAGCAACAGCAGGAAGAAGAGGATGGACCAGAACACAGACCCAGAAATGAATGACATGGCTTCAATGAAGGCCAGGAATGCAAAGCTTAGGCCCTCCTTAACCTGTTAAGGGGAGAAAAGGCAGGAGTGAAAGTGTCCTTGAACTTAAGCACAATACAGATCCAGATACATTCTACCTTCCCTGGAAAAGTTCCCAAAAGTCTCGGGTCACTGTAAAACTCGGATCTCCACGCTGACCCTCTGACAAGGAAAACCCATCCACCTAGCATTATCCAGGGGAGGGCATTCTGCAAGCTATATTTCTCTGCATTATCAGGGCTGCAGGTTATCCTGGTGTCTCTGGGATTTTTTTTTTCTGGTGCTAATAAAAGATGAGATTTCTGTTTTACAGAAGGCATTAAGGAACTCTCAGCCCAGTGCACCTAGTTTTACTGACCTTCAAAAACTGCTTCTCTAAGTTGCACTCAGTAATGTGGGAGAGGACCAGGTTCTTGATGGGCTGGGAAAGACTGTTGAGCCAGGAGGTGAAGATGACGTGTGGATCATCTGGTATGTTTATAGGGGGCAGGGCCTCAGGAGGCAGTTTCCCCTGGACTACCAGCTTCAAAAGCAATTCAGCATTCCTGGGGATAAGAAGTTGAATCTCATAGAACCATCTGGCTCCTTAACTTCCAGAGAAGAAAGGACATCTCGAGCCTAGCATTACTGATCTGAATAAGGTACAGCCTGGGAGGAAACTGAAAAGGCACCCACCTTCAGGGTCATGAACTTGTGTGAGCCAGAAGTCTTTCCTATAAATCTGCTGGGGACTCCGGGGTCCCTGCTCTAGTGATGAAGTCTCCTATTCATCCTCACCCCTGCCCTTCCTCCCGTTTTAGACTAGTAGGCAAAAGTCAACCTTCTAAGCTTTGCATACTGAATATCAGGAAGTACCATGTACTTCGATGACAGTGCATAGCTCATGGAGTTGAGCTATGAGAAACTTCTTAGTCTTTTTCATCTGAGCTCTGCTGGCCTCTCTCACCTTCTCTTTCCCCCACGGCCCTCTGCACATTTTATGCTGTGGTCAGATTGAACTACTTACAGTTTCAGGGCCTGCCACAGCCTCTCATGCCCAAGACCAGCCCCACCCCCGCCACCATTCTTCACTTGGTTAATTCCTACAAATCCTTAAAAATCAGCTCATTGCTGCAATGGAAGGCTTGCCTAGGCTTACTGATAAGAGCAAAATGCAAGCTGCAGGAAAATAAGTATAGTTTGATCAAATTTTATCCACTAAAATACTGTATGTTCTTCTGGTGGTTACTTGCACAGGTTAGGATCCCTAGGGACAAATTCAGCTTAGGTTTGCCTCCTCTAGAAGTCCTTCCCTGACTAGCCTGGGCATAGTTAATGGCTTTGTCTTCTGTCTTCCCATCACTCTTGCTACCAGTTATCATGACTTTGTGAGACTGTGATTAAGTATCGAAATCCCTTCCCTTCGTCCCTCCAAAACTGAAAACACAACGAAGGCAAGGACTGTGGTCTGAGCCACCTGCCCAACGATGTGCAACACCCAGAGTACTTTCTAAATGCCTGAGGGATAGTTTTGATTCAGGCCTACAGACTAGAACAGGCTGAGAAGACAATATAGGCTCTAGTCCTGAGCGTCCTGGTGGGGCTTAAGTATGACAGATTGACTGACACCCCTAAATTCGGGAATTGCCAGTAAAGAATGAGCAGAAGGGTGTTCCGAAGGGTGTGGTCTTAGAGGCTGTCTGAGACTAGAGTAACCTTGACTGTTTGCCACTTTTCGAGTTTCTCTGTTGAGATACGCTGAGGTGAGCAATTGGCAATCTCTGACGTGGAAGATTTCCAGGGCTAGAAAGGGGCTCTGAGAAGGACAACATGTGATGGGGATTCTCTTGTCTCTGTTTTTCATTCTAGGAGAGAGCAGAGGCTTGCAAGTGCGCCTGTGTGAAGGCGCGTCTTTGCAGCAGCACCTGTAAGATTAGGGTCTCTGGGTTTTGTAGTTCCCTAAGGCTGACACTCTCAACTAAGGGGCTGGCCTTACTTCTCAATGCAGCTGTGTATGAGGACAGTGGCCCAGAAGCCCAGCACACTGAGGATAAAAGGCATGGCAAGTATCGAGAAGCCCAGGTTGATGAAAGCCACAACGAACGCATCACTGAGACAGTTGTTGGGCTGGTCCATGTACGAGGAGTAAATGACAACGGGGCCAAAGCCGAGACCTAAGGCAAACAAGACTTGGATCCCTGCTTGGATCCACGCAGTTATGCTGTACATAGCCGATACCTATAAGGGAAAAGAGAAGAATAAGGAGAGTTGTCAAAGAGGAGGAGAACCTTAACAAAATGCAGGGGATACAAAGGGAGGCAGTGGGGAAAGGACACTAAGAGCAGACAACAGGTGTCCTCTAAGGTCTGAGAGGGGAGTGAAGAAGACATACCTTCATCACCGTCAAACGCTGAAGCCCGTATCGTGCCCCGGTCAGCAGTACACTCCGGATGAGTAAAGAGATTGTGATGATACCAGCCAATGGTACCAAGACACATAATACCTGAATTCAGGGGAGGGCATATCAGCAACCATGTACCAGTGGGCGGGGGGGGGCGGGTCAATCAACAGTCAGCAGGGATAAAACATTCTGAGCCAGAAATGAGGAGTTAGAAGATAGCTTTCCGCAGGGTTCAGGGGCTAAGTGGGAGTGAAAGGCCAGAGGGAGTGGGAAATCAGAAGGTCAATGAGTAAGGAATGTTCGGTGAGGGCTCAAGTATCTGAGACTGTTACGGAATCCCAAAGTGGAGACTCACCTTCCCGGTGGACTTGATCCCATTAATCATGAAAATGCCAACAAGACACCAAGCCATCAAAAGGGGCAGGAGCAGAGAGATGACTGGTGGCCCACGCTCCTCAATGCTGTCTGAGGCCTTCAAGGTCAGCCGGTACCAGAAGTACATGGAGGGTGTTGTCCGTGCACATTCAGGATCTGGGGGTATCTGGCTTTGGACTCCCTTGCTAGACAGGGTGACCGTTCCCCTCTTCATTCACCCTTCCCCCACACCCCCTTCCTCTCCTTTCTTCTTTCTTCCTACTACCTGCCTCTTCTTTATCCCTCCTCACTCCTTTCTCCTCTTCCAAATTCCCTTCCACCTCTCTGTGTCCCCTTTCTCTTTCTCTCTCACTTCCTCCTCACCAAAGCCACTGGAGTTCTTCAGGAGAGGACAGCGCTCCCACGGAACGGAAAACTGGAAGGACTGGCCCAAGTAGAAGAGGATCCAGCCATTGGCCACATTCAAGTACAAGGCGGTGATGAAGCACACCTGTGGGGCCAGGAAGGCGGTGGCTGGGGAGGAAAAGTGGGGACGGGAAAAAGGGAGGGATTTGACAGAAGATTGAGGAATCGAAGGGACTTGACCCATGGAAGTGAAATCAGGGGACTCATTCCAGGACAAGGGTAGGGTGGGGGTGGGATGTAAAGGGTCGGCCTGGGCAGCCAGGGCTCCTCACCATTACGCTGCTATACCCCGCACCACCAAACCAGGGGCCCATGACAGTCCATGCACAGATGCTGCACTGGCGCATCCTCCGACCAACTGCCATCTCCAGGAAGAGGAGAGGAATCCCCATCAAGAACAGCAAGAAGATGTAGATGATGAAAAAACTCCCTGTGCAGGGGATTTAAGGAAGGGCTCTGAGAACCATCTGGCTTTTCAGCGTTCGGATTTCTCTGGGAGTCCAGAAAGAGACGTTCCCTACCGGTGATCTCCCTCAGGGCCACAGGCATCAAGACGTAACTATTTCCCCATCCCTTAAAGTCCCAGCTGTCCAGCCCCTGGCCCCCCAATTCCTGGAAGACCCAGATACACAGGTTCCACCCCAACCCTGATACAGGCTTCTAGCCCCACCATGATGTTCGGATATCCTGCACCTCTACCCCTCTCGCCACCCTCGGTGTTCAGACAGCTGGCTCCTCTCCTGCTCAGAGTGCCAAGTCTCCGGCCTCTACAGATCCCAGAGACCTTGAAGTTTGAGGCCTGGCTAAGTCTCTGTCTTGCTAACCCTTTGTGGTCCCATGAGTCCTGGTCCCCAGACTTACAACCGCCATTGTGAAGCCACAGGTGGGGGAAACGCCAAAGATTGAGTGGCCTCAAGGAGAAGCCCACCAGGGCGAAGATGTACTCAGCCTTGTTGGCCCAGAGCGGACGGGTGGAGACGACCTCACTCTTTTTCTTCTCTGATACCTCCACCTTCTTAAGGGAGGGTTTCTGTTTCACCGGGGCATCTTCCAGCTCAAATATAGAGGCTTGCCTAAATTGGCTGCTCCTCCTTTTCTCAGCTTCAAAAGCCTGAGTCTCCCAGGCCTCAGCCTCTGCAACTCGGGACGCCAAACTCTGCTTCTCGTAGGGCACCGGAAGCCTGTTCTCTGGGCCCTTGCTTTGCTGAGTGTGGGTACTTGGCGAACCCTCTACAACGGCTGGATCAGTAGATGAGACTTTCGCCTGTGAAGACTGGGCCTTTGTCTTCACTTCAGGCAGACTCTCCGGAGCAGCTTCCACTTTTCCAAGGGAGGGTCTGCCTTCCTGAGCAGACCTGAAGGACACCAAAAACTAGACTTTAGATTTTGAGTTTCAAAATAATCCTCCACACCTCCTTAAAGCAAACCTTTTATTTCTGTCCCTACCACCATTGAAATTCAAAGCACAAATCATTCTCTTACATAAGTTTTACTTTTTAGAAATGCTTTGGTGCACGAGTTAAGAGATAGGAAAGGTGCCAAAACCGGTTTGTCTCAGTGAATAGAGCGTCGGCCTGCGGACTGAAAACTGAAATTCAAAGCACAAATCATTCTCTTACGTAAGTTTTACTTTTTAGAAACGCTTTGGTGCACGGGTTAAGAGATAGGAAAGCTAACAATAGTCAGGAATCCCGTTCAAGAAGTTTCTAAAAACACTGACGTGTACTCCCGACAGAGGGAGGTGCCATTTTTAGTGAGCCTTTGAATCAAAGAAACTAATTTAACACTAAATCTGTCTTGTAACCGTAGGAAAATTGTTTTACCTCTCTGAGCTTTCTCATCGGTAAAACAGCCAGGTCTCTGTTCAAATATCACCTCACCAGAGTGCCTTCCCTGCCCACCTATCTAAAAGAGTAGCCTTGCCGAAACCGGTTTGGCTCAGTGGATAGAGCGTTGGCCTGCGGACTGAAAGGTCCCGGGTTCGATTCCGGTCAAGGGCATGTACCTGGGTTTCGGGCACATCCCCAGTAGGAGGTGTGCAGGAGGCAGCTGATCGATGTTTCTGACTCTCTATCTCTCTCCCTTCCTCTCTGTAAAA
>NW_005370276.1:1131006-1135278 GCF_000412655.1 Myotis brandtii
AGCTGATCGATGTTTCTCTCTCATCGATGTTTCTAACTCTCTATCCCTCTCCCTTCCTCTCTGTAAAAAATCAATAAAATATATTTGAAAATAAAAAAAAATAAATAAATAAATAAAAGAGCAGCCTACCTATCCACCACGCTCTCCGTCCTGCCCACTTTTATTTTTCTTCATAGCATTTCTCACCTCCTGATGTGATTAACTCTTGATTGTTAGTCTAGTTATTGTCCATCTCCCCTCTCCTCCCCAACTGCTCTACCCCCAGCAAAAGGATGGTGCTCTACCTCATATTTGGAGCCAGTCTCCTCTCTGCTCTCTGTGCTTCTACCACTCTGACCTTTCCTTGGCTCCTCAAATACTCTACAAGAGAACGGGCCGGGAGCGTGCTGAAAAAGAAAAAAGAACAGGATGCAATGGGTTCACTGATTAAAGTCTAATAAATATTTAAAGAAGAAATTATACAAATTCTCTACAATCTCTTTCAGAGGACAGGAGCAGAGGGAGTACTTCCTAACTCGTTCAACAAGACCAGCATTACCCCAATAGCAAACACATTACGGAAAACTGCTGACCAATATCTCTCATTAACAGAGCTATAAAAATCCTAAACATAAAAATCCTAAACGAAATATTAGCAAACCTAATCAACAATGTATATAAAGAATGATATACCATTATCAAGTGGGATTTATCCCAAGTATGCAAGATTGGTTCAACATTCAAAAATCAATTAATGTGCCCTGACTGGTTTGGCTCAGTGGATAGAGCGTCGGCCTGCGGACTAAAAGATCCCAGGTTCGATTCTGGTCAAGGGCATGTACCTTGGTTGCCGGCACATCCCCGGTGGGAGGTCAGGAGGCAGCTGATCGATGTTTCTCTCTCATGGATGTTTCTAACTCTCTATCCCTCTCCCTTCCTCTCTGTAAAAAATCAATAAAATATATTTTTTTAAGAAATCAATTAATGTAATCCATCACATCAATGAGCTAAAAAAGAAAAATCAGCCCAGCCAGTGTGGCTCAGTAGTTGAGAGTCAACCTATGAACCAGGAGGTCACAGTTCAATTCTTGGTCAGGGCACATGCCCAGATTGCAGGCTCAATTCCCAGTGTGGGGCGTGTGGGAGGCAGCTGATCCATGATGTTTCTCTCTCATCGATGTTTCTATCTCTCTTTCCCTTTCCCTTCCTCTCTCTTAAAAAAAAAAATCAATAAGAAACACCTCAAAGTTCCACTAAATAAACATTTAAAAAATATATATGTATATATAATCAAATTAATGAACTGTAGAATATCCAAACAAAAGAAGACTGTACATATGTAAAGAAAACAAAAGCACTACAACTACTTTCAACGTCATAAATTAATCTCACAAGGTTTGAGAAAAAGAAGCATGACACAGCCCTGCCAGTTTGGCTTAGTTGGTTGGGAGTCGTCCTGTGCACCAAAAGGTTGGTTCAATTCCCAGTCGGGAGACAGCCAATCAATGTTCACTCTCACATCAATGTTTCTCTCTCTCTCCCTTCCACTCTCTCTAAAAATCTTTAAAAAAGAAAAAGAAGCACGACATAAAATATTCAACACAGTGACTTCATATTTCTAAGTTCAAAATGAAGCAAAATTATATAGTTTAGGGATGCATATATACATGATAAAAGTATAAAGTGAATGATTATCACAAAAGTCAGATTAAAAGGTACCTTTAAAAGGAAAGAAAGGATACTGTAGGGCAGTGGTTCTCAACCTTCTGGCCCTTTCAATACAGTTCCTCATGTTGTGACCCAACCATAAAATTATTTTCGTTGCTACTTCATAACTGTAATGTTGCTACTGTCATGAATCGTAATGTAAATATCTGATATGCAGGATGGTCTTAGGTGACCCCTGTGAAAGGGTCGTTCGACCGCCAAAGGGGTTGTGACCCACATACAGGACGAGAACCGCTGCTGTGGGGGAAGATGGGGTACTGATTGAGAGCTGATAATGGGAAATCTTTTTGAGTCATGGAAATGTACTATTTCTTTATCTGGGTGTCAGTTACACATATATAAACTTTATAATTAATCATTTGAAACTCTGCTTACATGTTCCAGGCACCTTTGTGGATGTATATTCTATTTCATGATTGAGAATGTTTTAAAAAATATACAAAGAAAAATGGCCAGCCCAGCCGGCATGGCTCAGTGGTTGAGCATCAACCTACGAACCAGGAAATCACGGTTCCATTCCCGGTCAGGGCACATGCCCAGGTTGGAAGCTCCATCCCCAGTGTGGATCGTTCAGGAGGCAGCTGATCAGTGATTCTCTCTCATCATTGATGTTTCCTTCTCTCTCTCTTCCTCTCCCTTCCTCTCTGAAATCAACAAAACATATATTTTTTAAAAAATCGTATTCCTTCCTTAACCGGTTTGGCTCAGTGGATAGAGCGTCGGCCTGCGGACTGAAGGGTCCCGGGTTCGATTCCGGTCAAGGGCATGTACCTTGGTTGCGGGCACATCCCCAGTGGGGGGCGTGCAGGAAGCAGCTGATCGATGCTTCTCTCTCATCGTTGTTTCTAACTCTCTATCCCTCGCCCTTCCGCTCTGTAAAAAATCAATAAAATACATATATCTTAAAAATCGTATTCCTTAAAACAGTTTGGGGGTGGGGGTTGGTAAACTGGCAATCTCGTTTTTCAGGGCAGAACCGCGTTTTGGCAAACGGAGATTCTGTGAACGGGCCACCGTGACACCTATAAACCCCCTGGTTTCCCGGCGCTGGAGAGTCGGGGTGCGGCCCAACCCGGAGACTCCACACCGTGTCCCCGCCGCCACCGCTCCCCAGGCCCGCGCCCTCTGGGCAGTGCTCGGTCTCCCCGAAATGCCCGTTTGCCTCGGGAGAGGAAAGGAAGGAGCTGCCGTCCGGGTTCCTCAAGGCACAGGAAGTGGCTGTTGGTCCCTGACAGGCCTGTGGCGGGGTGGGACCCAGTGTCCGCTGTCCCCGAACTTGAACCCCTGGGTTTCACCCATGGGCACGGCGTCATGGCCGAGGCCTGTGAAGGCCGGGCCTTGGCGTCGCTCACAGTCAGATTCGATGAGCACAGGGGCTACAGCCAGCTTTCCGGGCTCCGACGGAGGAAAAAGGAGGCACCTCTGCGGCCTCTCTGATCCCTCAGTTCCGCAGACGCCGCCGGGGCGGCCAGGAGGCCCGGCCTGTTACACCCCCGCGGGGTGGCGCCCGGCCCCACACCCCCCAAATCTAGGAGCGTTTCCGGGCTCCCGAGGGCGGGCCAAGTCGTCCTCACCCTGGCCTGGCGGCCTGGCCTCTCCGGTCCCGTCAGTTAGGCGACAACGAGGGTCAATCAAGAAGCTTCCACTGAGAAGTCTAGTGACGCTCTCGGGCCCCTTCAGGCTCTCGGGCCCCTTTAGGCCTCGAGGCAGGCTCGCTCCACGCACCTGGGTTCCTCTGCGCATGCGCCACGCTCTCCCCGCCCCGCCTCTCCGAGACTCCCACGTGACTAGCAGCCAATGCTGCCCCCCTCGTCCTTTTCAGCTTCCGCCCTCAGTCCACGCATGCGCATGTGCTTCTCTTGCTTCTGGGCCCACACACACACAATGGAGTATTATTCAGCCATAAAAAAGGAAATCCTACCATTTGCGACATGGATGGAACTGGAAGGCCTTGTACTAGGTGCAATTAGACAGAAAAAGACTAGCCAGTGGTTAGAACGGCAGCCGCGCCCCAAGGGTCACAGGTTCAATTCCCTGTCAGGGGCAGGTGCCTGGGTTGTGGGTTCTGTGAGGTAGGCAACCGGTCTGTGTTGTGTGTGTGTGTGTGTGTGTGTGTGTGTCCCTCCCTCCCTTGACTCCCTCTGAAAAACAGTGGAAAAAATATCCTCAGGTGAGGATTAATAAACAAAACAAAAAAAAAGAGGGAAAAAAGTCATTCATACGTGAGCAATTTTTTTTAATTTTTAATAATAATCATAGTAACAGAGTAGAATGGTGGTTGCCAGGGGCTGGAAATGGGGAGATGTAGGTGAAAGGATATAAACTTTCAGTTAAGAAGAATAAATTCTAAGGATCTGATTTATATCATGGTGCTTATACTTAACTAGAGGCCTGATGCACGAAATCTGTGCAAGGGGCTCGGCCCTCGAATCCCTGGCTTCGTCCGGAAGGACATCCAGAAGGTCGTTCAGCTGTCCAGTCTAATTTGCATATCATGCTTTTATTATTATAGATAGTACAGTATTATATACTGGAAAGTTGCTAAAAGTAGATCTTTTTAAAATA
>NW_005370276.1:1135296-1138825 GCF_000412655.1 Myotis brandtii
ATATATATATATTTCTTTATTGATTTCAGAGAGGAAGGGAGAAGGAGAGAGATAGAAACATCAATGATGAGAGAGAACCATTGATCGGCTGCCTCCTGCACACCCCCTACTGGGGAACGAGCCCGAAACCCAGGCATGTGCCCTCGGCCAGAATTGAACCTGGGACCCTTCAGTCCTCAGGCTGACGCTCTATCCACTGAGCCAAGCCAGCTAGGGCAAAAAGTAGATCTTCAGTGTTCTCACCAGACACACAAACTATATGAGATGGTGAACCTGTTAATTATTTTAAGTTTGGTAATCATTCCACGATGCGTATGTTTATCAAATCATCATATTGTACACTTTATATAATTACATTTGTCAGTTATTCCCCTTGAGGAGGGGAAGCCCAGCATTAAAAATCAAAATACTGCCAATATGAATTTATTTTTTTAATAAGAAAATAAATTGCATTTCAAGCCTTAAAAAAAAAAAGGATAGCAGGTTAGATCCCTCAGAAGAGAGAAAGGGTGCAGTATTCTAAGAGGGGCTGGTTTCCCAGGGCTTGGGTGGATGTCATGATGGTAGGAACATCCCTAGTTTACGTTGGAAATCTGTGAGGACTTAGGATTTGACAGGATCGGGGAGCCTGTGGGGTGTCAGGGGAGACTTCAGAGGCTGCTAAGCATGCAGCTCAAGCCGAGAGAGATCGGGTGCTGCAAACCTGAATCCAAATGCCAAGGTCCCAGGCTCAACCCTGGCTCCTCTGGGGCCTCCTCCTCTAGGGGCCCCACTGCAGAGGCAGGAAGTACTGCCTGAGGCTCAGCTTCCGCTCTGGGTGTTTGGCACTGCCCAGCCACCTCTCTCACTCCCACGGACCTTCCCCGTTGGGGCCTGCAACACTTTCACTTCCCTCAGGTGCCCAGCCTCTGCCGCAGCACAGGGGTGCACCTGGTCTACCCTTGTTGCCAAAACAGGATGCAGACTCTGAGAAAGGGGCTGTGACAGAAGGGGGGAGAGTGCTCGATAGAGAAAGGACAGGCGTGCAGAGAGAAGGTGCCAGAAATCCAGAGAGGGAGAGGACAGAGACTCCGAGGTTGGGGGAGACAGAAACCCAGAGTGAGGGGGACAGACATTCAGAGGAAGACAAAAGTCTCAGAGAGAACCCCGCCGGCGGCGTGGCTCAGTGATTGAGCATCTACCTATGAACTAGGACAGTGGTCAGCAAACTCATGAGTCAACAGAGCCAAATATCAACAGTACTTCTTCAAAATAGACTCGCCCAAGCCGAAAACCGACTTCTGCACATGGGCCACGAAGTTTCAATCGCACTGTATGTGCGCACCCACACGTGGTATTTTGTGGAAGAGCCGCACTCAAGGGGCCAAAGAGCCGCATGTGGCTCGCGAGCCGCAGTTTGCCGACCACGGAACTTGGAGATCACAGTTTGATTCCTGGTCAGGGCTCCGTCCCCAGTGGGGGCCGATGGGGCCGATGGGTGATTCTCTCTCATCATTGATATTTCTATCTCTCCCTCTCTGAAATCAATAAAAATATTTTTTTTAACTCAGAGAGAAAAAAACACACACACACACCAAAAAAAGGGAAGGGGGAGGGGATATACAAAATAAAGACTCAGAGAGAAGGAAACAGACCCAGAGAGGGAAGGACAAGGGACCCGAGGCTGGGAGTGGGGACAGAGACGGATGCAGAGATGGCAGAGCTCAGCAGGCAATGAGGTCAGAGTGTCTGTGAGGTCGGCTGCTGTCCGGGGCCAGCCTGGGGTCCTGGTGCCCAGAGTAAGTGGGTACAAGTGGATCAGGAGTCCCTGTGGGTCCCCCAGCCTGCGCCATGGACACCTGGGAGGAAGGGCCTAGCGTGTCCTTGGTGTCCACAAATTCCAAGGCCCCTCAGGTACTGGTGTGTGTGTGGGTCCCGGTGGGGCGGGTGAGGGAGCCAGGGACGGAGACAGAATAAAACCACTTTGTGTGTAGAGGGTGAGGCTCCACCCCTGGCACTTCCTCTTTCTCTGCGTTCTTCCTTTCTGTCTGTCTCAGCCTCTCCTCCTCGTTCAAGGCTTCTGCCTCCCCGTCTCCCCACTGCCAACTCCTCTTCTGGTCACTCACCCCTCCAGGCCACGATGTCGGCCCAGGACAGCTGCCTCAGCCTCATCAAGTACCTCCTCTTCGTTTTCAACCTCTTCTTTTTCGTAAGTTGTCTCATGGCTATCCAGCCTGGGCCACTGGTCCCCGCCGTCGCCGCCCCACCCCACCCCACCTCGTATCCCCTCTTGCCCACCACCACCTTCTCCTCTCCTCTCCGAAGGTCCTAGGCAGCCTGATTTTCTGCTTCGGGATCTGGATACTCGTGGACAAGACCAGCTTCGTGTCATTTGTGGGTGAGGGGGCCAGGGCGGTCGGGGCGGGCCTTCCTGGAACAGCATGGACCCGACCTCCCAGCAAGTAGCCTCCTGGGGCCTCCCTTGCCCCAGGGAGCCCCTCAGTCCCATTCTGCAGGCAGGTCCCGGGCTCTGCAAAGCTTGCCATCTGCTATGTCTCTCCAAGCCTCGGTGTGTTCCTCTGACAAACAGTTGTGCGGATGGACCACTCAGAACAATAATAGTCATTTCTTAGGCACTTCCTATGGGTCAGACCTTGTGCAAACGCCCATCAGATCCTCCCCACAAACCTTTCCTGAGGTTCAGAGAGGGGGAGTCACTTACTGGATGTCACACAGCAAGGAAGTAACACAGATATAACACTAATAATAATAATAATAATAATAGGAAAATAATAATGGGGTAATAGCCAAACTCCTCATGGTTCCTAGTTCATGTGTTTGCCCTGGGTTGAGGACTGGATTGAACACGTAGCTCCCAGGTCCCTCAAAGCAACCCCAGGAAATAGATAGCATTACCCCTAGGCCGCAGGGAGGTTAAAGTGACTCATCCGATGTTGGCAGAACAAGTGATGGGGCTGAAACCACGGGGAGTGGGAAGGAGCTGGAGGAGGAGAGAGACTGAGAGCGAGAAGGAGAGGCTGAGAGCTGAAGGGAGGAAGAAGGACAGAGGCTCAGAGAAAGAAGAGAATCCCAGAGGATAGGGACAGAGGCTCAGGGTGGGGCAGGGCCGGACGCCCAGGAGCCCAGAAAGAAGCCCCCAGGACACTGCTCCCTCCGGCGTGGGTGGGGATGGGCTGGGGGGACTGCCTGGCGCTGTGCACATCAGACTCAGTGTCGCTGCCTCTCCTCCCCTAGGCTTGTCCTTCATGCCCCTGCAGATCTGGTCCAAGGCGCTGGCCATCTCAGGGGTCCTCACCATGGGCCTGGCCCTGCTGGGCTGCGTGGGGGCCCTGAAGGAGCTGCGCTGCCTCCTAGGCCTGGTGAGTGCCCGGCCCCTCTCCATCCCTAAGACCCCTCCCCCCTCCCCTGGGCAGGGGCTCAGCCTGACCTCTCCACTCTGCCCCCCAGTATTTTGGGATGCTGCTGCTCCTGTTTGTCACCCAGATCACCCTGGGGATCCTCATCTCCACTCAGAAGATCCGGGTAAGCT
>NW_005370276.1:1138905-1139425 GCF_000412655.1 Myotis brandtii
TGGGTGGGCTTGGAGGGGGTGGGGTGGAAAAAGACGTAAACAAAGCCAGACAGGGACCGACAGACAAATAACAGAGAAGCAGGAGAGAGAAACAGCCGCGAGGACAGAACAAATACAGAGACTGAGAGAGAGAGACACAGAGAGGTAGGGACAGGGAGAGGCAGAGACCCGCACGGACGGAAGAAGAGAGACCGAGATCCAGAGGGAAGCAGGAGAGAGCGACACGCAGAGAAACGGGCTCTGAGGAGGAAACAGAGACCTAATGAGAAATGGTGGGAAATGATGAGAGAGCCAGCAAGACGGTAGAAACGGGCAGGGAAAGATTTTGAGGAAGAGACACAGGTAACAACCATTCAGGGAGGAACCGATGCTCAGGGACCCCTGGGGTCGGCGCAGACGGGTGGGGGGGCAGGTGGGCGTCCAGCCTCACTCTCGGCCTCTCAGCTGGAGCGGAAGGTGAAGGACCTCGTGCAGGAGACGATCCAAAACTACCGCTCGGACCCGGAGAAGTCCGCGGCGG
>NW_005370276.1:1139448-1140380 GCF_000412655.1 Myotis brandtii
CTGCTCCGAAATAGTAGCCGAACCCAGCTCCAGACCTCAATGTACCCCCACCTGCGGACCCCACTCCCGCCACGCCCGCTGGGGCCCCGCCCTCCGATGATCCCATAACTGGCCCCATTATGGCCCAGTTCCCCAGCTCCCTCCAGCCAGGGGTCCTCAAACTTTTTAAACAGGGGGCCAGTTCACTGTCCCTCAGACCGTTGGCGGGCCGGACTATAGTTTAAAAAAAAAAACTATGAACAAATTCCTATGCACACGGCACATATCTTATTTTGAAGTAAAAAAACAAAACGGGAACAAATACAATATTTGTATTTGCATGTGGCCCGCGGGCCGTAGTTTGAGGACCCCTTTGCCAAAGGCCCCGCCCTCTGCCTCGACAGGACCGGCCCTCACCCCCAAGGCCCTTAGCATGACCCCAATTCCTGCCCCTAGCGACTCTGGGTCCCACGGGACCCGGACCACGTGCGACTCTGTTCTCTGGTCACTCTTGTGGCCCCGCCTTCCCATCCACCTGCTCCAAAGGCTGAATGCACTGCCCACCCAATTTTCGGTCCACAGCGTGATGTTGCAGCTTCTCTCCTTGACCCAGGTCGCCCCGTGATTCGTCTCTCCCAACCCCATGTTCCCCTAGTGTCCCTTGACCCTGTCGTGACCCCAGCCGAGCCCACAGCCCCCACCCTGCACCCATTACTCGGCCCCCTGCTCCCACCTTGACCTCATACCATGACCCAGTCCCGTGATCCCCCAAACCAGTGGTCGGCAAACTCATTAGTCCACAGAGCCAAATATCAACAGTACAACGATTGACATTTCTTTGAGAGCCAAATTTTTTAAACTTAAACTATATAGGTAGGTACATTGTTATTAACTTGGTTAGGGTGCTCCTAAGCTGGCCTTTGCTAAAAACGTCCTCAATCTGATTGAGGTAC
>NW_005370276.1:1140467-1140885 GCF_000412655.1 Myotis brandtii
TTAAACTATATAGGTAGGTACATTGTTATTAACTTAATTAGGGTACTTCTAAGTATTTTGTGGACCCACACTCAAGGGGCCAAAGAGTCGCATGTGGCTCGCGAGCCACGGTTTGCCGACCAGGGCCCCCAACCATCTGGCCTCCTTCCCGCCCGGGCCCCTCTGACCCTGTCCCTCTCCCAGCTGCGCTGCTGCGGCTGGAACTCTCCTCAGGACTGGTCCCGTGTCCCCAGCTTGAGCAGCAACAAGTCGGGATTCCAAGTGCCCTGCTCCTGCTCTAACTCATCGGGGACCAACCACTCGGCGATCTTGGATAGGACCTCCCTCCCCCAGTTCAGCCGCGGGGGGCCCCTGGCGCGGCCCAGACACAGCGCAGACCTGTGCGCCGTCTCTGCAAACAGCGGCATCTATCGCGAGG
>NW_005370276.1:1140978-1153758 GCF_000412655.1 Myotis brandtii
TTTTTTTTTTTTAAATATATTTTATTGATTATTTACATCAGAGAGAAAGGGAGAGGGATAGAGAGTTAGAAAAATTGATGAGAGAGAAACATCGATCAGCTGCCTCCTGCACACTCCCCACTGGGGATGTTTCCGCAACCAAGGTATATGCCCTTGACCGGAATCGAACGCGGGACCCTTCAGTCCGCAGGCCGACGCTCTATCCACTGAGCCAAACCAGTTAGGGCAGTGGCGGGTTCTTGGGGAAGGTGGGGCCTAAAGAGAAGAAGGAGGACCTGGAGCGCCGATGCCTGGGGAGGTGGGGGGGGGGGCTTGTTTTGAGCGAAGAGATGAGAGAAGCCTGGTTAACTGGGGTACAGGGGCGTGAGAGCGAACCCCAGAAAAAGCCCTGCCTTTCGCCTTTCTCTACATTCGCAGGGCTGCGCGCGGAGCCTGCAGAAGTGGTTGCACAACAACCTCATCTCCGTAGTGGGCATCTGCCTGGGCGTCGGTCTACTCGAGGTAATCGGGTCCCAGCCTCACTCGCGATTGGCTGCACAACCCTTAGGTAGCCCCGCCCCAAATTGCACGCAGCCCATTCAGGCTTTCCGGCCGCTCCGCCCGGGACGAGACCTAGCCTCGGCGAGCTGATGGCTTGCACACCGGGAGGTAGTCCCGCCCCCGCTCTCCATCGCGAGCCTCCCATTGGCCTTGCTCGGCAAACCAGCCTCTTGCTATTGGCCGCAATGCCCCTCCCCTTTCCCGGCAGGTGAGTGTGGCGGGGCTGAGCCTGCTCCTGCCACCCAGAGCAACCCGCCGGGAACCCCAGCCGCCGGGGCCGGGCGCCGAGGGTTCGAGCCCAGGGCCGGGCCTGAGCGCTGATGGCGGCAACGGGCGAGGCGGTGCGCTGAGCAGCGGCGGGCGTAGCGGCAGTGTGTGGGGTGGCTGGGGCATGGCGGATGCTTGCCCCAACTGGGGGGACAAGGCCCCGCAGGGCAAGCTGCCCATGGCCCTGGGGCCCTGGCCGCTTTGGGATCAAGACGAGGAACAGCCTGAGACCGGGAGCGCGGGCGCGGAGGCGGAGGCAGAGGGGAAGACAGATGAGCCTCCAGAATAAAGGGCTTGCTCCAGATCGCACTACTTTTCCAGACTCTAGACCTGCGTTAGACGCAGCTGGTTCCTCCTACCCCGACCTATTCCCACCTCCCGGGCTGTCAGCATCTTTGGTGACCTTATTCCATGACCTCCTGCCCTTTTACCCTTAACTCCACCCTCCCCCCCTCTTCTTCTCTTCCCCTAAACGCCCTTCCTGGACCCCATCTTTCACAACCAGGCCCAGTTCTCCCTCGAGCCCCGCCCTACCCAACTCTAGGTCTCATTTCCTTTTCTGGACCCACCCCCTGACTTTCCTCCCTTAGGACCCCCACCACCCCGTCTTCCTCTCATCGCCACCCCCTCGACCTCTCTGATAGCGTCTCCTTTCTCTATAGCTCAGCTTCATGACGCTCTCCATATTCCTGTGCAGAAACCTGGACCAAGTCTACGACAGGCTCGCCCGGTACCGATAGGCCCCGCCCCCCCCAAAGTCCCGCCCCTGCCCCTTCGAGTACCCTGGGATCTTACCTCCCTGTGGCCTGTAAATATTTGTTTAAACCCCAGTTCTCCCCAGGCACTGAGCCCTCTGCCTCCTCATTTCCCCCGGGGACCCAGGTGTCGGCCGGGCCCCCCTGCTGTCACCTCTCTCGTGGGACTTGGGGCTTCCCACCACCAACTTCCTGTCCCCAAAGATACCTCATTTCAATGACTCATGTCAGTCTACCACCGCCCACAAGATTATTTCTCACTCAAACTTCAAATAAATCCCCTACGTTTTGGTAAAATAGCTTTATCCTCTGTCAAAACACAAACCAACACAGTTTGGGGCGGGAGGGATGGTGGTGAACAAGTCAGGCTAGCCCTGGCTCGGGGAGAAGAGGGGAGACATTAAAAAGCTACCCCCCCCCCCCACACACACACTGCTTGCCCAGCTGAGAAAAAAGTCACGACCCTAACACCCACTTATAAATATCTGTTATATTAAAAAAAAAAAAATTTTCCAGGGCCCACCTGGCCCTACACAGAAAGGGTTAACCTTCAGTATTTGATGTCGGGGTCACAGGGCGGGGGGGGGTAAGGGGAGGCAGATTGGGAAAAGGGGGGGGGGGGTGAAAAACAAAGAGAGGACAAGCCAATATGTAAGTAGGGCTCTCCCAAACATCCAGACGGAGCGGGGTGAGGGCCCCTGGTAGAGACAGAGGCCAGGGCTGTGCTAACCCTCAGGGTACCCGGTCCCCAGTCCCTGGTGCTCTGGAGTGACCTGTCCTTCCACACCCATGAGGTCCCAACATCAGGATCCACCCCTTCCCCTCGGTCGCAGCCCGGCTTGCAAGGTCCCCTCCGACAGGAGCAGGTCCCCTCTCCAAATAAGAGGCCTCAGGCAAGCTGGAGGTCCATTCTGGGGGGAGCCACTTTCGGGGTCCCCCTTCAGTCCCTGACCAGGCGATAGATGTGGTGCTGGGCGCCCCGCTCACTGGTGGAGACTTCGAAGACGTAGGCGGTGCAGAGCAGCAGCTCCTGGGTGTCTCGGTTCGTCACCACCTGCCAAGGGGGCCAGAGAAGGGGTTTATGCTTAGAAGGGACCCCTGTGCCCTCCCTCAGTCATCACGGGAACCCCAGGAAAAGGTGCCCACCACGTCACAGGTCCCAGGCAGAGGGGATGCTCAACATGCCCGAGAAGGGCCTCGCATCAGTATCACGTGTTACCGGGTCAAGGAAGTCCCCACATCACATCCCCAGGGGAAAGGTCCCCAGCCCAGCACATTCCTCAAAGTCAAAGGGATCCCACCCAATCATGTTTCCTGGGCTAAGGTTAGGTTCCCTGTACAGAAGGTCCCCTCAGCTAAGGACCCACCATGACTCCTCCAGGTCAGTTCCCCAGGGAAGGGGGGTCCCTCGTGAGAATGCTGTGGAGTCCCCACCCCATCAGTCCCCTGGGTCATGGGATCCCCTAAGCCAGTGGTCGGCAAACTCATTAGTCAACAGAGCCAAATATCAATAGCACAACGATTGAAATTTCTTTTGAGAGCCAAATTTTTTAAACTTAAACTGTATAGGTAGGTACATTGTTATTAACTTCATTAGGGTACTCCTAAGGCTTAGGAAGAGCCACACTCAAGGGGCCAAAGAGCTGCATGTGGCTCGCGAGCCACAGTTTGCCGACCACGGCCCTAAGCCACGGTTCAACTGCAGGGTCCCAATGTGTCAGTCCCCCAGGTGGAAGGGTCTGGGGCTGAGGGGCTGTGGTGGGCCCGCCCTCCACACCCGGGCCCCCGAGGTCCAGCCTCAGAGCATCACCTGGAGCAGCGGTTCTCAACCTGTGGGTCGCGACCCCTTTGGCGGTCGAACGACCCTTTGACGGTCGAACGACCCTTTGACAGGAGTCACCTAAGACCATCCTGCATATCAGATATTTACATGACGATTCATCACAGTAGCAACATGACAGTGATGCAGTAGCAACGAAAATAATTTTGTGGTTGGGTCACAACATGAGGAACTGTATTGAAAGGGCCAGAAGGTTGAGAACCACTGACCTGGAGGATGGTGAAGTTCTCCAGGACGCTGTTCATCATGTAGCGTTCGGGCAGCTGCCGCAGCTTGTGCAAGAAATTCACCAGATACTCGCACATGGGCGAGCGCAGCAGGCGGTACACGAACCTCCCGTCCTCCAGCTGGGCGCGCTCCGTCTGAACCAGGGGGAGAGGAGTGGGGAGGACGGTGACTGAGACACACAGGGGTCACCCCAGGAGCCCAGCCACCCCACCCCGCACTGCCATCTTCCCTCTCCACTGCCCCATCTGCAGTGACCGGAGACAGGCCTGAACCCTCAGGTGTCCAACTCGGGATCACTGAGCCTGCAAACCAGAGACACCCCCAGCCCCTCAAAGCCATGCTCTGAACCCTCCATGACCTCTGAACTCCTCTGATCCCTGGTACCCTCGAGCCCTCCAGGCCCCTCAATGAGATCCCCAAACTCTCTAACCTTTGAAATTGAGACCCAGCAAGTCCTCTGCAACCCAACTGTGACCACTGAGCCTCCTGGTCATGTGAACTCTTCCATATTCCCAGGAATCTTTTGCATCTTAGTGACTGTGCATCTCTGTCCCACACGTTACCTTTGAACCCTCAAAGCGACCCTTACATGTGACTTTAGAACTCCACATTAGCTCTACGCCTGTGCATTAAACCCCCAGAGAGGCTGGGCCACCCCCACCCCACCATGAAGACAACCCCAATGCCTGAGCTGTCGTGGCTCCTGGTCCATTTATTTACCCTGCACCCCCAGAGTGCCAGGTGCCTGGGTGCCCCCCCGCCCAGAGCTCCACCCCTCCGGCCTCACCTCCACTTTCTCCACCACCTGCTTGCCAAAGGAGCAGACTTTGGAGGAGCAGGTGAGGGTCATGTGCTCCAGGCTCTCGTACTGGCTGCTCACACCATAGAAGCCACCACTGCTGCCAGCGGCCCCCACCTCCTCACCACTCGGGCCCCAGTTCAGGTCCGCCTGGGGGATGGGGAGACACAGGTTAAGTTGGGGGAGACATCCCTTATAGACGTCCCTTATAAGTGGTGGAGACTCGGCCCGGCCGGTGTGGCTCAGTGGTTGGGTTTCGACTTATGAACCAGGAGGCCACAGTTCCATTCCCGGTCAGGGCACATGTCCGGGTTGTGGGCTCGATCCCCAGTGTGGGGCAGGCAGGAGGCAGCCGATCAATGATTCTCTCTCATCATTGATGTTTCTTTTGTTCTTTTCTCTTTTTTTAAAAACATATATTTTATTGATATTTTACAGAGAGGAAGGGAGAGGGACAGAAAGAGAGAGAAACATCAATGAGAGGGAAACATCAACCAGCTGCCTCCTGCACACCTCCTACTGGGGATGTGCCTGCAACCAAGGTACATGCCCTTGACCGGAATCGAACCTGGGACCTTTCAGTCCGCAGGCCGACGCTCTATCCACTGAGCCAAACTGGTTAGGGCCTTTTCTTTTTCTTTTTATTAATTTCAGAGCGGAAGGGAGAGGGAGAGAGAGATAGAAACATCAATGATCATTGATCGCTCACCTCCTGCACGCCCCCAGTGGGGACCGAGCCAACAACCCGGGCATGTGTCCTTGACCGGAATCGAACCTGGGACCCTTTAGTCCGCAGGCCGACGCTCTACCCACTGAGCCAAACCAGATAGGGCTCATCACTAATGTTTCTATCTCCCTCTCCCTTCCACTTTGAAATCAATTTTTAAAAAATTTTTTTTAAATAAATAAACGGTGGAAACTCTTATAACATAGGAACTCTGTTAGAAGGAGCCCATGGCCTGGTTTCTCCCATTTGCCCCGTAGCTGCCCACCTCACTTCCTCAGTGTTCAAAGTCCCCACCCCTCCAATTGCCGGCTTCAGAAGTCTGAGTCCCCAAAATGATCCTGACCCTCTCTGCCCAGTGAGCCCCCCGCCCAAGGAGCCCTGCTATTCAACAGTTTTGCTTCTGAAGCTCCCAACTCAAGAGTTCAGCCTCTTCCAAGGGCCTGGTTACTAAGGAGGGAGTTATTGCCTAGCAACCGGAGGCTCTCCCCCAGAGCCCTTAGCAACCCTGGTTGCTAAGACAAGGGGTTACTTCCTAGCAACGGAGCCTGGCTCCTCTTCAGAACACCCTCTGGGGCCCTTGCAGCTGATTCTCAGAGGTCAGACCCCTCATGTCCCAGTGGCCAAGTGAGCAGACAATCGTTATGCCAGGTGGGGGTCTGAGACCTCATAGCACCTTTGGCCGGAGCCCCTTGGTCACCCTACCTTCCTGGGAGGCAGACCTCTTCCTCTCCCTAACTTGAGTTACCAGCTTGACCAGGTCCTCCGAGGCCTGACTCCATCCATCCCCCAGCACAGTGATGGCGAACCTATGACACGCGTGTCAGAGGTGACATGCAAACTCATTTTTTTGGTTGATTTTTCTTTGTTAAATGGCATTTAAATCTATAAAATAAATATCAAAAATATAAGTCTTTGTTTTACTATGGTTGCAAATATCAAAAAAATTTCTATATGTGACACGGCACCAGAGTTAAGTTAGGGTTTTTCAAAATGCTGACACGCCGAGCTCAAAAGGTTCACCATCACTGCCCTAGCACCAGGGCCTTGTGAAGCCAGACAAATACTGAAGGCCTCTCCAGCCACTCCCTGCGTCCCTTCAGATGCAGGGCTCCTATGGGCCGCTCTCCACCCCTGGCACCTGGTGCGGCCCGTCTTAAGCCCTAGCAATGCCTACAGCCTCAGCAACACATCCCCAGAGCCGTCTCGGGCCTCCACTTCACACGCTAGAACCCTTGGTAACCGCAGTAGCTACGGGTCCAGCAAGGCCAGCAAACTTCAGGCCCTCTGCACGCTTCCTTCTCAGAGACTAGATCCCTCCACTGCCCTGGTTACCACAAGAGGTAACACCCTGCAAACATTCACCTATATTGAACCCCTATAGCAGGGGTCCTCAAACTTTTTAAACAGGGGGCCAGTTCACTGTCCCTCAGACTGTTGGAGGGCCGGACTATAGTTTTAAAAAAAACTATGAATAAATTCCTATGCACACTGCACATATCTTATTTTGAAGTAAAGAAACAAAACGGGAACAAATACAATATTTGTATTTGCATGTGGCCCGCGGGCCGTAGTTTGAGGACCCCTGCCCTATAGCATCAGCCACTGTACTGGACACCAAACCAAATAGGCCTAAGAAACACCCAAATGGACCCACAATTATTTATATGGAACCTGGCATATGGCTTTGTATATAGTAAGTGCTCAATAAATGATTGTTCAGTAAATACGGGACCTTACAAAGCCACCCCCCAGCTCCTTCAGTGGTAGCCTCAAGGCCAGACATTCTCTAACAACAGGGTCTGGTGGAAAGTAGCATCCCCTCTTAGAGGCCAAAATTCGCCAAGACTTCATTTGCTAAGGGGAGGAGGACATTCCCTAGCAGCAAGGATATAGTGTGGGCAGGTGGGATGTAGGGAAGTCTGAAACGACACAACCCAATCCCAAGGGCTGTATCAGTCACATGACTTGGTGTGGCAACGCCTGCAGGGGTCCCATGCATCCCGCCCTGGGGACCAAACTCCCTGGAGCTCCTGTTGCAAAGGGGGCTGATACTCAGCCATGAGGAGCGGCAAGGCCCAGGCTGACCTGGTAGAGCCAGAGGCCTGAGCTGGGCGGCCATGGGGTTTATGAGCACTTTTGGTTTTGGTGGCAGAACTCACCCAGAACTTGACCAGGAAGAAGGCGTGAGGGGGCCCACGATCGTACAGCTCCCGCAGACCCCCCTTTTTCTCAGGGAATTTGTCATAGATCTGCCGAACGTCCACGCTCTCGAGCGGGGGAGCTCCGGGGCTCGGACAGTGCTGGCTGATGTGTACGAACAGGTGCCTCTGGTACTGGGGAGAAAGAGCCATCGGTGAGGAGTGGGAGATGGGCTGGACCCCCGGCCGCACTGCCGAAGCCAATCTCACACCCCTGTCGCCACCCCCAGAGCTCCTGCTAGCAGTTCCGCCCTGTCCACCCAGACCCTGGGCCCAACTCCCAGGCATGTCTCCACTCTCTTCTGCCCCTTCATTCCCATAGTAACTCAGTCCCCAAGCCCTGTCCCTACTGCCCGACTCTCCATCCTCATAGGCCTGTCCTCTCCCACCGTCACCCCAGCCTCCTGCCTGGCCTCCCAGCCTCCCATCTCTCCTCCCCAGTTCATCAGTCATATGGCTCCAGAGCTGACCCTTGACCTCCCCTGCTCATAATTTTCCCATGGCTCCCCAGCACCCCCAAGACAAAGACCATACCCCTCAACCGGGCCATGTTTTGAATAGTTGTTCATAAATGTCCCATCAGTGGAAGGATGGGTGGATGGGAATCCACATAGCCCACATTAAGACTGTCTCTCTGTTCCCACTCTTATCACTTCTTGTCCATGTCCTGAAATCTTCCCCATTTTTTCTTCTGACACAAATCCTCCTCCATCTTTCCAGGTCATCCAAATCTGCCTCTTTCTGGAAGCCTCCACTGATCACATGCAGATGGGCTCTCTCTACCACCTCCAGGTGCCCCAGGAGAAAGTCTGGGTCCCTGAGCTTGGCAATGCCAGCTCCTCCAGAACCAGCCCCTGCCCAAATAGCCACAGCCTCCCCAGCTTCCACCATATTCATTATTTTGTTTCTCTGAAAGCCTCAATGTTGTTTCTACCTCTGTACCTGAAGCACCCAGTTCTGCACATGGCAAACTCCTATGTAACCCTCAAAGCCCAACTCACATGTTGTCATCTCAGGGAAGCCTTCACTGACTCTCCAGGCAGAATGACTCCTCTGTACACCCACAAAAGCTTGAGCTTCCCCCATCCTAGCACATACTCAGACATCAATTGAGAATCTGTTGTGTAGAGGTACTGCCCTGGGTCCCAGGGCTACCAGGTAAAGTCCCTGACCTCATGGAGCTCACAGTCTACTGGCAGAGACAGAACAAATTTCAAATCATCTTATGGATAATATAAATTTTGGAGAGTCATGCACACTATGAGAAAAATCCCAATAAAGCATAGTAAGGGCGTGGAGAGTGATGGCAGCTAGTATATCCCATAGGGTGGTTTGGGAAAACCAATCTGAGAAGATAATCAAGCAGGAACCTGAATGAACGGAGGGACGGAATGGGGATATCTGGGAAAGCACATTCCAGGCGGCAGGAACAGCAGATGCAAAGGCCCTGAAGCAGGAGTGGGCTGGCGTGTTTGAGAAAGGGCATGGGGGCCAGTGTGGGCAGAGCTGAGCAAACAAGGGTGAGAGTGCAGGAGGTAAGGGCAGAGCAGGACTGAGGGTCAGATGGTTCATAACTTTGTGGGCAACTGAAAGGACTTCAGCTTTTGCTCCAAGTGAGATGGGAGGGTTTTAACCCGATTTGACTTGGGTTGTACTAAAACCACTGTATACAGTAATTGGTGTTTATGTGGCTGTGACAGAGACAATGTGTTCACAAACACTAGGGCAGTGATGGCGAACCTTTTGAGCTCGGTGTGTCAGCATTTTGAAAAACCCTAACTTAACTCTGGTGCCGTGTCACATATAGAAATTTTTTGATATTTGCAACCATAGTAAAACAAAGACTTATATTTTTGATATTTATTTTATAGATTTAAATGCCATTTAACAAAGAAAAATCAACCCAAAAAATGAGTTCGCGCGTCATAGGTTCGCCATCACTGCACTAGTACCTTTTCACAGCTAAACTACATTTCCCAGACTCCTCTGCAGTTACATGTGATCACATGACTAAGTTCCAGCCAATGGGATGTGAGCAGACCTGCTAGTTGCCACTTCCAAGCCAGACAGACCCATACAGCCTCCTCACTCTTTCCCTTCCACCATCTGCCAGCCAGATGCAGAGAATCCAGTAGCAAATTCTGAAGCCCTAGAAAATGGCAGAGCCACAAAATGGAAAAAGCCTGGATTCCCCAAATCACTGTGTGGAAGGCTGCTGTTGAACACCCACGCTGAAATGTTACATGAGTGAGAAACTTCTATGATGTTTCTGGGTGTTGCCCAGGCTAATATGGCATCTGTCTCCATCCTAGCCCAGGAAAAGCTCAAGCCTAGAAACAAGATCTGCTTCCCCAAGTCCCCAGTATCCACCACAAAGCCTGGTGCACACTAGACACTCAGAAACATTTGATGAATGAATAAATGATGTCTTAGAGTTTCTCTGATCTTCCCAACCCACAACCTCATGACCTTCCTATTCCTTTATGCTAAGAGTTGTCAAAATGTGGTCCCAGCAGCATCAACATCACCTGGGAGCTTATTAAACTCAAATTCTCACCCAGCTGGCATGGCTCAGTGGTTGAGAGTCGACCTATGAACCAGGAAATCACAGTTCGATTCCCGGTCAGGGCACATGCCTGGGTTACGGGCTGGATCCCCAACGTGAGGTGTGCAGGAGGCAGTCAGTCAATGATTCTCTCTCATCATTGACATTTCCATCTCTCTCTCCTTCTCCCTTCCTCTCAATAAAAAAATATTTTTTTAAAAAATTCAAATTCTCAGGCCCCACACTAAACCTACTGAATCAGATATTCTGAGGGTGAGACTCAGCAATCTGTGTGTGTGTTGTTTTTTTTGTCTTATTTTAAATATATATTTAAATATTTATTGATTTCAGAGAGGAAGGGAGAGGGAGAGAGAGAAACATCAATGATGAGAATCATTGATTGGCTGCCTCCTGTACGCCTCCTACTGGGGATCGATCCCACAACCCGGGCATGTGCCCTTGGCCGGAATCGAACCTGAGACCCTTCAGTCTACAGGCAACGCTCTATCCACTGAGCAAACCGGCTAGGGCAGCAATCTGTGTTTTAACAAGCCCTCCATGTCATTCTGATAGATGCTATTTTGAGAACCACTACTGTATGCTTTCCCTTCCTATAACCCTCTGCATTCCAAAACACCCACAGCAACTATCCCAAAATTGGACTTACAGAGTCAACTGCATCCGGGGGTTCCACAAAGGCCGAGAATTCCACCAGCTGTAACCGGGCAGTGCCCAGGGCCCGAGCCTGCCAGGCTGGGGGTGACGGGGCAGGTGGGGGCAGGGCAGGGGGCGAGAGGGCTTGGGGGGGCTCGTACCCTAGAGAGAGAAGAACAAATAATAAAAATTGCTAACATTTATGGAATATATCAAGCACTGTTCTCTCTTGCCTGCCTCCACTTAGAAGCTGAAAAAGCTAAATACTCACTTTCCCAGCCTCCCTTGCAGCTAGAGGTGGCCATGTGACACAGTCCTGGCCAATGAGACGTTAGGGGAAATCTGCTCGGGGGCTTCTGGGAAGGAGTTTCTTCCTGAATGAAAAAGACAGAACTTTGGGAGGAGAAAGCTTTTGGTTCTGGTCAAGTCCTGCTTGGGACATGGTGCCTGGAGTCACAACAGTCATCTTGGGACAGGAAGAGAGAGGCCAAGGGACCTAGAGAGATGCTAGTCCTGATATCGCTGAGGTGCTGAGCCAGCACATTAGCAGCCCACCTTCAGACTTTTTGTTATGTGGAGTCATTAAAGCCAGCAGTTCTCAACCCGTGGGTCGCGACCCCTTTGGGGGTCGAACGACCCTTTCACAGGGGTCGCCTAAGACCATCAGAAAACACATATATAATTACATATTGTTTTTGTGATTAATCACTATGCTTTAATTATGTTCAATTTGTAACACTGAAAAGACATCCTGCATATCAGATATTTACATTACGATTCATAACAGTAGCAACATTACAGTTATGAAGTAGCAACGAAAATAATTTTATGGTTGGGGGTCACTACAACATGAGGAACTGTATTAAAGGGTCGCAGCATGAGGAAGGTTGAGAACCACTGATTAAAGCCTTTTCATTTCTGGCGCTATTAATTTGGGTCTTGTTACTTGCAGCCAAAAGCATTCCTAATTGATGAATCTGCGGAACCTAGGTGTAATTTTTCATCAGTGTGAGGACCACATCAGCATGGACTTCTGGAAGCCATCTTTGCTGCCAAAAGGAATGGGACAGAGCCTGCCTGGGAATGAAGCCACCAGAGGAAGGCAGAACCAAGCAAGTCCTGATGCTACCAATGGAGCCCCTAGATCCAGCCATACCTGAAGCCATAACCCCTGAAATATCAGTTATCTGACTGAGTAAACTCCATTTTGTTGTTGTCCTTGTTGTTTTTGTCATCTAGCTTCACTTGGGTTTCTGTCACTTGCAGCTGAAAGAATCTTGGCTAATACATCTCCCTATGTCCTTTAGGCTAGCAAGTGGCAGAACACAAACCCGGCGTGTGTGGCTACAGGGGCCATGCTCTTAACCATGACAAATTCTGTCACATCCTTCCATACCTCCACACACCCTGCCTCAGAGCTGGACCTCAGTAGGAATGTGACCCTGATCCATGGGAGGTTGAAGGAAAGGCAGTAAGCGTTGACAAGGGAGACGGGAGAGGAGGGAGGGTGGAGAGCGGACTCTTACCTGGGAGGTCAGTAGATGGGGGAGTCAGTGACAAGGAGAACGGTGTCTGCGAGAATGGCTTCACACTGAGGGAGAAAGGAAGCTGAGGGTGAGCAGGTGGAAGGATTCTAATCTTACCAGCTACCTGTACTGAGGCACCAGGACAAGCTGGACCCTGTGCTAGCACATGATGTGCATTTTTTAAAAAATATGTTTTACCTTTTAGAGTGGAGAAAAGTTAGGGTTTGGGTTAGGGATCGCCTGCCTCTTATACACCCCCCCTCCCATTGGGGATCAAGCCTGCATCGAACCGGTGACTCAACCAATGACCCACACACACCAGCTCAGCACATTATGTGCACATTTTATTTTATGTTCTTAAGGTATTTTTATTGATTTCAGAGAGGAAGGGAGAGATAGAAACATCAATGATGAGAGAGAATCATTCATCGGCTGCCTCCTGGAGGCCCCACAATGGGGATACAGCCCACAACCCAGGCATGTGCCCGGACCGGAAACCGAACCATGACCTCCTGGTTCATAGGTTGATGCTCAAACACTGAGCCACACTGGCTGGGCTATGTGCACATTTTATTTTATTTTTAAAAATATATTTTATTGATTTTTTACAGAGAGGAAGGGAGAGGGATAGAGAGTTAGAAACATCGATCAGCCGCCTCCTGCACACTCCCCACTGTGGATGTGCCCGCAACCAAGGTACA
>NW_005370276.1:1153861-1161759 GCF_000412655.1 Myotis brandtii
TTTTTTTTTTTTTAGTTTTTTTCATTTCAAACTGGCCAGATCCGGCCCGCGGGCCGTAGTTTGCCCACGGCTGCTCTATCCACTGAGCCAAACCGGTCAGGGCTATGTGCACATTTTAATCGAAGCCTCAGAGCCTATGGGGTAGGTGTGATTACTGCTCTTCTCATTTGCACAGGGGTCAGCTGACCCACCCAGTCACACAGCTGTGGAGCCTGGGCTCAAACCAGGTCAGTCCCAACCATGAAGCCTGGGGTCTTGGTGATAGTTTAGTACCTCTCACAAAATGGCAGAAAGAGAACAGAAATGGGGTCTCTTGGGTGAGGAGACTAGGAAATCTGGAGAAAGAGGAGGAAAGGGTCAGGAGGGGGGTAGAAAATGACTGGCAGCCCAGAAATGGGACTGGTGAGCCCAGAAATCAGACCAAACTTTGGGGTGAGGAGGCAGCACAAAATCCAAAGCAGTGCGTCCAACAGAACTTCCTGCGATAATGAAAGTGTTCCCGCCGAAACCAGTTTGGCTCAGTGGATAGAGCTTCGGCCTGCGAACTGAAAGGTCCTGGGTTCGATTCCGGTCAAGGGCATGTACCTTGGTTGCGGGCACATCCCCAGTAGGAGGTGTGTAGGAGGCAGCTGATGGATGTTTCTCTCGATGTTTCTAACTCTCTATCTCTCTCCCTTCCTCTCTGTAAAAAGTCAATAAAATGTATTTAAAAAAAAAAAAAAGAAAGTGTTCCCTATCTGTGCCGCCCAGCACTGTGGCTCCTGAACACGTGACATGACTACTGAGCAGGAATGTGGCTCAGGTGTCTGAGGGATTGAAGTTTTAATTTTATTGCATTTGCGTTAACTTCAATTTCAATAATCACCCGTGGCCAGTGATGGTAGTTATCTGATAGCATAGAGACCAATACCATATGGGCATCCCAGATGGTGGTGAGACTGAGAGGTCAGAGGTCAAGGAGACATGATGAGGTCAGAGGTCAGTAAGAGATCAAGGGTCCAAAGATCAAGATCAGAAAGACACAGCCCGGCTGGTGTGGCTCAGTGGTTGAGCATCAACCTATGAAGTAGGAGGTCGTGGTTTGATTCCCAGTCAGGGCACATGCCCGGGTTGTGGGTTCAATCCCCAGTAGGGGGCCTGCAGGAGGCAGCCCATCAATGATTCTCTCTCATCATTGATGTTTCTATCTCTCTCTCCTTCCTTCCTCTCTGAAATCAATAAAAATATATATTTTTAAAAATCCCTAGCTGGTTTGGCTCAGTGGATAGAGCGTCAGCCTGTGAACCAAAGGGCCCCGGGTTCGATTCCAGTCAAGAGCAAGTAAGTACCTTGGTTACAGGCTCCTCCCCGGCCCGGGACCTGGTCAGGGCTCATGCAGGAGGCAACCCATCGATGTGTTTCTCTCACATCTTTCCCTCTCTCTTCCACTCTCTCTAGAAATCAATGGAAAAATATCCTCGGGTGAAGATTAACAAACAACAACAACAAAACAAAAAAATCAGAAAGACACAAACTCCAGGGACTTTCCAACTTTGGCTCCCTACGGCCTTCACTTGCCATCCCAATTCTGAAATCTAAACTCCAGTACCCAACCCACCGACTTAATTTCTCATCATTAGGCCACTGCCCAAATATTACCTCCTCCGAGGCCTTCCTGACTTCTGTCTAAATAGAGCACATACAAAAAAATTAAAAATAAATAAATAGAGCACGGATACCCTGCTTTATTACCCACATTTATTCTTTTCTTTTAATGCTTTAGTTGTTTACATGCTTATTGTCTGTCTCCTCCCCTCTCCAAGTATATAAGCCCCATGAAGGCAGGAATTATCTCTAATTTGTTCAATGCTGTGTCCCCAATTGAAGCAGAGTAACAGGCACTTAATAGCTGCTCAGTAAACATTTGACTGACTGGCCCGTGGCCTTCTCTCAGTTCCTGAAACTCACCGCTTTCCTACCACAGGGCATTGGCACATACTGTTTTCTCTGCCTAAAATATTCCCACCTTCATTCTTCACCTGACAAAGTCCTTCTCAGCCTTCCACATTACCTCCTCAGAGAAACTCCCTGGAACTCTCTCCCTCACCCCAGAGCCTGCTGCAGTTCTATTTTTTCTTAATATTTTTATTGATTACAGAGAGGAAGGGAGAGGGAGAGATAAAAACATCAATGATGAGAGAGAATCACTGATCGCTGCCTCTTGCACGCCCCCTACTGGGGACTAAGCCTACAACCTAGGCATGTGCCCTGCCAGGGAATTGAACTGTGACCCTCTTGGTTCATAGATCCACGCTCGACCACTGAGCAACACCGGCCGGGCCCTGTTGCAGTTCTTCACACCACATCGCATATACTCTTCCATTGTGTGTTTATGCACATGGTTTAATTAACATTCGTCTCCTCAAGTTGACTATCAGCTCTATAAAAAGAGGAACCCTCCCGACCAGTGCAGAACACCCCCTTTCCAGATCAGCCTCCTCCCCTACGGCTCTGGGGACTGGTTCTGACTCTTCCTATGTCCCCATCCAGCAGCACCTCCCGGCGAACTCTTCTCTCCCAGCCTGGATCCCACAGCCTGTCACTTGACTCTCTTTGGCAACACTCTCAACACTCCGGCCTCACCGTCCTGAGGCCACATTGCCCGACCAACACCCCGCCTAGAACCATTGGCTCCTTTCTGGGCTGAAAACTACACTTCCCATGAGCCTCTGGGCCCATTCCTGTCTTGCTAGCTAGAAACATATCCTGTCACCCTCCTGGCTCTCTCATAGCTAAAAAGAACACTCCAATTTACCTCTGAGGCCATTTTCTTTCTTCTGATTCTGAGATGGACCCCTGTTCGGGCCCAAGAACCACCTCTGTGGGATGAGAACCAGCCTTCCCATGAGCCTCTGGGGCTCCACTCAACCTTCCCTGGAGTTTAGACCTACAAATGCCTTTCCCATGAGCCTCTGGGGCCCAGCCAATCTGAGCAGAAGGCCATTGTTCCCATGAATATTTTTTAAACTGTTTAAAAAATAACTTTTATTGATTTCAGAGAGGAAGTGAAAGAGATAGAAACATCGATGAGAGAGAATCAATGATTGGCTGCCTCCTGCATGCCCCTCACTGGGGATCCAGCACGGGCTGGCATGTGCCCTGACCGGGAATCGAACCGTGACCTCCTGGTTCATAGGTTGATGCTCAACCACTGAGCCACGCTGGCCGGGCCCCGTGGACATCTTCCAGGCCTCTCACACTCATCAAGTCTCATGCTGAGCTCATTTTCCCCCAAACCCATTCCTCCCACAGGTTCCGCATCTGTGGACAGTCCCACCAACCCCAGTCACCAGCCGAAGCCCAGGCGCTGTCCCTGCCTCCTCCCTCCTTCTCAGCCAGTCAGGCCCCAGCGCCACCCCTCCTCCTCCTGACTCTCCTGCCCCATCCCCTCCTCACTATCCCATCACAGACCTAGTCTTCCTCTCAGACCATCACCTCCCCCTCCTGCCTGGGACTCAAATCCAGACAGCCCGGCTCCAGAATGGATGTGCACAAGGGAGCTGGGAGCCGGGTGGGGGGTGAGGAAGGCCTGTGGGAGAGAGTGGAGGAGGGGGACAGGTGCTGATGTAGAACAGAAAGTACTCACTCTGGAACATTCCAGGGGGTCCCAGAGCCCCCTGACCAAAACTGGAAAAGCTCAGAGGCCTGGAGATGAGACAAAGGGGGACAGCCAGTTAGTCCCTGATTGAAACCACCCCCTCAACCCTCCAGCCTTGAACCCCACAGTCCCCAACCCAGGCCACCTGAGGACCAGCGGGACCCAGTTTGGCCTGCAGGGAAGGTGCTGAGATGAGCTGGGCCGAGGACATGGTGGCCATTGTCTGGAAAGCCTTATCCTTGGAAACCTGGTCCTGGAGGAAGCGTTGAGGGTCCATGTTAACGGGGTTCCAGTGGACACAGCAAGGGTGGGGACAGTGATGGGGTGGGCAGGGTAAGCATAGGGAGGCTCAGAGATGGGAGGTCATGGTAACGGGCTGGGGAGGGTCCAAATCCCTCTCACTACAGCCCCTTATCCCTCAAGAATGTCTGGGGTAAGGGAGTGGATGGGAGGATGGGCAGAGGGACTTACCACATTCAGGGCCTGCCCATGGGGGAGGGAGCCAAAGAAGGAAAGAAAACAGGATTTAGGAAGTGAGGTCTGGGCACCCCACCTTGCCTCCCTGCCAACCCCTGTAGCCCACCACCCTGAGCAGAGCAATGAGAGGAAAGCGAAATGAAGGGTGACTATGGAATGGGGGAAGCAGGGAGGCGGGGGGCAGGCCTAGAGGGGAAAAGAAGTTCCCAATGCCCAAAATAAAAGACAGTCATGAGGATTTCTAGGTCATTAAAGAGCCGGAAGTGAAGGTTTCCGGATATACAGGCAACAGGAAATGAGAATTTTGAACCCAGAAGGAATAGGCAGTGAGCGTTTCCTCACTGAGACAGGACAGAGGGGAGCAGTGAACTCCAGAAAAGACCAGAGAGCCCTGGCCAGTGTGGCTCAGTTGATTGAGTATCGTCCCGTGTACCAGAAGGTCGCCGGTTCAATTCTCAGTCAGGGCACATACCCTGGGAGGCTATTGATGGATGTTTCTCTCTCTCTCAAATCAGTAAAAAAAAAAAGTGTTTAAGAAAGAACGAAAAGCCCTGGCTGGTTTGGCTCAGTGGATAGAGCGTTGGCCTGTGGACTGAAGGGTCCCAGGTTCGATTCCGGTCAAGGGCATGTACCTTGGTTGCAGGCACATCCCCAATAGGGGGTGTGTGGGAAGCAGCTGATCGATGTTTCTCTCTCATTGATGTTTCTAACTCTCTACCTCTCTCCCTTCCTCTCTGTAAAAAATCAATAAAATATATTTTTTTAAAAAAGAAAGAAAAGACAGAAGGGAAGGTGTTTAGATCCAAAGAGAAAGGAAGGGAAGGCTTCTGGGTACAAAAAAAGGAATAGGGCCCTGGCTGGTTTGGCTCAGTGGATAGAGCGTTGGCCTGCGGACTGAAGGGTCCCAGGTTTGATTCCGGTCAAGGGCATGTACCTTGGTTGCAGGCACATCCCCAGTAGGGGTCGTGTAGGAGGCAGCTGATCGATGCTTCTCTCTCATCGATGTTTCTAACTCTCTATCCCTCTCCCTTCCTCTCTGTAAAAAATCAATAAAATATATTTTTTTTAAAAAAGGAATAGGAAGTGATGGTCCCCAAATCCAAAGAAAGAGGCAGAAGAGACTCCCTACTGTAAGGAGTAGAAAATGAGGGTCTGTGACCAAGAGGGAACCAACCGGAAATCCAGAGGATGGAGAAAAGAAAGGGGATGTGAAAAGCTCCAGAAGGACATGACGATATCTGGGCACAGGAAGAACAGACAGGCCACACAGGGACCGGAAATGGGAAGATGGATCAGGAGGAGACCAAGAGGAGACCTTCACAGCACAAGAGGGAAGGGTGACGAGGGCGCCAGGAAGAGCACAGGAAGGTCAGGAGGGGAGAGGAGGGAGGCGGGAGGCAGCAGTCGCCAGAGGAGAGGCCTGACATCCCATTCTTCTTGCCTGCCCCAAGCGAGATCTCTGTGCCCCTCTCTCTATGGATCTTTCCCTACCCATGGTCTCCATCCACCCACTCCCTGCTGTGCCATTAACCCCCACCTTGGGTTTCTGCTCCCCCATTCTGTTCCCCTTTCTGTGTGAATCTATGCCCATGTCTTGGTCTCTGTCCCCCACCCTGCATCTCTGTCCCGCCTTCTCTGGATCTGTTACCCTCTCTGAGTTCTTGTCCGCTCTTTCTGGGTCCCTGTCCCCCTCTCTCTGCCCCTCCCCCCCCCACCCAGGATGTCTGCTTTGGTCTCTACCTTGAGCTTGGACTGGATTTCCCTCGATTTCCTTCGGGCCAAGACCTGGATGTGACTAGAGACCTGGAGGGAGTGACAAAGAAGTAGATTCAGGCGAGAGTCACTTGCCCCTTGCGTCCCCTACCCCTTGCCTCCCTCCAGGTGCCCCACGAGCTGCTGGGACCCGGGAGATGACACGCAGAACATGCCAGCTGTCTCAGGAGCAGGCAAACACAGATGCAACCATACAGGCCACTCTTCTCTCTAAGACTTCTTCCCCAGACCCAGCAAACCCAGCTCTCCCTCCCCTTCCCTGTCCTTCTCTTTGGTTCCTTCAGTCTCTCTCACTCTGGTTCCAACACAACGGCTAAGAGAACTATACCAAACAGGCACAGAGTATACTGAGCTGAGAAGACAGACAAAAGCGCCTGAACCACACCGTCCTCGAACCTGAACCTGCCCATACCAGTACGGCCCTGAGAAGACCAGCCCGTCCCCCACACAAGCCCCAGAGTCAGTCCTGAGACCTGTTTGCGAGTTCGGGTCTTCCCTGTTCTCAGCTTGATGTAACGGGCAATCAGTTCATTCCGACCTGCGGGGTCAAAGATGGAAGAGTTAGCCCCTCAGCAGAACTTCCCAGCAGAGAGGACACCAGGGAAGGAGAGAGAAGCCAGAGTTCCCAGAGGCCCCAGCAAGCTGGTTACAACTGCAGGTTTTGGAGCCACACTGCCTGGGTTCAAATCCCAGCTCCGCCACACAGTAGCTTTGTGGCCTCAGGCAAATCACGTAGCCTTTCTGGGCCTCAGTTTCCTCATCTGTGCAAATGGGATGCTAGCTCCTACCTGAGCCAGTAGCTTTGTGGCCTCAGGCAAATCACGTAGCTTTACTGGGCCTCATCTGTGCAAATGGGATGCTAGCTCCTACCTGAGTCATCATGAGGCTATGAAGTGCTTTTATGTGAACAGTGTTTAAAGCGCCATAAATGTTGCTTGTTGTCTTTTATTAATCAACTAGAGGCCCGGTGCACGAATTCCTGCACAAGCCGATCGGCCAGGCCAGCCAGGGGGAGGGGATGCGGGAGCCATAAATGTTGCTTGTTATCTTTTATTAATCAATGAGGGCCAGGGCAAAAGAGGGGGTGACTCACCATACATCTTGCCTTCATCGGACAGGATGATTTTCCGCCGGCCGCAGGGTGGGTAGATGGCCAGGGCCTCCTGGAAGCTCTGCTCGATGTCTGGACTCCAGACACCCTCAGCATCCGGACCCCCGTCTCCCCCAGCCCCCTCGCTGCCTCCGGTGCCCTCCTCGCTTCCTTCCTCACTTCCTGTCCAGGCGCTGCCATCGTCCAGGGGGGCCCCAGCCCGGGGTTCCCCCATCTGGGCCTGGAAGAACACAGAGCTCAGCAAGGCTCCCCCGACCCACCCTCTCAGGGCTTGGAGAGCTGGGAGTCCAGACCCCGGGGTCTGGGGGAGGAGGCTGAGGCTGGGACTCCTAGGTCCTGGAGAAGGGGGCTGGATTTCTGGGGAAGCTTAGGGTGAGAAGTGTTCTCCTCTGGATTTCCAGGGGAGCCTGGGTTGGGATGAAGTCTTGAAGACCCCATAGTCATGCACAGGGCCCATGGGTGCCAGTCATGTGGGCATGGATTACTAGTTGAAAGAAGACAGGAGTCAGGGCCTAGTTCCGGGAAGGGGGTTGTGAGATCTTAGTCCCACCCCAAGAACAGGTGCTAGGACGTGAGCAGCAGCTGCTGGAAAAGACGGGGCACAGGCCCTAGTAAGGCTAAAGGGAGATCCAGAGAGAGGGGGACAGAGACCCAGAGGGAGGGGCACAGAGAGCCAGAAAGAGGGGGCCAGAGACACAGAGGGTGGTGCACAGAGGCTCAGAGAGAGAGGGGGACAGAGAACCAGAGGGAAGAGGGACAGAGATTCAGGGCAGAAACTCAAGTGGAGACCAGGAAAGACCCGCAGAACCACAGAGTTGGGGGGGGGTCAGGGGCGCCCTGCCATCAGGAGAGCCAGAACAAAGGGCCCAGGCATCCCCTCCCCCAGTTTCCCACAACCCC
>NW_005370276.1:1161802-1191978 GCF_000412655.1 Myotis brandtii
CTGCGCTGTGCTCGGATCCAACTCGGCTACTTCCCAGTGACTTTCCGGAGGCCGGGAACAGGGGGAAACTTTTTCCAATACAGTCCGATCCCGCCTCCCTGGCGGCTCCACGTCTCCCACAGCTTTCCCAGGACCCCAGAGTCCAGGCCCCCATCCCCCTCCTGCCCAGGACCCCGAGTCCCGGCCCAGGCAGACAAAGACCCCAGGCCCAGCCCAATGGCGCTGCGGCGGTCAGGACCCCCATAGGCCAGAATCCCAGCCCAGCTCTCCCCCATGCGGCCAGACAAAGGGACGGA
Source organism: Myotis brandtii (assembly GCF_000412655.1). Lineage (NCBI taxonomy): Eukaryota > Metazoa > Chordata > Mammalia > Chiroptera > Vespertilionidae > Myotis > Myotis brandtii. The sequence continues at coordinate 1,162,099 of NW_005370276.1, forward strand.
GGAGCCGGCTAAGAAAGGTCCCCCCTAATTTCCCGCCCCAGGCCCCAAACTTCCCAAGAAACAAGACTGGGGCTCTAGAAGGCTCCGTAGCCCGCCCTCTTGCCAGCCGGGAGGCCCCTTTCTCCACGAGGAGGGCCAGGCGCCCACAGATGACACACACGGACCAGTTCGGTCCAGAAACACGCACAGGGTCCTTTCTGGCTTCCAACCCACACCGCGCAGACACGCACACCCCGCGCACACCCCGCCGAAGTTCCCTGCCCTCGCCCACGCCCAGGCCCACACTCCCACACTTGGACGCCCAGCAGACACCCCAACTCGGGCAAAAGTTCCAACCCCGCACACAGACTCGGTCCGAAGCGAAATCGAGCTCCCCCCGCCCGACCCCCCATAACAAGGAGGCGGCATGCAATTCAGAGGGGGTCCCCCCACACCCCTAAAACTCCTAGCACGTAACTTTCCACCCCAACTCACACACCCCAAAGCAGGATCCCCGACTCCCGCCGGCGCCTTCCTACCTCCCGGCCTGGGGCTGGGGAGCCGCGGCGGGCGGGGCGCTGCGCAGGAGAAAGTTGCCCGGGAGCTTTGTTTGGGAAAAGTGGGAGGGACCGGAGGGGGGGCGGGCCCGGACACCGGACAGCGGGAAGGGGGATCCGATGGTGACAGTTGGAGGGAGGATTTTTTCATTTTTTTTTTTTGCTTTGGCAAAGGAAAGGTGAAGTCTAGCTGGGGTCTGATAGCACCTTCAGGATTCGTATGCTTAGATTCCTGAGACAGGAGGGGTGTGGAGGGTCGGGGCTCCTGGGTCTGCGGGAGGAGGGGGCGGGGGCCTGGACTTTGTCCCGCCAGTGTGTTTGTGTATTGGGGATGTGGAAGTGATACGTGTTCAGCCTCAAGCATATCTTTTTTGAGGATTGACGGATAGGGGTGTGTGTGACGTATAGGGTTTTTAATATATTTTATTGATTTTTTACAGAGGGATAGAGAGCCAGAAACATCGATCAGCTGCCTCCTGCACACTCCCTACTGGGGATGTGCCCACAACCAAAGTACATGCCCTTGACCGGAATCGAACCTGGGACCCTTGAGTCCGCAGGCCGACGCTCTATCCACTGAGCCAAACCGGTTAGGGCTAGGGGTGTGTTTTGATTGATTTCTATAACAACACGGTTTCCTTGGGACCGCACCAGAGTTGAGAGTCGTGGGCAAGGCGAGATCCATGGAGGTGGAGACTCCCGCACCCACACGCACTCATGGACTAGAGGCGGCGCTGTCCCAGGACCGGAGACGCTCGGTACCTGAGTGTTCACACTCATGGGACCAGAAAAGGCTGGTGTCCGGACTCTGGGGACCTGAGGGAGAAGGGAGCCCGGATTCCGAGTTCTGCTTTCCTTTTCTTTTCTTTAAACTGACGATTATAGTAACTTTCAAAATCTGAGCAGCAACGTAAATGTGTTTCTTGAAAAAAGTCCGAGTTTCTTGGCAACTGCAACAGAAGGCTGGATTTCGGGTTTCTGGAGAGGGTTTAGTTAGTGGGACTGAAGAGGGGTCGGAGTGCATTCATCGTTTCAAATGCTGGAGAAGACGAGAAGCGACACGGAGAAACGCTCAGGTAGGTGCAAAAATGGGAGGCGCTAACCAGGAGGACGGCTCCTGGCAGAGGGAGCCCCTAGGAAAGAAACTGGGGGCGCTGGGAGCAGGAGCTGGATCCAGCCCAGGGGCGGGGCCCAGGCGTGGGGGCGTGGCTCTAGGGCGAGGGGCGTGGTCACCTGCAGTTGGAGCGGGACTGGCCAGATTCGGTCGCCAACGGCGAGGTCAACCGAAAGGGGCGTGGTCTGACGGAGCGTGACTGCGAAACGAACGGCCGACTGGCTCGAGGGGCGTGGCTAACAATGAATCGAGGCGTGGCTAGCCAATAGGAGGCCCGGCTAGTGGGTGAGGTCACATGTGGGGGGCGTGGCCAGGCCGTAGGGGCGCGGCTAGGGCTCGCGGAGTTCATTCAACGCTCCAGGTGTCCCGCTTGGCTCGAGACCAGAAAGAACTGTTTGGATTTAACAGTCCGTGGACGGCCCGAGTCTGAGAGTCCAGTGACCGGACCGTGATCTAGTATAAAGGCGAGGCCCAGAGGGTGAGAAGGAGAAGGTGAGACATGAGATCCGGGTATGAATGTGGGGGAAGGAGAGGGATGCGATCCGGGTATGAAGCCAAGCCCAGAAGAGCCGGGCCTGGGAGGATGCGCGGGACCTAACACGATGGAGGAGGTGGGAGCAGAAGAAAAAGGGAGAGGGGAAATGGGTTTGGGGGTGTGGGGGAGTTGCTTGGGGTAAAACCTGGGCAAGGAATAGGAAAGGCATGATTGTCTTGGGTGGGGGCTCTGACCCCTACCGATGCCACAGCCTCCCGCCCCGCCCCGCCATGTGGCACATGCTGGTCCTGCTGCTGCTGCTCCCTTCTGCCTTGGTGCCCCCCTCCACTGCAGCCCCGATCCGTGACACCGCCGACACCCAGGAAAGCTCCTCGGGTTTCCTAGGCCTCCAGAAACTGCTACAAGGCTTCACCCGGCTTTTCCTGAAAGTGAGTGATGGCAGGGGGTGGGGAGAAGGGGTCCCAGAGAAGAGGGACAGGGATAGATGGAGACTGAGAGGTGGAAGGGGCTGGGGGGGTGGGGGGGGAGAACAATGGGAGACAGGTCAGGGCCCGGCAGAAGGAAGGGAGGGAGTCAAAGGGACAGAGAGCAACAGGAAGACGGAGAAATAGAAAGACAGAAAAGAGACTGAACGGTGGGATAGAACAGAGACTGTAGGGCATGAGGGGCAAAGATAGGAAGGCAATGGGGCAGAGATTAAGGCTGGGGGCAGGAGGTGACTAGTTAGCCCCTAAGGGTCAGAAGACGGAGAGGGAAGTGGGTGAAAGGGACATGGCCAGGCCTGGAGGGCATCCTGGCAGGGCTGCAGATGTACTGGGGCGTCCTGAGGCCCAACAGCTCACCTGTCCCTCCTCTGGTCCCAGGATGACCTGCTGCGGGGCATGGACAGCTTCTTCTCCGCCCCCTTGGACTTGCGGGGCCTCCCTACGAACTACCACCAAGAAGAGAACCAGGAGCGCCAGCTGGGGAACAGCACTCTCTCCAGCCACCACCAGATCGACAAGGTGCCTAGGCCGGGAAGTCCCTCCTGGAGGCTGCCTTGGATCCCTCATGCTGTCGTATCTGCTGGGCGGAGGGCGGAGGAGGAAAGCAGCTTTTCTCTCTCTCTCTCTCTCTCTCTCTCTCTCATCTGCTGGGTGGAGGGCGGAGGAGGAAAGCAGTTTTGCTCTCTCTCTCTCTCTCTCTCTCTCCTCCCACCCTCACAGGTGACCGACAACAAGACAGGAGAGGTGCTGATATCCGAGAAGGTGGTGGCATCCATTGAGGCAGGAGATGGGAGTGTGGAGAGTGACTGGAAGGTTAGGAGAGGCCCCCACCCCCGAAAAGTTTTGTCATCGGCTGAAAGGGACTAACCAGCTCTCAGTAATGAGATATACAACCTCAGAGCACATCCCCACTCACTTAGTAAACTCCAGAGGGTTTTGTAAACCAGGAAGTGCTTTTCATTCCAGATGCCTGGTAAGCTTCACCCTCACAAACTTCAAAGTGTGGTTTTATCTCAAAGCACTCTGCAAACCTTTTCCATATTTTCTAAATGTATCCCAAAGTGGTAAATCTGTCCCTCGTAAATGCCAAAATGTGATTTTTTTTCATTCCAAAGTTCTTTATGAACCCGAAATGCTTTGTGTACATCACCTTTGTGAACCTTTGAGTGATTCTAATCCCAAAGGATTTTTTTTAAATCCTAACATGTTTTAAGAACCTCCAAGTGCTTGCAAACCCATACAGTTCTCTCTCAAACGCACACAGGTTTTTATTTCAAAATTGTTCAGGTCTTCAGAAAAGTTAGGGGGAAGTGGTGCAATGATTCTATCTGCACTCCTTTTAGCATAGAGCAGGGTTTCTCAGCCTTAGCACCAGCATCCTTTGGGGTGGAGCTATCCATGCAGGGGGCCATCCTGTGCACTGTCAAATGCTTAGCAGCAACCTGGCCTCTACAAACAGACAGAAGCACCACACCCACCCCGCCAGCTGTGACGACCAAAAATGTCTCCAGACTTTAGTTGAGAACCAATAGCCTAGATTCACCACTTGTTAACATTTTACCACTTTTACTCTATTTTCACTTTTGTATTTTGGAACCATAAGACAATGGATTATTATTTTCTTTAACATATTTTTATTGATCTCAGAGAGGGAGGGAGAGGGAGAGAGAGATAGAAACACCAATGGTGAGAGAGAATCTTTGATCGGCTGCCTCCTGCATGCCCCCTACTGCGGCTCGAGCCCTCAACCCGGTCATGTGCCCTTGATGGGAATCGAACCCGGCACCCTTCAGTCTGCAGGCTGACGCTCTATCCACTGAGCCAAACCGGCTAGGGCCAAAACATGATTGACATCATGGCACTTCACCCCTAAGTCCTTCAGCAGATCGAAGAATAATGCGTTCTTCCATATGACCACAGTACCACTTTCACACCCAAGATATTTAATGTTGATGTCAAATTGTTGTCTCTGTATTAATTTGCAAGGGCTGCCATCACAAAGTACCAAAATAACAAAAACTGGTTGTCCCAGGGTTCTGGAGGCTAGGTGTCCAAGACCAAGGCTGGTTCCTTCTGAGGGCTGTGAGGGACCGTCCCTTCCATGCCCCTCTCCTGTCTCTGGTGGCTTGATGACAGTCTTTGTCAATCCTTGGTGTGTAGATGCATCACCCCTATCTCTGCTTCATTTCCATAGGACGTTCTCCCTGTTTGCATTTCTATGTGTAAGTTCCCCCTTTGGATAAGAACACCAGCCATATTGGATTAGGGCCCGCCATGATGACCTCATCCTAACTGACTAAACCTGCAATAATTCTATTTTCAAACAAGATCACGTTCTGAGGTCCTGGGGGTCTGGACTTCGACATATAAATTGGGAGGGGCACAATTCAACCCATAACAATCTCCTACAGGGCTTCTTAGACCACTAAGTTATTTTTTTAAATATACTTTTATTGATTTCAGAGAGGAAGGAAGAGGGAGAGAGAGCGAGAGAGAGAAACAGCAATGATGAGAGAGAATTGTTGATCAGCTGCCTCCTGCACGCCCCCCCAATGGGGATTGAGCCTGCAACCTAGGCATGTGCCCTGACCTCCTGGTTCATAGGTCGGTGCTCAACCACTAAGCCACGCTGGCCAGCCTCAGACCTCAACTTACTAAAATGCAGACCGATTCAGTAGGTCTAGGTGGGTGGGGTGGATCCCACTAATTTGCATGTCTAACAAGCTCCCAGAAGGTGCTGACGACGCTGGTCCACAACCCACACTTTGACCAAACAGACATCAGTCCATATTCAAATGTCTCCACTGGACCCAAAGCTGTCAGTAAGAGCTGATTTGACTTTGGACCAGAACTCAATCAAGGACCACGCATTGCATCTGTTTTTCTGGGCCTGGAGCTGAAATGCAACTGAGGCCTAGACATTATCTCTAGTTTGACCCAAACTCTATCTCTGTGGCCAACAGACCGGAGGCTTTGTTCTGAAGATTATTTGATGCTGGCCAGAACCTCATTGTCCTGAGGGCTTCATGCTTAAGGGAGTGGTCATGCAAGGGCTTGTATGGCAGTCATATGAGGCCATTCTCCAGCCCCCTTGTTGTTTATCTAAGGGAGTCCACCACATGACTAGTGGCCTGCCAGGGAAATAAAGGTCAGGGGAGGGTCCAAACTACACGACCAGCAATATGCAAGGGAGGAGACGTCACCTTGGGGTGAGGTCCCACTCTGCAATATTCGTTTCCCCAGTTTTGTCCATTGCTAGGCACACCGGGGCTTTCTGCCTGGTGACCTGTACCTGGCTTATCATTCCTACTTGCACACACCTACCTAACTGCCTACCACATTCCCCCTCAATGATTCTTGACTCTGAATTCTTTGCAGTGGTTCTTAGCCTTCTGGCCCTTTAAACACAGTTCCTCATGCTGTGACCCAACCATAAAATTATTTCCGTTGCTACTTCATAACTGTAATGTTGCTACTGCTATGAATCGTAATGTAAATATCTGATATGCAGGATGGTCTTAGGGGACCCCTGTGAAAGGGTCTTTCGACTGCCGAAGGGGTCGCGACCCACAGGTTGAGAACCGCTGCTTTAAGGGAAAGGGGAATAGGATCTCTTTTGCAGCTGCTTCATGCTGAAGAGGGGTGGAGTTTTCCTTCAGAGCCAAGTGGCCCTTGCTCTCTATCAGGGACAAGGAGGCCTGGGCACAGAAGGAGGTTTTGATGGTGTCTAGAGTCAGCAAGGGACAATATTCCCAGAGTGCAAGTAGGACTTGTAACCTGGTGGAGACAAATTGTATTATAAATCATAATATTATGGAGGCAAAAGCTAAAATGACATGAATCACAACAAATTGTCTGCTGAAAGGGAGCATTCAGGCAAGGACACCTGGCTGCCTGGCCTAGATTTCAGATGTTTGCCTTGTCAAAGGATGGGAGAAATGTGAAACATTGTTTTGGAGGCTTGTAGCCAGATATTTAAGAAAACTAGAAAAAGTCAGGATCCAGTTAGGTTTACAGAGTGGAAAATAAAACTTTGAAGACAAGTAACTGAATTAGAGTCTAATATCTATGACAGTATATTATGGATTTGATGGAAACAAAAGTTCTCTTCCTAAAATTACCCTCATTTTTATCAAAGAACCAAATTCAGACCAATTTATTTACTGTATTAAGTCCAGTTTCAATTTGGCCTGATGATTTGCATAAACACAACAAGAATAGTAATTGATCGCATAGGCTTTTAAAAACCTGCTTTGCTGGGAGTTCATAAGGAATCTCCAGATTGAGCTTCCATTAGCCTCTCGGGGTGAAGAAGCCAAGCCATACAGTCCCATCAGTCTTTGCCGGCATGTTTGTGTGAATTCCTCAATACCTGAGGTCCCCCAAAATGTCTTGAGGTTCTTTATTTGCCATCTCCCAGGAAAGCGACCTTCATTCCTTATCTGGAAAGATGGGGCATGAACCATATAAATAAAATGGGGCTTTTATCAGCTTCCAAAGTCAATCCTAACTCCTTAAAGCTTTTCTGATAACAACCAGAGTCTACATGTGTCCCGCTCAACCATGACATTCCGGTCAAAGTCTTGGCTAATACCATAAAAAAACAACACCCCCATACGCATTGCAATTATGGCCCCGATTCTTTAGTAACGCCAAGAGCTTTTAATACCAAAGTGCTTTGCACATTTCAAACTGCTTTCCAAACCTCACAGTACGTTTAATCCTAAAGTGTTCTGTAATCCCAACAGACATTTTAAACCCCAAAGTGCTTTTGAAACCTCCAAAGTGTGTTTTCAACCCCAAAGTAGTCTATAAACCTCCCAAGTATTTTGAATCCAAAAGTGTTTGTAAACCCAAGCGCTTTGTAAACAGCTAGGAGAGTTTTTCACTCCCAAAGCGGCCTGTAGGTGGCAAACGGAGTTAAATATGCCAGTGGGTCTGAGAGTCCTGGGGTTGTCATGCGGTTTGAGACGATCTCTTTGTCCCTCCTCCCCAGGTACCCAAGATAGAGGAGAAGGAGGCCCTGGTGCCCCTCCCCAAGGCCATGGACAGCTTCCACCCAGAACCCCACCCCCGAGTGGCCTTCTGGATTATGAAGCTACCGCGGCGAAGGTCTCACCAGAGTGCCCCGGAGGGCAACCGCGCTATCAGCGAGAAGGAACACCGCCTGCAGGCCATCCGGGACGGGCTCCTCGAGGGGACCCGAGAGGAAGCCCTGCAGAAAGGGACCCAGGCCGCCCCCCACTTCAAGCCGCCTGCCCGCAAGACGCACTTCCTGTACATTCTCAGGCCGTCTCAGCAGCTATAGGTGTGGGGATGGGAACGCCTGCATGTACCCACAACCAGACCCCACCCCAAGCTCCATGTGGAAATAAAGTTCTTACATCGAAAAGCACGATCTCCTTTTAAGGATATGTCCCCCAAGCCTCAGCTAATCAGGCCATGGCAAGTCCCAACAATAAGATAACTAGGCAGTCATAGGATATTTGAAAATGAAGCATTACACCACTAAAATTATGCACAGGTCAAATTAGTAAATATTTTATGTTTTAAAATATATTTTTATTGATTTCAGAGAGGAAGGGAGAAGGATAGAAACTTCAATGATGAGAGAGAATCTTTGATTGGCTACCTCCTCCTGCACGCCCCCTACTGGGGATCAAGCCTGAAACCCAGGGATGTGCCCTTGACTGGAATCGAACCTGGGACCCTTCAGTCCACAGGCCATTGCTCTATCCACTGAGCCAAACCAGCTAGAGCAAATTAGTAAATATTTTAAACAATGATAATGGGAATGTGACATAAACCAGTGTAGCTCAAGAGGTTCTCTGGTCCAGCCGGTGCGGCTCAGTGGCTGCGAGTCAACACATGCACCAAGAGGTCACTGGTTTAATATCTGTTCAGGGCGCATGCTCAAGCTAGGGGCTCAATCCCTGGCCAGGGGTGGGGGTGGGAGGTGGGATGTAGGAGACAGCTGATCAAGGTTGATGTTTCTCATTGAAGTTTTGTTGTTTTTTACATATATTTTTATTTCAGAGAAGGGAGAAGGAGAGAGAGATAGAAACATCAATGATGAGAAGAACTCATTGATTCGCTGCCTCCTGCGTGCTTCACACTGGGGATTGAGTCTGCAACCCAGGCATATTCACTGACCGGGAAACGAACCGGGACCTTATGGTTCATAGGTTAGTGCTCAACCACTGAGCCATACTGGCAGGGCATCTCATTGATATTTCTATCCCTCCCTCTCCCTTCCTCTCTATCTAAATACTTGTTAAAAAAAAAAGTTCTCAAAGCAAATTATGGCCTTAAGTGCATATATTAGAAAAGAGGCTAAATGAAAAATATCTAAGCACTCATCTCGAAAAACTATAAAAATTTAATTGAGCTATAACTTAAGATTTAGCACTCTATATGTAATCACTATAGTATAAAAAAATTAAATTTTCAGGTGTTACAAAATTACCCAGACCTCAAAAAAGAAACAAGAAATACTAAAGGGCCCTGGCCTGTGTGGCTCAGTGGGTTGAGTATCATCCCATGCACCGAAAGGTTGCCAGTGGACTCCGGTAAGGGCACACACACACACACACACACGCAAAGAAAAAAATACTGAAGAAATATAAACTGAAAGAATGAAATTATATGAATAAAGCTAATGGGGTCTACCACTTGCCAGCCTGTGCTAACAAAGCAAACATTCTTATAAGACCCCACATAGATACTATTTGTCTCCATTTCAGAGAAAAGGCTGCCTTTAGGGGGATGACGTCACCAGCCTCGCCGCAATGGCACTAGGTTTGCCCGATTCCATATCTCTCTCAACCACGCACCCCACCACCTGCCAAGCAGGTTCTTTCCCCGGCCTTACAACAAGCCACCAAGTAATAGCCAGAAAAATAACTATTAGACGAGGATTGCCACCTTAAGTCCTTGAGGTAACCTAAGAAGCAATTATCTATTTCTGGGAGGAAAACGGAGGCTCAGAGAGCAGCCGTGCCAACCTCACAGCTAGCAAGTGATGGAACCAAAACTGAAAACTACGCATGTCTCGCTCCAGGCCCCCAACCTCATCATTCTACACGCCCCGCACTTGCAGGCATGAACTCCATCCACTCACTCATTCAACTTTAAGTGCCCACACTGGGCCCGGCATGCTCTGGCCCCCAAGCAGTCTCCTACTGCGAATAGCCCACATTCCCGTGTGAATGACAGATCGAAAATATAGAATGTGTCCCGTTTTAAGACGTGCTGCGAGGACCACTAAAAAGTGGATACTGCCCTAACCGGTTTGGCTCAGTGGCTAGAGCGTCGGCCTGCGGACTGGAGGGTCCCGGGTTCAATCCTGGTCAAGGGCATGTACCTTGGTTGTGGGCACATCCCCAGTAGGGGGAGTGCAGGAGGCAGCTGATCGATGTTTCTCTCTATCCCTCTCCCTTCCTGTCTGTAAAAAGTCAATAAAATATATATATTTTTTAAAAAGTGGATACTATGAGCTAGCAGAGAGTTTGAGTGGCTGGGACATTTTTTGTCCCAAATCCCCCTGCTTGGGAGCCAATCTTGGATCGCTCTCTCCAGCCGGAAAAGCTGAGACTATTTTGTCCGCGTTTTTCTCCTAAAAGGAGTGAATGGAACCGTTTGGGAAAGACCTTTGGGGTCTATCAATACGTTGGGGCTGGAGTCACAAAAGGGCGCAGGCGCAGGAGGAGTTGAGACGTTATTGTGATGGCGACAGGCAGCCCGTCGGGAAGGGAGGGCAGAAAGGCCACGGCTTGGTAGCTAGTAAGTGGGGATAAACAAGGAGACTCTCAGCCCAACTCCCCCTTCCTTGCTTGGGTCTGTTTCGCCGAAGCCTGGGGACGCTGAGAAGACATCAGCGCAGTGGACGCAGCCTCCTGCCCCTTCGCCTAAGGGCGACCGATAATCCCTCCACTGGGCTGGGCGCGCGCCCGAGCAGCCCTACGCATGCGCAGCCTCGCGGCAGCAGGTAACCGACGAGCGCGCACCTTCCCTTGATGTGCGCCTGCGTCGGGGAGGAGCGCAGCGTGGCGGGATATAGACGCTGCGCGTGCGCACTCCGCCCCGCCCCGCCCCCCGCTAGCTTTTGCTTTTCCGGCGGGAGTTGCGTACGTGCACCTCCACGCGGGCAACTGCTGGTCGTCGTCCGTCGTCAGTCGTCCGTCGTCCGTCGTTCGTGGCCCTCGCCTGTGTCCCGGGAGTGGGACGTGACCCCAGGTGCGCCCTGGCTGTGCGAGGTAGCCCTGTTAGAGCCCCCTTCGAAATCCTCGCAAAACCCACAAATCCTGGGAGAGCGTCCCCAATATCGGGGCCTCTTCCATGGCTTGTTAAAGGCCTTCCCGAAATCCTGACCAAATCCCCTCAGAAATACTGAAAGGAACCCACAAGGAAACCTTACAGATGACCTGAAATCTTGTCAGAATATTTTAGAAATTCTGTCAGACTTAAGACCCTCCCAGAGACCCCTGAAGTCCCGTTCCTCTGCCTCCCCAGATCCTACCAGAGACCCTCCGAATCCTGTCAGATACCCCAGATATCTTGTCAAAATCCTGTCAGTTTCCTCTCCCAAATATAAGAAAGCTCTGACATCCAGTCAGAGACGCCCCCCCAGAAATCTTGTTAGAGACCCCACCGGAACCCAGGAAGATACCCCAGAAGTCCAGACCCTGTAGAAATGTAGAGAAACCCAGGAATCCAGTCAGAGAAACCCCAGAAATCCAGTCAGAGAGACCCCAGGAATCCAGTCAGAGACATCCCAGGAATCCAGTCAGAGAAACCCCAGAAACCCAGTCAGAGAGCCCCCAGAAATCCAGTCAGAGAGGCCCCAGAAATCCAGTCAGAGAGGCCCCAGAAATCCAGTCAGAGAGGCCCCAGAAATCCAGTCAGAGAGGCCCCAGAAATCCAGTCAGAGAGGCCCCAGAAATCCAGTCAGAGAGGCCCCAGAAATCCAGTCAGAGAGGCCCCAGAAATCCAGTCAGAGAGGCCCCAGAAATCCAGTCAGAGAGGCCCCAGAAATCCAGTCAGAGAGGCCCCAGAAATCCAGTCAGAGAGGCCCCAGAAATCCAGTCAGAGAGGCCCCAGAAATCCAGTCAGAGAGGCCCCAGAAATCCAGTCAGAGAGGCCCCAGAAATCCAGTCAGAGAGGCCCCAGAAATCCAGTCAGAGAGGCCCCAGAAATCCAGTCAGAGAGGCCCCAGAAATCCAGTCAGAGAGGCCCCAGAAATCCAGTCAGAGAGGCCCCAGAAATCCAGTCAGAGAGGCCCCAGAAATCCAGTCAGAGAGGCCCCAGAAATCCAGTCAGAGAGGCCCCAGAAATCCAGTCAGAGAGGCCCCAGAAATCCAGTCAGAGAGGCCCCAGAAATCCAGTCAGAGAGGCCCCAGAAATCCAGTCAGAGAGGCCCCAGAAATCCAGTCAGAGAGGCCCCAGAAATCCAGTCAGAGAGGCCCCAGAAATCCAGTCAGAGAGGCCCCAGAAATCCAGTCAGAGAGGCCCCAGAAATCCAGTCAGAGAGGCCCCAGAAATCCAGTCAGAGAGGCCCCAGAAATCCAGTCAGAGAGGCCCCAGAAATCCAGTCAGAGAGGCCCCAGAAATCCAGTCAGAGAGGCCCCAGAAATCCAGTCAGAGAGGCCCCAGAAATCCAGTCAGAGAGGCCCCAGAAATCCAGTCAGAGAGGCCCCAGAAATCCAGTCAGAGAGGCCCCAGAAATCCAGTCAGAGAGGCCCCAGAAATCCAGTCAGAGAGGCCCCAGAAATCCAGTCAGAGAGGCCCCAGAAATCCAGTCAGAGAGGCCCCAGAAATCCAGTCAGAGAGGCCCCAGAAATCCAGTCAGAGAGGCCCCAGAAATCCAGTCAGAGAGGCCCCAGAAATCCAGTCAGAGAGGCCCCAGAAATCCAGTCAGAGAGGCCCCAGAAATCCAGTCAGAGAGGCCCCAGAAATCCAGTCAGAGAGGCCCCAGAAATCCAGTCAGAGAGGCCCCAGAAATCCAGTCAGAGAGGCCCCAGAAATCCAGTCAGAGAGGCCCCAGAAATCCAGTCAGAGAGGCCCCAGAAATCCAGTCAGAGAGGCCCCAGAAATCCAGTCAGAGAGGCCCCAGAAATCCAGTCAGAGAGGCCCCAGAAATCCAGTCAGAGAGGCCCCAGAAATCCAGTCAGAGAGGCCCCAGAAATCCAGTCAGAGAGGCCCCAGAAATCCAGTCAGAGAGGCCCCAGAAATCCAGTCAGAGAGGCCCCAGAAATCCAGTCAGAGAGGCCCCAGAAATCCAGTCAGAGAGGCCCCAGAAATCCAGTCAGAGAGGCCCCAGAAATCCAGTCAGAGAGGCCCCAGAAATCCAGTCAGAGAGGCCCCAGAAATCCAGTCAGAGAGGCCCCAGAAATCCAGTCAGAGAGGCCCCAGAAATCCAGTCAGAGAGGCCCCAGAAATCCAGTCAGAGAGGCCCCAGAAATCCAGTCAGAGAGGCCCCAGAAATCCAGTCAGAGAGGCCCCAGAAATCCAGTCAGAGAGGCCCCAGAAATCCAGTCAGAGAGGCCCCAGAAATCCAGTCAGAGAGGCCCCAGAAATCCAGTCAGAGAGGCCCCAGAAATCCAGTCAGAGAGGCCCCAGAAATCCAGTCAGAGAGGCCCCAGAAATCCAGTCAGAGAGGCCCCAGAAATCCAGTCAGAGAGGCCCCAGAAATCCAGTCAGAGAGGCCCCAGAAATCCAGTCAGAGAGGCCCCAGAAATCCAGTCAGAGAGGCCCCAGAAATCCAGTCAGAGAGGCCCCAGAAATCCAGTCAGAGAGGCCCCAGAAATCCAGTCAGAGAGGCCCCAGAAATCCAGTCAGAGAGGCCCCAGAAATCCAGTCAGAGAGGCCCCAGAAATCCAGTCAGAGAGGCCCCAGAAATCCAGTCAGAGAGGCCCCAGAAATCCAGTCAGAGAGGCCCCAGAAATCCAGTCAGAGAGGCCCCAGAAATCCAGTCAGAGAGGCCCCAGAAATCCAGTCAGAGAGGCCCCAGAAATCCAGTCAGAGAGGCCCCAGAAATCCAGTCAGAGAGGCCCCAGAAATCCAGTCAGAGAGGCCCCAGAAATCCAGTCAGAGAGGCCCCAGAAATCCAGTCAGAGAGGCCCCAGAAATCCAGTCAGAGAGGCCCCAGAAATCCAGTCAGAGAGGCCCCAGAAATCCAGTCAGAGAGGCCCCAGAAATCCAGTCAGAGAGGCCCCAGAAATCCAGTCAGAGAGGCCCCAGAAATCCAGTCAGAGAGGCCCCAGAAATCCAGTCAGAGAGGCCCCAGAAATCCAGTCAGAGAGGCCCCAGAAATCCAGTCAGAGAGGCCCCAGAAATCCAGTCAGAGAGGCCCCAGAAATCCAGTCAGAGAGGCCCCAGAAATCCAGTCAGAGAGGCCCCAGAAATCCAGTCAGAGAGGCCCCAGAAATCCAGTCAGAGAGGCCCCAGAAATCCAGTCAGAGAGGCCCCAGAAATCCAGTCAGAGAGGCCCCAGAAATCCAGTCAGAGAGGCCCCAGAAATCCAGTCAGAGAGGCCCCAGAAATCCAGTCAGAGAGGCCCCAGAAATCCAGTCAGAGAGGCCCCAGAAATCCAGTCAGAGAGGCCCCAGAAATCCAGTCAGAGAGGCCCCAGAAATCCAGTCAGAGAGGCCCCAGAAATCCAGTCAGAGAGGCCCCAGAAATCCAGTCAGAGAGGCCCCAGAAATCCAGTCAGAGAGGCCCCAGAAATCCAGTCAGAGAGGCCCCAGAAATCCAGTCAGAGAGGCCCCAGAAATCCAGTCAGAGAGGCCCCAGAAATCCAGTCAGAGAGGCCCCAGAAATCCAGTCAGAGAGGCCCCAGAAATCCAGTCAGAGAGGCCCCAGAAATCCAGTCAGAGAGGCCCCAGAAATCCAGTCAGAGAGGCCCCAGAAATCCAGTCAGAGAGGCCCCAGAAATCCAGTCAGAGAGGCCCCAGAAATCCAGTCAGAGAGGCCCCAGAAATCCAGTCAGAGAGGCCCCAGAAATCCAGTCAGAGAGGCCCCAGAAATCCAGTCAGAGAGGCCCCAGAAATCCAGTCAGAGAGGCCCCAGAAATCCAGTCAGAGAGGCCCCAGAAATCCAGTCAGAGAGGCCCCAGAAATCCAGTCAGAGAGGCCCCAGAAATCCAGTCAGAGAGGCCCCAGAAATCCAGTCAGAGAGGCCCCAGAAATCCAGTCAGAGAGGCCCCAGAAATCCAGTCAGAGAGGCCCCAGAAATCCAGTCAGAGAGGCCCCAGAAATCCAGTCAGAGAGGCCCCAGAAATCCAGTCAGAGAGGCCCCAGAAATCCAGTCAGAGAGGCCCCAGAAATCCAGTCAGAGAGGCCCCAGAAATCCAGTCAGAGAGGCCCCAGAAATCCAGTCAGAGAGGCCCCAGAAATCCAGTCAGAGAGGCCCCAGAAATCCAGTCAGAGAGGCCCCAGAAATCCAGTCAGAGAGGCCCCAGAAATCCAGTCAGAGAGGCCCCAGAAATCCAGTCAGAGAGACCCCAGGAACCCAGTCAGAGAGATCCCAGAAAAACAGTCAGAGAAACCCCAGAAATCCAGTCAGAGAGACCCCAGAAATCCAGTCAGAGAGACCCCAGGAACCCAGTCAGAGAGATCCCAGAAAAACAGTCAGATACCCCAGAAATCCAGTCAGAGAGACCCCAGAAATCCAGAGAGACTCCAGAAAGCTAGTCAGAGAGACCCCAGGAACCCAGTCAGAGAGACCCCAAGAAACCCAGTCAGAGAGGCCCCAGAAAAACAGATACCCCAGAAATCCAGACCCCCCCACAGAGTTCCAGTAAGAGACAACCTGAAATCAAGACCTTAAAATTCCCAGAAGTCCTGCCTGAGCCTCCTGCTAGACCCCCCTCCAAAGGCTAGATGCCCCGAGATTGAACGGAGCATCCCTCAGTCCCTCGCCAGGAGCTTGTCCCCCCAACCCTGTCAGAGGCTCCCAGTGCCTGTCAGCACCTTGCACCCCTTTCCCACTCAGGTTCCAGGGCCCCTGCCCCCCTGCAGACCCTCCAGCGTCGCCCAAACCCTAGAAGGGTCTCAGCCGTGTTTTCTAGGAATTCTAAAGCCCCGAGAAGTGTGGCCAGGAAAGCGGGGTGTGGGGAGGAGAGGGGAGCTGTGCAGTGGGGTGCGGACAGTCAGGCCCTGGGGCACCCTGCTTTGACCATTTATCTGCCCCCGTGTGCCAGTTCAGTGTGACGGGCACCATTGTCCAGTGTAACTTGCTGCTGCTGTTACTCACACGAGGATGTTTCTCCATCGTTTTAGAGCCGAAGGGAGGGAGGAAGGAGAAGAGAGTCCCTTGACCAGGAATCCAACCACCGACCCTTCCGTGGGCCAGTGCTCTAACCATTGAGCCACCGGCCAGGCATCCAGTGTAATAATAATTATTATTTTTTAAATATATCTTTATTGATTTCAGAGAGGAAGGGAGAAGGAGAGAGATAGAAACATCAAGGACGAGAGAGAATCATCGATTGGCTGCCTCCTGCACGCCCCACACTGGAGATGGAGCCCACAACCCGGGCATGTGCCCTGACCGGGAATCAAACTGTGACCTCCTGGTTCATAGGTCGACGCTCAACCACTGAGCAACACTGGCCGGGCCCCTTTCGCTCTTGACAGCGTCCTGGAGTTGGGATAAGAAGTCATATGGTCAACCTGGTTATAATTAATGTAGGCAGGACAGAAGGGGGGGTCCCAGCTGCTCTAGGGACTCAGGAAGGCTCCCCAGGAGCTGTGGGCCAGGGCAGGGGCCACAGGTGGGAGTAGTGCTCAGTGTGGCCTCGGCCTGGGAAGATGCAAAGCTCCCATGGGTGTGATGAGGGGGAGGGGCCTGGAGGGGGGCCAGTGGGGAGAAGAGTCACAAAAAGAGGCAGGAGTTACAGGGACCACCCTGCCATAGCAGCCAGAGGGGCTCGGTCTTGGTCCTGAGGGCACCAGGGAGCCAGGGAGGACTGAGAGCAGGAGAGATGGGGTCTAACGAGTGGGACACCAGACACAGGCTGATCTGGCGAGGATGTCGGTAGCCCAAGGTGGTCAGGAGGAGGGGATGTGCCAGCTGAGACTGGGAGGGCTGGCAAGGAGGGTGTCCCAGAGGTGGGAACAGCAAGCCCGGTTTGGGGACCAGCACTCAGTTCAGAGTTGCTGGAGCAGCAAGTGTGATTTGGGGCCAGGCCATGGAGGGCCTTCGATGCCAAGTCCAGGGTCTAGACCAGTGATGGCGAACCTTTTGAGCTCGGCGTGTCAGCATTTTGAAAAACCCTAACTTAACTCTGGTGCCGTATCACATATAGAAATTTTTTGATATTTGCAACCACAGTAAAACAAAGACTTATATTTTTGATATTTATTTTATAGATTTAAATGCCATTTAACAAAGAAAAATCAACCAAAAAAATGAGTTCGCGTGTCACCTCTGACACGCGTGTCATAGATTCGCCATCACTGGGCTAGGCTCTGTCCAGGGGGTGCTCGGGAGCCATGGAAGAGCAGTGAGCAGGGGAGGGGCAGGTCAGCTTGGGGGCCCTGTGGGTGTGGACTGATGTGGGGGACCGGAGGCTGAGGCCAGAGGAGAGGCTGCAGCGAGGGCCCATGGGGAGAAGACGAGGCCGAAGCCTGGGCCATAGGGAAGGTGAGAAGGGGACAGGGTAGAGTCATTGGGCAGGAAGACAGGGCTGGGACTTGACAAGCTGTGGGAGGAGGGCTGGTGAAGAGGCAATGACCCCCACCCACTGGCCCCACTTTGATCTCTGCCACCCACTCTTCAGGGCCCCCTTTGCCCAACCCACACCTCCAATCCATAAAACAGGTCTGAGCGGGAGCCGCTGTGATGGAGGCAGGGGTGGGCAAACAGGTTCTGAGAACCCAGAACGGCCTGGAGCGCAGGTGAGGCAGGTCAGGTCCCCACCCCTCAGGTGTCTGGTCTGAGGAGGCCATTCCCCTGCTTGTCCTTCCAGGAGCTCTCGGAGCAGCCGGTCCCTTTTCAGTCCCTCCCAGTGATGGAGGGGGGCTGTTAGCTTCGCCAGCAGCTGTGGAGCAACGAGGGTGGCCCATGGACCTGCCAGAGAGCCCAACGGGTGGCCCTGCTACTCAAAGTAGGTGGCTGGGTCCCTCCTGACCCTGCGGGAGGATGGAGGAGGGAGGAGTGGATGAATGGGCTCCAGACTGAGTCTTGGGGGAGGTGGCTTGAGGCTCCACCTTGGTGCAAGGTGTGAAGGAGGGAACCTGCCCTGTGCCCACCTGTCCGGACCCCTCGTCCCCTTTGCTCCTAGAGGCCAGAGCAGAGAAGCCTTTGTGTGTGGTGTGCGGTGCCCCCTGCCTGGAGCACCCTTTACCAGGGACTGCAGGCTCCCCCTCGCTTCATTCAGATCTCTGCTTTCTATAAGGCACCTGCCCTGTCACACTTGCTCCTCTTTGCTGCTCTACCTCTCTTCATAGCACTGACATCGGTTGGTCTGTCTGTCTACTCTCCCCCCCCCACTAGAGCATGAGCTCTACCAGGCAGGCTCTGTTTTATTCTCTCTGGTATTTCCAGTTCCTAGAGCAGCATTGTCCAGCAGCATGTAATTTTAAATTTTATTAGTAGCCATATTCAAAAGAAAGAAAAAAAGAAACAGTCCACATGAATGGCAATAATAGATGTTATTTAACTTTATATCTCCACAATAGTATCGTAGTATCATATAATCAATATAAAATAGATTGGAAATGCTTTTTTTCCCCCATGCTAAGTCTTCAAGGTCTGGTGTGTGCTTTATGCTACTAGAGCACCTCAGTTGCTCTATTAGAGCAACTTTTTATGCCTAAGGTGCTCTTTTTATGCTGGCCACAGTTCAAGTGCTTACAAACAACGTGCGGTGGGTGCTACGCTAGAACAATGCCTGACGCATAGTAGGAACTCGGTTACTGTCCTAGAATTGGCTGGATGCAAACCACATGCATGGGAAAGCCGCTCCTGGACCAAGATGCTCACACGCTCGCCCAGTGGTTGCCCTCTCTGAAACTCATTGGCTAAGTGGGGAGCCCAGTGTGATGGGGGATGAGGCTCCCACCCTCGGGGAGAGGCAGGGCCCCTTTCTTAGAGGCTCCTAGTGTCCAGCAGCAGCAGAACCTGAGTGTTTTCTTGGCCCCAGGCTTGAACTGCAGCCTCAGGAGGTTTTCTGGGTAGGAAGGTAGGAAGCAGACACCTGGGTGGGGAGACCCGAGTGCCTACTGACGGAGTGACCGGCATCTAAACTTCTCTGGCACCAGCAGAGGGCGTGCAGCCACTGAGGAACCCGTGGGCCAGGGCTGAGCCAGCTGGGCAAGGCTCCTGAAGGAAAGGGAGGGAACACCCAGGGGAGATGGAGACAGAGGAAGACTCTGGGGAAAAAGACACAGAGAGACAGCATAGGAAGGAGAGAGAAGGCTGGGGAATGAACGGAGAGTCTCAGAGACATGGGAAGAGAAGCACAGAGACACAAGGAAGAAAATAGAGGCAAGGGACATGGGGAGAGAGATGGGAAGGAAAATGGAGAGAAAGAGCAAGAGAGAAAACTAGAGAAGGGCAGACACAGAGACACAGAGAGAGGTAGAGACACTGAGGAAGGAGATGAAAGAAAACAGGAGAGAAGCACAAGGACATCTTCCTGCGGGGCCCTGGGAAGAGACTGTAGACATACGCGGATCCTCAGACCCCACGTGATCTGTAACCAGACAGTCCTGGGTTGACTCTGGGTTGCTCTCCCTGGCTAAGTGGCCCTGGCAAGTGACTTTGCTGGGCCTCAGGGTCCTCCTCCATCACATGGGTTCACTGCACGAGGAAGAAACAAGAGGGCAGGGAAAGCCCTGGCACGGGCCCTGGCGTCTCCCCTAACTGGGTTCCTACTCCCCTTCCCAGGGAGCATGGGCTCCACCCCGCGGGGCGGAATTGGAGCTCACTACGAAGAGCCTGTGAAGAGTGGAATGAGAAAGGTCCTCACGTTGAACTTTTTTATGCCTAAGTCTCCTTGCCTATAAAGTGGGGCCCATGCCAAACCTTCTCTACTAAGCTTCCACGACATGCCAGGCTCTCCGCCAGGGCTTTTCCAGATTTTATCTCATCCATTTTCTAAGAGGGAAGGAACACCACCCCCATGTTCCAGATGAAGAAACTGAGGCTCAGAGAGGCTGGGCCCCTGGCCTGGGTTGTCCATGTGTCTGCCAGACCCTGTAGCCTGCGCTCAGCCCAGTGCTGTACCCAGCAGTCCAGGGGTCTGAAGGTCACTTCCAGCCCTCAGAAGGATGCTGGGCTGTCCCAGTGGTTCCTGAGGTAAAGGATCTCCTCCCATATCGTGGCATATTTATTGAGTGCCTACTCTGCAAACACTGGATACAGCAGTGGACAAACGGACCCTGGGATGTGCATATTGCGTGTGTGTGCGCACGCATGCGCATGCTCTTCACACACACACACACACACACACACACCTCTAACCCTCCCAGTCCTGGGGAGCAGGATCACTCTACCCCACCTCCCTGCCATTTTATTGGTTGGGAAACCACAGCTCCAAAAAGAGAAGCAACTTGCCCACAATAGTGCAGCTGGGCTCTGAGCTCCTGGCCCTGGGCTCCCCTGCGGCCAGCTTCAACTGGGCATGATGAGAGGAGAGAGACCCGGCCCACCAGGCAGGCTAGGGGACCGGAGATGCAGCAGGCAGAATCGATCCAGGCTGCCAGAATGTTATCGGATTGTTCCTGGCTTCTGGGCCCTCCTTCACCCTCAGCTCCTCCCAGAATCCTCTCTTCTTTGCCCTCCCCTTCCTGTAGCCCCTCTGAGTACAGCCTGGGAGGCAGGGGAAAGGAGGAAAGGGTGATTTGCTCATTCTTCTCTGGCTTCTGAGTGGGTTGGACACAAAGGAACAGACAGCAGGGGGGGCTTCCTGACCTGAAAGATGGGGCCCACATCCCCAGGGTGGAGGGGTGCGGAGGTGACTCGAAGACCCTCACATTGCTGCCCCCGCCTGAAGCTTCCTGCTGTTCCCCACCAGCGGAAACTCCAGGCCGCTGGGAATGAACTTCTCCCCTCTGCAGGAGCCAGGCCACTCCTCTCCTCACGGGTGGACTGGCCCTCTTGTCTCCTCAGTGTACCTCTGGGAACAGCCGGAGGAGGGGCGCCTAGAGACACCGCTCAGCTTAGAGGATCAAATACTCAACTCTATGTTCGAAGCTTGTGACCCCCAGAGGACAGGTGGGAGGGGCAGGGTGGGCCTGGGAGCACTGGGTGTGGGGGAGATAAGCAGTAATAAGGGGCAGAGATGGGGGGCTTGGAACTGGGGAGCCTTAGAGAGAGGGATGGGGGTCTTATAGGACGGTGATTATGGGAAGCTTCAGGAATGAGTGGATAAGGGCATGGAGGCCTTTCAGGCAAGGACAGTGGGGGAAGAAAACTTGGGGGATATTAAGAGAAGAGGGTAGGGCTTCAGTGCTTGGGGGAGGAAGGAGGGGAGGGTAGCCACTGGGGGCATAGCTGATTCTCTTTGGTCCACCCTCTGAGGTGGATCTGATGACTTGTGAAAACGTGGACTTAGAGGAGGGAAAGGACCTGCCCAAGTTGTCCCAGCCGGGCTGTGGTGCAGGGGTGCCACCAGCCAGCCAGTGATGGCCTAATGTCCCCAACTCCCACGCCTCCCCACCTGCCCCCGTTCCCTCATGGCATGCTCTGTCTCCAGGCTCTGTGGCTGTGACCCGCGTACTAGCCTACCTGGAGGCTGTGACAGGACAGGGCCCCCAGGATGCACGCCTCCAAACACTGGCCTGCAGCCTAGACCCCAGTGGGGAGGGCCCTCAGGCCACCGTGGACTTGGACACCTTCCTGGTCGTCATGCGAGACTGGATCACTGCCTGTCAGCTGGATGGGTGGGTCCCTGTACCTCCACCCTCACCTGGGAAGTCCTTCCTAAGCTCTAACCTCATACCTACTTACTGCAGCCAGCACCCTTTGGGCACAGGGACCTCCTGTAGTTGGAAGGAGGCTGAGGAGAGACAAAGTAAAGAGATGGGGTAGGGGAGCAGCAGAGTGTCTGAGGACAAAGTGCATGTGAAGGGGGTCTGGGAAACAGACATAAAAGGGGCTGGAAGGAGGAAAACGGGGGCGATGGGTTAACAGATGCCCCTCACCATCCCTTCTCCAATCCCAGTCCTTGCCCTCCTGCTTTGCCATCTGGCCCCAGGCGCTAGCCATCTGGCCCCACCTTCCTCCCTGTGGAGCTTACTCACCTAACCTGGCCCCTCCTCCAGCCGCCCAAAAACCCCTGCTGGGTTTGAGGATGGCTGCAGGGGGCTCTAAGCCTCATCCCTTTGATATAGAGGATTAGAGCTGGAAGAGGAGACTACCTTCGAGGGAGCCCTGACCTCCCAGCAGCTGCCATCTGGTGAGAATGCTTTATATAGAATGAAGGAGGCTGGCCCAGGGTCAGACAGTGGGGGGACTTCCCACTTGGCAACAGAGCAGGAGATAGAGTGGGACCCCAGGGACCTTTGCTCTAGCCTGGAGCTGTGAGTTTGGCCTTCTAGAAGCCTCCCCACCCTCCTTGAGCTTTGGGGGTTTATTCCTCCCGAGTTGTTTCCAAAGCCTTCTAACACCAACTCTATTATAGAGCCCCACCAGGTCCTGCCCACCTCTCCTCTCATCCAGCCGGGATGCCCCAGGCTACAGTCCCTTGCTCTCGCACTCACACACTCACAGACCTGCATTCCTTTCCTGCAGAAATCTGATAATCTGATTAGTTACTTGCCCTGCCGTTAGATTAGTTGACTTGCTTACCATTGTATCCCTAGGACCTCACACACAGGAGGTGCTCCGTAAACATGTGTTTGTGTTATATTCCTCCAGCCTTACAAAAACAAAGGCAAATGAAATAGAATTTACTTGGCATTCCTTGAACCTCCTCCCTTTGGGCTTAGGGGCCAAGGGAGGGCTGTGAGCAGGGGAGGGGTGGGTCAGCTCTGGGTGGGGGAAGGACAGAAGGGGGAAGCTGGAGGTGAGGAGGCTGGGGAGGAGGTTGTGGTGAGGGCCTGGGCCAGGGTGGGGGGTGGGGATAGAGAGGAGGGTGGAACACAGTTGGGGAGGAGGGGGACAGGGCCTAGGTCCCAGTGGACTGAAGGGGTGAGCAGGAGCAAGGGATCCAGGTGGCGAGTGTGGGGCGGGGGAGTGGGAGGAGGAACAGGTTTGGGGCCAGTGTTGGGCATGGAAATTACAGGGCTATCTGGGAGATCCAGCCTGAGCTCACGGATGAACAAGAGGCTTTTCTGATGTTGGGTGTAGTTACAGCCCTGGGAGCAGATGGGATCACCCAGAGCAAATGCTCTGAGGGTGGAAGCCAGACAAGGAACAAGCCCAGAGTCCTGGGGAGCCCCAATATCTAAAGTCACGGGGGAGCCCACCACCCTCTGTCTGTCTCCCTCCAGGAGGCGCAGACACGGAGGAGCCAGCCAACCTGGAGAGCTTCGGAGGCGAAGACCCCAGACCTGAGCTGTACCTATCCTCAGGCCCCCCTCTATCCTCCCCTGCCTATGCCCTCCAGCCTGCCCAGGGCCGGGCTAGGGCTTGGGGTCCTTTGGGAGTGGGTGAGGGATAGGGGCTGTGCTAACAGCTCAGGGAGAGCAGGGCAGTCTCCCTCCTGCTCTTTCTCCAGAAGAGCTTGTCTCCCCACCACCCTCACCACCTACCATCACCTGGGAAAGGTGGGAAAGGTGGCCGGGGGCTGTGGGTGGTGACCCTGGCCCTTCCTGCCCCCAGGCTGGGCACAGCTGACTTGCTGAGCAGCCTGGAGGACCTGGAGCTCAGTAACCGCAGGCTGGCTGGGGAGAACGCCAAACTGCAGCGCAGCGTGGAGACCGCTGAGGAGGGGTCTGCGCGCCTAGGGGAGGAGATTGTGGCCCTGCGCAAGCAGCTCCGCAGGTGGGCCGGGCCCGCGTCCGCCATCCTGTGCCCCTGTCCCTTCTGACCAAAGCCCAGCCTCGCTCTCCACTCCCTCCCTCTCCGTGTCTGTGACCCTGCACATGTCCCGTTCTTCTTTTCTTCTGTCTTGTATCTTTCTCTCTTGTCTCCCTGGTTCTTGTCTCTCAGCATCTCAAGTTCAGATTCTCTCTATTCTTCCCTCTCTGATCTCCATCTTAGCAGCCTATTTCTCTCCCTGTGCTCTGTCTTCCCGTGTCTGTCCTGTCCCCCTATTTTAGTCTCCCACTCTCGAGGACCTACCCCCTTAGTTTTTTAGGTAGAAATTGTCCTGTTCTCCAGGCTCAGCCCCCCCACATCCCCTTTTTTTCCCTCTGAGTCTCTGTCCCCTTCTCTCTGGGTCCCCATCCCCCTCTATCTCTGTCTGGGGTTTCTCTGTTGCTTCTGCCTCTGAGTGGATCTCTCCTGTGGTCTGTCTTCCTCTCTCACGGCTCACATGTCCCTGCCCCCACACAGTACCCAGCAGGCCCTGCAGTTTGCCAAGGCTGTGGACGAGGAGCTGGAGGACCTGAAGAGTCTGGCCAAGAGCCTGGAGGAACAGAATCGCAGTCTTCTGGCCCAGGCCCGGCAGACAGTAGGTTCTGGGCAAGGGGCACAGAGGTGCCCTCTCCCTTCCCTCTTTCTTGGAGTCTGAGCATCAGAGCCTGACGATGGAAGGGAAGAGGCAGAGGTCACCCAGGCTTCCTCCATCCCTCCACGACCTGCTTCAGGCTTTGCCGTTCCTCTAAAGACACAGGGGGCACCGGGAGCCATCAGGGCTCCCCAGCCCTGCTCCTCAGTGACCCAGGCCTGAGTGTGATCCCAGGGGAGGGGTAAGGGCAATATGGGGGTAAGGAAGCCCCAACAGAAGCCTTTGTCCTCTCAGGAAAAGGAACAGCAGCATCTGGTGGCTGAAATGGAGACCCTGCAGGAGGAGGTGAGCCAAGGCCCAGCGCCCAGCCCCGCCTCTTCCCAGTCCTACCCCCGGTGCCTCAGACACCCCAGCAGCCTGCAGACCAAACACCCTTCAGTCTGGTGTGGGAGACCCCAGGGTCCCAAGATGTGAATGTCCCTGAAGGTCGCATCACTGCATGTGAGAACTGGCACAGTTGGTCCGAGTGCAGGGTACGTGGTGGACTGCCTGGGTCCCCTCTCTGTGCCTCAGTGTCCTCACCTGTAAAAATGGGCAAAATAATAGAATCTCCCGCATGGAGTTGTGTAAGATTTAAACAAGGGGTGCTTGTAAAGCCTTGGACACAGCGTGAAAAGTGCTCAGTAAAAGTTTAGCTAGTGTTGTTCATATATTAGTTGTTGTTTTTTATGGTGGAAAGAACACAGGCCTTGAAGTCAGCCAAGTTCAAATCACATCTCTGCCACTTACATGACAGGCAACTTTAGGCATGTGACTACCCCTTCCTAAGCTTAGCTTTCTTATATATTTTTTAATCCTCACTTCAGGATATGTTTTTATTGATTTGTGAGCGAGAGGAAGGGTATGGGGGGGAGAGAGGGAGAGAGAAACATCAATCCGTTGCCTCCCACACACCTAACCGAGGATCAAAGCTGCAACCTTTTGGTCTATGGGACAACATTCCAACCAACTGAGCCACCCTGCCAGGTCCTTAGTTTTGTAGTATTTTCTAAGAACAGAGGAGAAGGGCATCTGTTCCATAGGGTTATTATGGGAATTAAATGACTGCTTTTAGCCCAGGGCCCAGTATGTAATATGAACAGTCCCAGTTCAACCTCACATCTGGTTCGAGCCACATTCCATCTGAGACAGAAAACATCATCTGAGTTCATTTTGTGCCTCCCACATACCTAACCGGGGATCAAAGCTGCAACCTTTTGGTCTATGGAACAACATTCCAACCAACTGAGCCACTCAGCCAGGTCCTTAGTTTTGCAGTATTTTCTAAGAACGGAGGAGAAGGGCATCTGTTCCACAGGGTTATTATGGGAATTAAAGGACTGCTTTTAGCCCAAGGCCCAGTATGTAATATGAACAGTCCCAGTTCAACCTCACATCTGGTTCGAGCCACATTCCATCTGAGACAGAAAACATCATCTGAGTTCATTTTGAGTCTACCTAGTCCTTTTAGGTGGAAACTGAAACTCATCCCTTGATGATGAATCTCGTCACTGTCCCCCCACGAGGTGGCATCTAAGTTGCTGGAGACTCAGGCAGAACCTTTGTGCTCCAGGAGGCGGCGGTCCTCACTCAACATCTGTTCTCTCTGCTGGGCAGGATTGATGTTCGTAGTCCCATCTAGTCCTTGGCCTTACTCACCACGGCATGCTGGCATCCACTGGGAGGCTGGCATTGCCTTCTCATCTCTGGACATATAGTCTTTGCTGCATCTGCTGGTGGTGGCCCCGTAAAGGCCACTGGGGCTCTCGCTCAGCCACTTCTGTACCCATTTAGGGCACAGCGAAGGTGTAGCTGTTTTCCTGTGACTCTGTGGCCATTGGGGCCTCCCTGGTCCCTCTCTGCCTCAACAACTCGCACAGTTGTTTCTATTCCATTATTCACATGCCTTGTTGCTTCTGCGACTGAGCTGGGAAACCCTCTCTCAGATTCCCACATGTCCCAGGGGTTCTGTGGTTCAAGTGCTTCCACTCTTTTCTTTTTAGTATATTTTTATTGATTTCAGAGAGAAAGGGAGAGGGAGAGAGAGAGAGAAGCATCAGTGATAAGAGAGAATCATTAATTGGCTTCCTCCTCACACTCCACACTGGGGATGGAGCCCGCAACCCGGGCTTGTGCCCTTGACTGGAATCCAACCAGGGACCCTTCAGTTCGCAGGCCAGCGCTCTACCCACTGAGCCAAACCGGGTAGGGCAAGTGCATCCATTCTTGCCCCCCTCGCAGCTAACCCTGAACTTGGGATGTCTCAGGGCCTACTTTCTCTCTGTTGCTCTCTTCAACTCTCCTGCGCCCCTCTCCCAGCCCTACTCTTCCTGACCCCTTCCCCCAAATCTTTGTCCTATGTCTACATATGGCTGTTACATTTAAATCTAAAAATGTTTCTACTATGGTTTTCTGGCTCTTCCATGAAAATTCCCTCCTTTGAGGCTATGGGAACTCGCTGCAAAACGGCTGCCACAGTGTGAGGCATGGGATACAGAGAGGATGTAACTGTTTCTTCTAGAAATTCTCTTTTTAAGAACCAGGGGCTTTTCCTAAAGCCTCTGGCAGAACCTCCGTCTTTGAGCAAAGTGGCAAGTGATAATAGCCAAGCCACTCCTGGTATAGCACAGCCCCTGATGGGTCGGGAATCCTGATTAACAAGCGGTTTGGAAGGTGTCTGGGTTGCTTTGGCAGCTCTTTGGCTTGTTTTTCTGTCTGTGGCCTTGTGATCACAGGGGGCTGTAACAGCTCCCAACTTCATGTTCTCATTCAAAGCAGGACAAGGAGGGGCAAAGGGGCTCAGCAAATGCTCCTCTCCTGGCTCTCTTTTCATCAGAAGGAAAAGCTTTTCCAGGAGTAACCCCACCACCACCACCAGCTGCCAGGGAGGCCAGGAGAATATCTTCAGCCTCTGGAGGGGGAGAATGGCTGCTGGGTCAGCTAACCTTCCCGACTCCTGAATCTGCCAAGATTTCCATCTTGATTCACCTCCAGGGCTAAGGCTGGGGACCCACCTGCCCACATGGAGAGAGGACCTCAATGAAAGCAGAAGAAGGAATAAGCAGGGTGAATGGCAGCCAGCAGTCTCTGCTCTTCCCAGCCCAGAAGGCCTGTTGCCAGATCAAGTGCCTTGAGCTGCGCCTGGGACATCCTAGGCGCTCGATAACTGGAGCTATTCTTGGATCCCTCCCCTCCACCTTTCTCCCCGCTGGCTGCTGCCTACAGAGCATCTATAGATCGAGTTCTCAAGTTACAGTAGAATAATGCTGGAGTAAGGGACACTCAGCTTTCCCTAGGAGAACCTATGGAGCAGGGCTCAGGTTACTGCAGAAGAAGGCAGGAGCGGCTGAGTAACCAGGTTCCCTGCCGAGTAGCCCAGGATCCAGCCTGCAAATCCCGACCAGGTGAACAGATGTTGACACAGCATTCCTGGCCCCTCCGTCCTTCCTCCGCCCTTCACCTGGCATCCAGGCTAGCTGGGACTGAGAGGGAGGAGGGCAGCTGATGGAGGACTTGCAGGGAAGCCGGGCTGGAGAGGAGGAGGAACTGGCCTTGGTATCCCCAGGGGCACCAGGACGAGGGCTGTGGCAAGGGAAAGCAACTGCCTCCGTGCCCAGAAATGCTCTCCCCATGATGCCTCATCAAACTCAGTGCAACTTGCTAGGTTTTTGTTGCCCAGAAACTCTAGAATGGAATTTGGGGCATTTTATTCTCAGTCCTATTTCATAGCTAGCCCTGCCCACTGCCTTCTCCTGGCCCACTTGTCCCCTCCCCCCCCCCCCCCCCCCCCCCCTCCCCATGATTCATCAAACTCAGTGCAACTTGCTAGGTTTTTGTTGCCCAGAAACTCTAGAATGGAATTTGGGGCATTTTATTCTCAGTCGTCCTACATAGCTAGCCCTGCCCACTGCCTTCTCCTGGCCCACTTGTCCCCTCCCCCACCCCCCCACCCCGCATAACTCTCTTCACCCTTGAGGATTCTGCCCCAGCACTGCCTCCTCAGGAAGCTCCTCATCAGGGCTCCCAGCAGGCCCAGGCCCTAGTCCTCATCAGAGTCTACCTCACGTTATCATCAGCTTCTGCGATGGTCTCCACCTCTAGTAATGAACTTGGGACTAGAGAAGCAGCTGGTTCCCCATTGTCACCCAAGGCTTCATCTGGCTCAGAGGAGAGTCGGGGGTTATAAGCACAGAATTTGGAGTCAGATTTGAGTTTGAGTCCACTTACCATGTGACCTTGGCCAAGTTTTTTAACCTCTCCGATCCTCAATTTCCTCTCTCAAATTGGGGATGATGGCAGTTAAAACTATGTTAGGACAGCCAGACATTACATTCTTCCTGAACGGCATATGACCTGCATCGCAACACCCATGAAATCTGCCTGCCAAAAAGTCGAACAAAGTCTGGACCAGGCCCTGGACCTACCCACCAGTTTACAGGAAATAATGAAGATGCGGGGACATGGAGAAGGAGAACACAATAAACCAAGTGCACAATTTCCACAAGACAAATAACCTGGTTTCTTCCACAAAAGAAGGACCCAAAAAATGCCAGGATTGGAAAGTGGAGGATCACTCAAGTTAAAAAGAATTGAGACATTTCAACCAAAAGCCTGTGGATCCTCATTCAAGCAAAATAAATGAAACACTTGAGGAAAAAAAAATTTAAAAAGAGCACAACTTGGTGTGAGATGGTACTAAGGAATTATTAATTTTGTTAAAGGTGATAATGGTAGGTATTGTGGTTTTGCTAAAGGTAGGGTCCTTAAGTAGGAGATTAAAATGCTGGAGTAGTTAAACGTGAAATAATATGATGCCTGGGATTTGCTTTAAAATAATCTGGTTAAACCCCAAACAAAACAAATGACCTGCATGATACAGAAGAAACAAACTGGGAAACTATATAATTATTGAAGCTGGGTGATTGGTAAAGGGTTTCATTACACTATTATTTTTACTTTTGTATGTGTTGAAAATTCATAATCCAAAGTTTAAAAAATATTTGTAAACATTTTTTCAATTACAGTTTACATTCAATATTATTTTGTATTGATTTCAGGTATATACATAGTGGTTAGACAATCATATGCTTTAAAAAGTGGTCCCCTGATATTTCCAGTACCTACTTGGCACCATTTATAATTATCACAATATTATTGACTATATTTCCTATGCCATACCTTACATTCCCATAACTATTTTGTAACTACCGATCTGTACCTAATTCCTTCACCTTTTTCACCCAGTTCCCTAAACCCCCCTCCCTTCTGGCAACCATCAATCTGTTCTCTGTAACTATAAATCTGTTTCTGTTTTGTTTGTTCACTTATATTGTTTAATTTAGATTCCACATAAAACTATTCTGAATATAACATTTACCAAACCCTTGATATATATCAGGCATTGTTCTTAATCAGCACTTCTTAACCTGTGGGTCGCGACCCCTTTGGGGGTCGAATGACCCTTTCACAAGGGTCGCCTAAGACCATTGGAAAACACATACATAATTACATATTGTTTTTGTGATTAATCACTATGCTTTAATTATGTTCAATTTGTCACAATGAAAATACATCCTGCATATCAGATATTTACATTACAATTCATAACAGTAGCAAAATTACAGTTATGAAGTAGCAACGAAAATAATTTT
>NW_005370276.1:1195261-1208716 GCF_000412655.1 Myotis brandtii
GGGTCAGCTAACCTTCCCGACTCCTGAATCTGCCAAGATTTCCATCTTGATTCACCTCCAGGGCTAAGGCTGGGGACCCACCTGCCCACATGGAGAGAGGACCTCAATGAAAGCAGAAGAAGGAATAAGCAGGGTGAATGGCAGCCAGCAGTCTCTGCTCTTCCCAGCCCAGAAGGCCTGTTGCCAGATCAAGTGCCTTGAGCTGCGCCTGGGACATCCTAGGCGCTCGATAACTGGAGCTATTCTTGGATCCCTCCCTCCACCTTTCTCCCCGCTGGCTGCTGCCTACAGAGCATCTATAGATCGAGTTCTCAAGTTACAGTAGAATAATGCTGGAGTAAGGGACACTCAGCTTTCCCTAGGAGAACCTATGGAGCAGGGCTCAGGTTACTGCAGAAGAAGGCAGGAGCGGCTGAGTAACCAGGTTCCCTGCCGAGTAGCCCAGGATCCAGCCTGCAAATCCCGACCAGGTGAACAGATGTTGACACAGCATTCCTGGCCCCTCCGTCCTTCCTCCGCCCTTCACCTGGCATCCAGGCTAGCTGGGACTGAGAGGGAGGAGGGCAGCTGATGGAGGACTTGCAGGGAAGCCGGGCTGGAGAGGAGGAGGAACTGGTCTTGGTATCCCCAGGGGCACCAGGACGAGGGCTGTGGCAAGGGAAAGCAACTGCCTCCGTGCCCAGAAATGCTCTCCCCATGATGCCTCATCAAACTCAGTGCAACTTGCTAGGTTTTTGTTGCCCAGAAACTCTAGAATGGAATTTGGGGCATTTTATTCTCAGTCCTATTTCATAGCTAGCCCTGCCCACTGCCTTCTCCTGGCCCACTTGTCCCCTCCCCCACCCCCCCACCCCGCATAACTCTCTTCACCCTTGAGGATTCTGCCCCAGCACTGCCTCCTCAGGAAGCTCCTCATCAGGGCTCCCAGCAGGCCCAGGCCCTAGTCCTCATCAGAGTCTACCTCACGTTATCATCAGCTTCTGCGATGGTCTCCACCTCTAGTAATGAACTTGGGACGAGAGATGCAGCTGGTTCCCCATTGTCACCCAAGGCTTCATCTGGCTCAGAGGAGAGTCGGGGGTTATAAGCACAGAATTTGGAGTCAGATTTGAGTTTGAGTCCACTTACCATGTGACCTTGGCCAAGTTTTTTAACCTCTCCGATCCTCAATTTCCTCTCTCAAATTGGGGATGATGGCAGTTAAAACTATGTTAGGACAGCCAGACATTACATTCTTCCTGAACGGCATATGACCTGCATCGCAACACCCATGAAATCTGCCTGCCAAAAAGTCGAACAAAGTCTGGACCAGGCCCTGGACCTACCCACCAGTTTACAGGAAATAATGAAGATGCGGGGACATGGAGAAGGAGAACACAATAAACCAAGTGCACAATTTCCACAAGACAAATAACCTGGTTTCTTCCACAAAAGAAGGACCCAAAAAATGCCAGGATTGGAAAGTGGAGGATCACTCAAGTTAAAAAGAATTGAGACATTTCAACCAAAAGCCTGTGGATCCTCATTCAAGCAAAATAAATGAAACACTTGAGGAAAAAAAAATTTAAAAAGAGCACAACTTGGTGTGAGATGGTACTAAGGAATTATTAATTTTGTTAAAGGTGATAATGGTAGGTATTGTGGTTTTGCTAAAGGTAGGGTCCTTAAGTAGGAGATTAAAATGCTGGAGTAGTTAAACGTGAAATAATATGATGCCTGGGATTTACTTTAAAATAATCTGGTTAAACCCCAAACAAAACAAATGACCTGCATGATACAGAAGAAACAAACTGGGAAACTATATAATTATTGAAGCTGGGTGATTGGTAAAGGGTTTCATTACACTATTATTTTTACTTTTGTATGTGTTGAAAATTCATAATCCAAAGTTTAAAAAATATTTGTAAACATTTTTTCAATTACAGTTTACATTCAATATTATTTTGTATTGATTTCAGGTATATACATAGTGGTTAGACAATCATATGCTTTAAAAAGTGGTCCCCTGATATTTCCAGTACCTACTTGGCACCATTTATAATTATCACAATATTATTGACTATATTTCCTATGCCATACCTTACATTCCCATAACTATTTTGTAACTACCGATCTGTACCTAATTCCTTCACCTTTTTCACCCAGTTCCCTAAACCCCCCTCCCTTCTGGCAACCATCAATCTGTTCTCTGTAACTATAAATCTGTTTCTGTTTTGTTTGTTCACTTATATTGTTTAATTTAGATTCCACATAAAACTATTCTGAATATAACATTTACCAAACCCTTGATATATATCAGGCATTGTTCTTAATCAGCAGTTCTTAACCTGTGGGTCGCAACCCCTTTGGGGGTCGAATGACCCTTTCACAAGGGTCGCCTAAGACCATTGGAAAACACATACATAATTACATATTGTTTTTGTGATTAATCACTATGCTTTAATTATGTTCAATTTGTCACAATGAAAATACATCCTGCATATCAGATATTTACATTACAATTCATAACAGTAGCAAAATTACAGTTATGAAGTAGCAACGAAAATAATTTTATGGTTGGGGGTCACCACAACATGAGGAGCTGTATTAAAGGGTCGCGGCATTAGGAAAGTTGAGGACCGCTGTTCTAAATGCGTTATTAACATGTATTTGCATTAATAACCATCTGTAGACCTGGGGAAGTCACTCAACCTTTATGTGTCTGAGTTGCTTTTTTGTTTCTTTTTAATTGATTTTTAGAGAGAGACATCAGTTT
Organism: Myotis brandtii; assembly: GCF_000412655.1. Lineage (NCBI taxonomy): Eukaryota > Metazoa > Chordata > Mammalia > Chiroptera > Vespertilionidae > Myotis > Myotis brandtii. The sequence goes on from NW_005370276.1 coordinate 1,198,017, forward strand.
GTTATTCCACTTACTTACGCATTCATTTCAGTGGTTGCTTCTTGTATGTGCCCTGACCAGGGATGGAACCCACAATCTCAGCATATGGGGATGACACGCTAACAAATTAAGCTACCCCACCAGAGCTGAGTTGCTTTTATCTTTAACATAGGGGATAAGAAATGAGGTTTTTTACTCATTTACTGCAAGGTGCTCAGTAAATGTTACCAAGTATCTGATTTAATCCTCACAGCAGCCCCATGAAGTAGGCTCTAATCGTCATTTTTACGGATGGGGGATGGACTGATGCACAGAGAAATCAAAGCTGAAATTCCATATGCTGGTCGGAGGGGTTTCATGGGCTAAAACATAAAGTGCTTAGCCTGAAGCCTGATGCACATCACGTGTCAGCAAATGTCAACTGTGGGTATTAGCATCGCCATTTGCTAACGTGAATATAACCAGCCATTCCTCCTTCCAGAATGGAAAGCTACTGGCAGAGCGGGATGGAGTGAAGAGGAGGACTGAGGAGCTGGTCATGGAGAAGGATGCTTTGAAGGTGCTGCCCCTCCCTAGTACCTTGACAACTTCCCACCACCCCCAGGGCCATATTTACCATCTCCTGTCTCAGCCACCGAGGCCTGGTGACAGCTGGGAACTTCCATCAAGCCGTCAGGTTCCCAGGGCTGCCAGGCAACTTGGCTGAAATCCCTGTCCATGTAGCTGATGTCCAGAGCCCTGGAGGGAGGTTGAGGAGAGGGGTTCGGGAGTGGGCAGGACAGATGGACAGATTCCTTCCTTGGCAGCGGCAGCTCTATGAGTGTGAACGCCTCATTTGCCAGCGAGACACGGACCTCTCCGAGGTAAGGGGGCCGAGTGACATTTGCTTCCATGTGCACCTGCCCATCTCCTGCCCTGAGTCAGGAAAGGGAGGCCTGTCTGGCTCTCATCCTGGGATAAGCAAATGACCCAGAGAGGTCACAGGCTTCCACTGAGGTCACAAGCACGACCCTGCGGGATCTCGCCTTGTGGTTCTGCAGCTGAGCTGGGAAATGCCTCTCAGATTCCCAGATGTCCCAGGGGTTCTGTGGTCCAAGTACATCCATTCTTGCCTGCCTCAGGGCCTATGTTCTCTTTATTGCTTTCTTCTTCAGTTCTCCTAGACCCTTCCCCAGCCCTAAGGATCTCCGCACGAGCCCCCCAAATCTTTATCCTACATCTGTATATGGCTTTTACATTTAAATCTAAAATATTCTGTTGTTTTCCAAACCCAGTGCTGTCCCTCAGGCCCTAGCCCTTCCCCCAAGCTCACCCTGCCCTCCCCGACACTCGCACACCTCCACTCAGCCTCAGTGTCTTAATGAGGTTGGGCCCAGTCTCATCTGCTTTGGGCTTTCCCAGCGCACGTGCCACGCAGAGAGTCTGGCCAAGACCTTGGAGGAGTACAGGACAACAACCCAGGTAACCCAGGCTCCCTCGCCAACCTTGGCGGCCCCCCCCTGCTCGTGGCTCTCCCACTTCTCCTGCCATCTCCGGGATTTACTGCCTCTTTCTGTCACTCTGTATCAAGTCTTCTCCTCTCACTTCCATCTCCACTGTCTGATGTATGTCCCTCTCTCTTTCCCTCTCTCTGCCTTTTCACTTTTTCTCTTTCATTTCTCTGTGTATCTCTGTTTTCCGTTCACTTTTATTCTCTGTGGGTGTCTTCTCACCACATCTCCCCTCCTTATCTCTCTGTGTGTCTGCCTGGCGTATTTAGGTCCTTGCTCAGCCCCTCTCTGGATCTAGTCCGCCTCCCAGGGTGACTCCTGTCTCTGTCCCTGGTCTTTATGAGACTCTTGCACCTCCTGCGTCTCTTGCCTCTCTTCGAGCTGTTTCCATTGTGTTTTATTGTTCCATGTGTCTCTGTCTCCGCCTTCCTTTGCTTGGTTTTCCTGGCTGGCAGGTTACCTTCTGGGTTCCTGCTGCTCTCTGTCTCTCCTCAGCCTCCTTAGTTTGTCACTGCTTTCTCCCCCGTGTCCCTTGGCAATATGTGTCTTGAGGAACCCAAAGAAGTCAGGGGAGTAGACTTGACCTTGGAAGAGGAGCCTGGGGTGGGGGTGGGGAAGAAGGGAAGACCAGGTGCCCCTCGCTCCCTCCTTTGCAGGAACTGAGGTTGGAAATCTCACACCTGGAGGAGCAGCTGAGTCAGACCCACAAGGGGCCGGATGAGTGAGTAGAACATGAGGGGTGGAGGCGGCAGGAGGAGAGCCCAAGGGCAGGGACCTCAGCCTCCAGCCCCGCGGTGGGCAGGGTGGCAACCCCAGCACAGGCGTCCAACAGGTGGTGGGCAGGCACAGAGGCCGTCCCCCTCCTGACTGTGTGGCCAGGCTACCCAAAGGAGCTCAGGGGAGAAGAGTGGACTGGACCAAGCTGCTGCCCCCATCACTGGGCGTGGAGATCCAGGCCATTCAGCAGGTGGGTCTGGCACCCCTGGGAACACCCAACCCACCTTGAGCTGAAACTCTGACCCAGCCCTGACTCACCCTAACCCGTTTCTCCTCAGGACCCTCTGTCCTAACCTCTCCTTATCCAATTCTTGGTCCTGGCACCAAACTCATCCTGGGTCCTGCTTCCACCCTCCCCAGCCTCATATCAGCTTCTTCCACCCCACCCCACCCCACACACACCTCAGCCCATCTCCATCCCTATCTCTGACCTGCATTGTGCCTTTACTTGGCCCTCCCTGACCTCAGAAACAACTTTCCCAGAAACAAGAAGAGGCAGCCACCCATCTCTCCAGCCCTCTGTGCGGGGTGTGGCAGTGGGAGGAGGGCACCAGTGAGAGCGACCAGGAAGCTGAGTTTCTGCCTGAAGCCCCAGCTGCGGGACAGGTGAGCACGGGAGGGGCCGTGAGACCAGACCAGTGGAGTCCAGAACTGGGAAAAGGGCCTGGGACCCCATGTACCTGCCCTGCTCCCATTCAATAGGCAGTTGTTCACTGAGGGACACGGAACCCAAGCCAGACAGGACACCATTCCTGCCGCTTAGGGACTGGCCTGCTAGTGCGGCAGGCAAAAATGAAGAAAGCCATCACAAATTCCTTTGTGATGTGATGGTGGTTGTTTAGAAAACACTGTCAGAAATCACCTTATTTGAAATGGTACTACACCCTGGCCGGTGTGGCTCAGTTGTTAGGAACGTCATCTGATACACTGAAGGGTCTCAGGTTCAATTCCCAGTCAGGGCACATACACAGGTTGCAGGTGCATATGAGAGGCAACCAATTAATGTTTCTCACATCAATGTTCTCTCTCTCCCTCCCTCCCTCCCTCCCTTCCTCCTACCTCTGCCTCCCTCCCTCTCCCTTCCTCTTTCAAATCAATAAAAAACATATCTTCAGGTAAGGATTAAAACAAAAAATTTTAAAAATTAAAAAAATGGTACTACATACATTTACAAAACAGTCAAAGGGATGTAAAGTACAGCATAGGGAATATAGTCAATAATAGTGTAAAAACTGTGTATGGGGCCAGGTGGGTATTGGAAATATAGGGGGGACACTCTGTAAAGTACATGAGTATCTAAACACTATGCTGTACCCCTGAAACCAATACAAAATAATATTGAAAGTAAACTTTAATTGAAAATAAACTGTAATTGAAAAAAAAATTTTAATTAAGTTACTAAATCCTTAAAAAATAAGATAAAATAAAGAAATAGCCAAACCGATTTGGCTCAGAGGATAGAGCGTCGGCCTGCGGACTGAAAGGTCCCAGGTTCGATTCCGGTCAGGGGCATGTACCTTGGTTGCGGGCACATCCCCAGTGGGAGGTGTGCAGGAGGCAGCTGTTTACCTTAAGAAATCTACTGTGAAATCTTGAACTCAGCAATAGCCATTATTGCCCTGGCTGGTGGCGTTCAGTGGTTAGAGCATTGGCCCACAGACCAAAGGATCCTGGGTTCACTTCCCCATCAAGGACACATACCTTCAGGCTTTATCCCCAGCCCCATTTGGGGTGCCTGCAGGAGGCAACCAGTCGATGTGTCTCCCTCACATGGATATTTCTTTCTCTCTCTCTCTCTCTCTCTGTCCCTCTCCCCTCCCTCTCTTCCACTCTCTCTAAAAATCAATAGAAAAAAATATCCTCAGATGAGGATTAACAAATAAAAAAAGGAGCCATTGTTTTATGAATTTTGTAATAACCTGAATAATAATATTACATAACTTTAAATAACTGAGGCAACTCATCTTTTTTTTTAATCCTCACCCAAGGATATTTTTCCATATTAGAGCGTTGGCCCACAGACCAAAGGGTCCTGGGTTCACTTCCCCATCAAGGACACATACCTTCGGGCTTTATCCCCAGCCCCATTTGGGGTGCCTGCAGGAGGCAACCAGTCGATGTGTCTCTCTCACATGGATATTTCTTTCTCTCTCTCTCTCTCTCTCTCTCTCTGTCCCTCTCCCCTCCCTCTCTTCCACTCTCTCTAAAAATCAATAGAAAAAAATATCCTCAGATGAGGATTAACAAATACAAAAAGGAGCCATTGTTTTATGAATTTTGTAATAACCTGAATAATAATATTACATAACTTTAAATAACTGAGGCAACTCATCTTTTTTTTTAATCCTCACCCAAGGATATTTTTCCATTGATTTTTTAAAAAATATATTTCCTTATTGATTTCAGAGAGGAAGGGAGAGGAAGAGAGAGACAGATCCATAAGGGGCCAGAAACATCAATGATGAGAGAGGATCATTGATGGGCTGCCTCCTGCAGGCCCCCTACTGGGGATCCAGCCCACAACCCAAGTATGTGCCCTGACTAGGAATCAAACTATGACTTCCTGGTTCATAGGCCAACACTCAACCACTGAGCCACACCGGCCTGGCTCAGGGATGCACTTAGAAAACAGTGTCAAGTCGATTGAAGCCATAGGATGAGATGTCTCTGGAAAAAACAGAGAGGGACCTTGGTCCTGAGGAAGAACAAATGACCCATGACTGGGACCCTGGGAGGAGAATGGAGTTTGAAAGGGGACCACTGAGCCCCTTTTGGGCCCAGGTGAGAAGTTTGGGGGACCTGGACTCCTGGGTCCTGAAGAAGAAAGGGACTTGATGTGGTCTAGAACTGCTCCAGTTTCTGCTCCTGGGGGCGGGGGGTGTCAGTGAGGGGGGTAGAGCTGTCCTCAAGGAGGGGGCCCAGGAGGAAGGCAGGTTTTTTAAGAAGATGGTGAATTCTTGAGGTGGTAGCCCGGAGATCTAACCTTTTTTCCCCTCCCACAGAGGAACTTCCAGGGAGAGCCAGCGTACCCGCATGAAGGAAGGAAGGAGCGGTCAATGTGGTAAGAAGCCTGCTCCTTCCAAACCCATCCTCTGCCTCGGGGTGACACCTCCTGATTCTCAGACAGAGGGAATAGAAGAACCCTAAGAGCCCTGCTGGAGCCTCATCGCTCACTCATTCATTCATTCATTCATTCATTCACTCACTCACATGCTGAGGCGACCCTGGGCCTGTGGACCAGCATGAGTCAGATCCAGCCCTGCCCTCAGTGACTCCCGGCCCAGGGGAAACAGCCCTGGCCCACAGAGCCCCAGGAGGACATCCGGCACCTGACCCCGCCCGTGGGAGAGGGAGGCGATGCCCGAATGGGGTCTTGTAAGAGTGGTATTCGTATAGGAGACTCTTAATAAAAGAAGGTAATTGTCAGGAAGATGGGCAGCTCAGTCACCCGGTCACTCTCACTGAACACACCTCTCCAAGGCCTCTAGGGAACCTGGGATAAATGAGACCCAGATTGGGCCCCTGGGGAGCACCCCAGCAGTCGCGCAATCATGAGGGCTCTGGGGTCAGACACCTGGGGTTCAAATCCCAGCTCAGTCCTTTTGTGATAGAGGATGGTCGGTGCCTTTGGCATGGTGCCGTGGACCTGTGGTTGTTACGAGGCTTGTGTGCAGGCCTTTGAGGATAGAAACAGCACTAGATGCCTGCAGGAACCCTCCTTGGGGCCCTGTCCTGGGGGCCTGTGGTTTCCTGTGGTGCCACCCTCTCCCCCACCCCTCTTTCAGCTCCTGGCTGTAGCAACTAATGAGGCTGCCTGCCATGAGCTCTAATTGGACTGTCTGGGAAAGCTGAGGTTGGGAGGGATGGGGGCTCCAGAGATGTGACCTCCCCTCAGTCACCGAGAAGTGGAAGGGAGAAGGGGAGGGGCTAAGCAGCAGCAGGGGCAGGGGCTGGACATCTGAGCTGGGGGGCAGGGGTGGTGTGATGCACAGATCAGGGAAGATGGGAGTGAGGGAGGTAGTGAAATCAGTGGCCCTGGAAGTGGCTAGGGTTAAGGGCCTGAACCTTGAGAGGGGCTGGATGCTTTTTGGGGTGCTGTTAGAGGAAACAGCTGTATCCTGAGGGTGTCGGGTCTGAAACTGGAGGGCCAAATCCCTTGTTCCCAGCGAAGGTGATGGCTAGGAATGTGGACATCTGGGTCTCCAGGGGCTATCCAGGCTGGCAGCTTGAGACCCGAGTCTCTAAAGAGGCATTTCAGGCACCTGCGAGCCTCGGTAGGGCAGAGGCTGGGCTCATACCCGCTAAGAGAAATGGTCTAGGATGGGAGTGGGCCTTACACAGTCAGATTCTGGAGTTTGAGTCCTGAAAAAAGAGCCAGTGAGACTGAGGCTCTGAAAATGGCGCGACCCAGCAGGTAGGAAGCAGGGGCAAGGTCTCCTCAGGCCCTGGTCTGAGCCTCTGGTGCTTTGGGGAGTGAGAGCTGGAAGCCTTGGCTCCTCGCTGGGGCGTCACCTAGAAAAGTAGCCCCTGAGAAAGCCAGTGAGATGAAGAGACCCTCGCACCCTTTTTGAGGTCACAGATCCAGGTCCATCCTCCTTAAGGCCCCAACTTTAAAGATTCCCCTGAGCCCCCCACGGGCAAATGGGAGCCAGGCAGAGGGAAGAACATTGTTGTTGCCCCAGGTTGCCCAGAAGAGAGGAAGAGGAGGAAGCGGAGATCCACGTCACGGTAAGCAGTCCCCGCACCCTCCCCAGTGCCCATCCACTCCGGGCCCTTGGAGGGGACTGATGTCATCACAGCTGCTCCAACCTCCCGCCTGCACCTCACTTCCCCTGAGCAGACAGAAAAATCATTTGGCCAAGAGATAACAAGGCCCTCGCTGTAGCTAATGAGAGCGGATGGTGCTGTGGGTGGTGGCCTACAGGCCAGTGGGCGGCCAGAATGTTCCCAGGGGACCCCCCCCACAAGCACATACAGGGCTGCAGCCGCCACACCACCGGCCTCACAGACGTGGCTACACCCCCGGATTGCGAAAATGCACACGCACACTCGCCCACACACAGGAAGGGGCTGGGCCCTCCGCAGCCGGCCTCGGCACCCCCCTGCCCAGCACCACACACACCGGGTCCTTTGCTTTTCCAAGCAGCAGGTGACCATCCCCATTCTCAGACAAGGAAAGGGAGGGAAGGAAATGTGGTGACGTGAGTGAGGAGCCTGCAGTCCTCGGCTGAGGGTGTGAGAGCCCAAGTGTGTGCCAGGCTCTGTGCCAGGTTCTGTTCCAGGCACCTGGACCCTGCAGGGTCCAACCATCCCACAGGGTCTCTCTGAGCAGCCTGACCGCAAAGCCCACCTCCTTCCTGCCACACCCTCTGTGGAGCCTGGTCCCACCTCCGCTTCCTCAAGCTGGTGTGGTGAGGATCCTCACCCGGCTCTCGGCTCTCGGTGGGATGAGGGTTAAGGATCATGTCAGAAAGGGCCTGGCTCCAGGCCTGGCACAGAGCAGGCACACAGTAGGTGGCCGTGGTGAAGGTGGTAGCTGGCACTGGTGTTCTGTTATTCGTTATTTATTACTGTATCTCTATGGCCATTGGATACTTCAGAATCCAATGGAAGTGGAAATAATCACATTGAGTAGCTCACACAGTTATCGAGCACTCACTATGTGCCAGGCACTGTTCTGAGCCCCATGCTCACTTTTTTTTAACCTGAATTCACTCAGTCAGTCTCCACTTTAGGCCTGTGAGGTGGGTACTGTCGTCATCCCTGTCCAGCAGGTGGGGAAAGTGGGGTGTGGAGAGGTGGGTGATGTGCCAAAGGACACACGGCCAGAAGCTGGCAGAGCTCGGACCCCAACCCGGCAGTGTATTTCAGTGTTCATGCACGGAGCCGTTCATTCACTGTGTTCCACCCCCTTCCATGGGGTCAGTTCTGCCAAGGACCCCATGCCCAAGTTTGTCATCTCCTTTGTCCTTCCAGGCTGATCTCTCCATCCTTCTGGGAGACCCTCACCCTGAAGACATTCCAAGCAGCCCTCCTGAGAGGTACTGGGACCCCAGGGACTGGGAGGGAACTTGGGGACAATGTCCAGTGTGACTGCCCTGCCTTCCTCTCTCTCCAGCAGCCCCTCCCAGCCAGACCTACAGCACGCGCTGGTGCCTGTGGAGAGGAAGCTGGTTCCGGTTAGGAGGCCAGTCTGGAGCCACTTCTGCCTGTGCCCCCTGCACCCCCAACCCCAGCAGCTCAGGTGAGCCCCAAGGTATCACCAAAAGGAAATGGTGGTCAGTCATCGGGGCACATAGGCTCCCCTGGGCCCTGCCCTAAGCACTGTCCTGCCACCCCAGCAGGGTCAGGCGGCATCCACTGATTCCCGCGCCTGTCCTGGGTCTCCTGCTGCTGCTGCTGCTCTCCGTCCTGCTGCTGGGCCAGCCCCCGCCCCCCACCTGGCCCCACCTCCAGCTCTGCTACCTCGGCCCTCCCCCAGTGTGAGCCATGCTCCCCGCCCCTCAGAGTAACGTCTAGTTCAGTGAATTCCTGGGACTCTTTTTACTGTTATTCCTGTTGTTGTGCCACTGTTATCAAGACCCCAGATGCAGTTCAGTACTCCAGGATCCACGCCCCGGAATGGGGTCTTTATGTGAAGTCTCTTGGCTTTGTGATGGTTTTTACTACATTTCTTGATAACAGCAAAACGTGTCCAATAATGGAGTAAGTGCTAGGGGTTTATTGTCCTCACAAAACAAGCCTGGAGAACAGCACGAGGCCCACGGCTCAGTCTCCACAGCCTCTGGCTAGGGCGCTGAGTCTGTGACCCTCCTGGCCCCTCTCGTGCTCAGGGGATGGCGGACATTGTGGCTTCATACATCGTCTCTGCGGACAGAAGGCGATGTGGCCCTTCTTTTGTATAAAGAAAAGCAGTAGCCTTCCCAGAGCCAGCAGCAGACCTGTGTTTATATCTTGTTGGCCAGACTGTTTGGCATCATCACCCCGCGCTGCAAGGAGACCAAGTGCCTCTCCTGGCAGAAAGAGGGAGGAGATGTGGGCCAGGCACACACCACAGATGTCCGTCCGCTACATGCAAACAGCCAGGAAGGGGACCAGGTGCCATTTTTTCACTCCACAAACACATAGTGATCTTCTAGTTGCCACAGCTAGACCTTAAAAGATAAAGCTTAGAGAAACAGGCCCTCCAATGTCAGGCTGTGGAGCGTTCATTTTCCCCAAGGATGATGGGAGGTTTGAGAGGTTTTGTTGCTTGTTTTTGGTTATTGATGTCTTAATTGAGGTGTAACTTACATACAGATAAATGGACAAATCTTAAGTATCAGCTGGATGAATTTTTGCATATGTAAGCCTTCCAAACTAAAACCCGACCCAGGTCAAGATATAGACCAGTCTCAGCACCACAGAGGTTTCCATGGGAGAGTTTTGAGCAAGGGTGGGACAGAATCACACCCCAAAAAGGCACCTGACTCAGCTTGGAGGCTAGAGGTTTCTTCCCAGATCCATGACATCTGTTCAGTCTTGAAAGGTGGGTGAAGTTGGCTACAATAAGCAGGGCCTGAGGAGGATGCTGCAGGCAGAGGAAGTAAATATGTGTGAAAACGGGGTGGGAAAGATCCCCTCCCTGTGTGGAGAGCCATTGGCAGCACCGTGCTGCTGGGATTAAAACTAAAAGAGCCCGGCCAGCGTGGCTCAGTGGTTGAGCATCAACCTATGAACCAGGAGGTCACGGTTCAATTCCCGGTCTGGGCACGTACCGGGGTTGAGGGCTCGATCCCCAGTGGGGTGTGCAGGAGGTAGCCAATCAATGATGCTCTCTCAGTACTAATGTTTTCCTCCCTCTCCCTCTCCCTTCCTCTTTGAAATCAATAAAAACATTTTTAAAAATTTTTTAAAGAAAAGAAAATTATATGAAGCCAGGAAGAATTGAAGGCTACAGAGTGGTGAAATTAAGATAGGTAGGCAAGAGCCCATGAAGGGTTTTAGACACCATCATGAACTTTACTCCTAAGTGCCCAAGAAAGGGCTTGAGCAGAGAAGGGACAAAATTAACTCGGAGTGAGAAAGAGACCCGAGCCTGCATAGGGGATGAGTAATGAAGTGAGGCTGAGGCAGGAGGTGGGGAGAAGGCTGGGGCTGGGGCCCAGGTGGGAGAGGTCTGAGCTGGACCTGATGTGTGGGTGGGAAGAAGGGAAGGGTGGAGAGAGGCAGGGCAGGAAGGACGGAGTCAGGGACTGACAGGCTGTGAAGGAAGAGGGAAGGACAAGGACAGTACCTCACCCAGTGGCTAATCTATACTAATAAAAGGGTAATATGCTAATTAGACCGGGAGACCTTCCAAATGTCCTTCCAGACAAAGCCATGGTGGCCGGGCCGAGGCAGAGGCGGTTAGGGGCGATCAGGCCAGGAGGGGAGGGCAGTTGGGGTGAGCAGGCTGGCAATGGGGGGGGGGGG
>NW_005370276.1:1215794-1220471 GCF_000412655.1 Myotis brandtii
ACCGGCTTCCAAACGACGGAGACGAGTCGGGTGAGCGGCCCTGACGGCGCCCGCCCGGAGTGCCAGCCCGTTTCCTTTACCCGGTGTCACCTGCATCGGGCGCCCCGCCAACAAGTGCAGGTCCCCCATCCAAGGCCCACAGAAGCCCTGACCCCTCCATGGTCAGGTCCCGCCCCCCAGATCTCTAAAGTTTCACACACACAAGCCCAGTGCTTCCCCCAGACCAGCTGGGACCCGCTGCAGGCTCGCAGCTACAGGTCCCTGCAAACCCCCCCTGCCCAAGTTTGTCATCTCCTTTGTCCTTCCAGGCTGATCTCTCCATCCTTCTGGGAGACCCTCACCCTGAAGACATTCCAAGCAGCCCTCCTGAGAGGTACTGGGACCCCAGGGACTGGGAGGGAACTTGGGGACAATGTCCAGTGTGACTGCCCTGCCTTCCTCTCTCTCCAGCAGCCCCTCCCAGCCAGACCTACAGCACGCGCTGGTGCCTGTGGAGAGGAAGCTGGTTCCGGTTAGGAGGCCAGTCTGGAGCCACTTCTGCCTGTGCCCCCTGCACCCCCAACCCCAGCAGCTCAGGTGAGCCCCAAGGTATCACCAAAAGGAAATGGTGGTCAGTCATCGGGGCACATAGGCTCCCCTGGGCCCTGCCCTAAGCACTGTCCTGCCACCCCAGCAGGGTCAGGCGGCATCCGCTGATTCCCACGCCTGTCCTGGGTCTCCTGCTGCTGCTGCTGCTCTCCGTCCTGCTGCTGGGCCAGCCCCCGCCCCCCACCTGGCCCCACCTCCAGCTCTGCTACCTCGGCCCTCCCCCAGTGTGAGCCATGCTCCCCGCCCCTCAGAGTAACGTCTAGTTCAGTGAATTCCTGGGACTCTTTTTACTGTTATTCCTGTTGTTGTGCCACTGTTATCAAGACCCCAGATGCAGTTCAGTACTCCAGGATCCACGCCCCGGAATGGGGTCTTTATGTGAAGTCTCTTGGCTTTGTGATGGTTTTTACTACATTTCTTGATAACAGCAAAACGTGTCCAATAATGGAGTAAGTGCTAGGGGTTTATTGTCCTCACAAAACAAGCCTGGAGAACAGCACGAGGCCCACGGCTCAGTCTCCACAGCCTCTGGCTAGGGCGCTGAGTCTGTGACCCTCCTGGCCCCTCTCGTGCTCAGGGGATGGCGGACATTGTGGCTTCATACATCGTCTCTGCGGACAGAAGGCGATGTGGCCCTTCTTTTGTATAAAGAAAAGCAGTAGCCTTCCCAGAGCCAGCAGCAGACCTGTGTTTATATCTTGTTGGCCAGACTGTTTGGCATCATCACCCCGCGCTGCAAGGAGACCAAGTGCCTCTCCTGGCAGAAAGAGGGAGGAGATGTGGGCCAGGCACACACCACAGATGTCCGTCCGCTACATGCAAACAGCCAGGAAGGGGACCAGGTGCCATTTTTTCACTCCACAAACACATAGTGATCTTCTAGTTGCCACAGCTAGACCTTAAAAGATAAAGCTTAGAGAAACAGGCCCTCCAATGTCAGGCTGTGGAGCGTTCATTTTCCCCAAGGATGATGGGAGGTTTGAGAGGTTTTGTTGCTTGTTTTTGGTTATTGATGTCTTAATTGAGGTGTAACTTACATACAGATAAATGGACAAATCTTAAGTATCAGCTGGATGAATTTTTGCATATGTAAGCCTTCCAAACTAAAACCCGACCCAGGTCAAGATATAGACCAGTCTCAGCACCACAGAGGTTTCCATGGGAGAGTTTTGAGCAAGGGTGGGACAGAATCACACCCCAAAAAGGCACCTGACTCAGCTTGGAGGCTAGAGGTTTCTTCCCAGATCCATGACATCTGTTCAGTCTTGAAAGGTGGGTGAAGTTGGCTACAATAAGCAGGGCCTGAGGAGGATGCTGCAGGCAGAGGAAGTAAATATGTGTGAAAACGGGGTGGGAAAGATCCCCTCCCTGTGTGGAGAGCCATTGGCAGCACCGTGCTGCTGGGATTAAAACTAAAAGAGCCCGGCCAGCGTGGCTCAGTGGTTGAGCATCAACCTATGAACCAGGAGGTCACGGTTCAATTCCCGGTCTGGGCACGTACCGGGGTTGAGGGCTCGATCCCCAGTGGGGTGTGCAGGAGGTAGCCAATCAATGATGCTCTCTCAGTACTAATGTTTTCCTCCCTCTCCCTCTCCCTTCCTCTTTGAAATCAATAAAAACATTTTTAAAAATTTTTTAAAGAAAAGAAAATTATATGAAGCCAGGAAGAATTGAAGGCTACAGAGTGGTGAAATTAAGATAGGTAGGCAAGAGCCCATGAAGGGTTTTAGACACCATCATGAACTTTACTCCTAAGTGCCCAAGAAAGGGCTTGAGCAGAGAAGGGACAAAATTAACTCGGAGTGAGAAAGAGACCCGAGCCTGCATAGGGGATGAGTAATGAAGTGAGGCTGAGGCAGGAGGTGGGGAGAAGGCTGGGGCTGGGGCCCAGGTGGGAGAGGTCTGAGCTGGACCTGATGTGTGGGTGGGAAGAAGGGAAGGGTGGAGAGAGGCAGGGCAGGAAGGACGGAGTCAGGGACTGACAGGCTGTGAAGGAAGAGGGAAGGACAAGGACAGTACCTCACCCAGTGGCTAATCTATACTAATAAAAGGGTAATATGCTAATTAGACCGGGAGACCTTCCAAATGTCCTTCCAGACAAAGCCATGGTGGCCGGGCCGAGGCAGAGGCGGTTAGGGGCGATCAGGCCAGGAGGGGAGGGCAGTTGGGGTGAGCAGGCTGGCAATGGGGGGGGGGAGTAGGGGGCGAGAAGGTTGGCATGCAGAGTGGTTAGGGGTGATCAGGCAGGTGAGTGGTTAGGAGCTAGCAGTCCCAGATTGCGAGACGGATGTCAGACATCTCCTGAGGGGTCCCAGATTGGAGAGGGTGCAAGCGGGGCTGAGGGACACCCCCCCCCCGTGCACGAATGTTGTGCACCAGGCCACTAGTAGACTATAAAGCCATTCCCAAGATGGAGAGCCCATGAGAAGGAGCTCATATGGAGTGGGGTGGGGGTCAGGGTTCCCAGCGGTGGCTGGAGCCCTGAGCTCTCTGTCTGGGAATGGAGGTCTGGGTGTTACCTGCTGTGGAGATCTAGGGAGGAAGTAGAGTATGTGAAGGGCAGACTGAGGCTACTCAGTGTCTAGAAGAGGGCCCGGCATATGGTAACTGCTTGTAAGGTTGTAACTCCATTTCTCCATCAGCAGAGTGGAAAGGTTTAGACTTGGAAGTTGCACAGGTTTGGGTTCGAGCTATCCTGTGCTTTGTTAGCGCTGGCAACTTGGGGAAATTAGTCCTGACTTTCAGAGTCTTATTTGTAAAATTTGGCCAACTCTGGATGATTTTGAAGATTACAGTTATTCAGTATTTCAACTACGCAGAAACAGACCCACCTCATGGCCCGAAGGGCAATTACGGCGCGGTGCAAATTATGGAGAGCTTGCCAATACCAAGAGTCCGCCCCGCCCCCTTCGCGTTAGCGGCCACGCCCAGCTTCACCCTTTTCGCTAGTAGACCAATCACAGTGCGGTCCGCGCGAGCTGCGCCCAGGACACGCAGTTCGGAGCCCTCGGCGGCGTCTGAGAAGTAGGAGGTTGTCAGTCACCTTGAGGGGCGGGGCTGGAGGGCTGGCCAGACTCCAGGTGTCTCCCAGCCCCCGCCCCTGACTCCGGGAGCCTGATGACTGGTTCTCTCTCCTGTTTTCCCGCCCCAACCTGTCGCTCTGACGGTCTCCCCGGGACACAGAAAACCCTGGAGAAGCTGCTGGAGATGCTTCGAGAGAGGGGGAAACCCTTTTCTAATAACGTTTGTTTCGTGCGGGGAGCAGTTCTGAAGTCCTCATAGTGTATCCAATTAATCCTCAGATGAGGGAAAGGATACTCAGAGGTTAAGCCCTTTCCAATACCACACGTCTGGGGAGCCTGGTCTTCAACGGCAGGTGCCGCTCACATCAGAGTCCCTGATCGCACCACTGCGCCCAAAGAAGTCGGGATAAGAAAGCGGAAACGGCGAAATTTAGAGACTAGTGAGAGCTGGAAGAAAGAGACGGGGACCCAAAGGAAGAAAAGTAGGAAGACACGAAGGAGTCAGGCAGAGAGAAAAAAAGTGAAGAATGGAAGTTTTAGGGGCAGCAAGAAGAGAGAGGAGATAGAGATTCCCATGGTGAAAGAGAAGTACGGAGACTCAGAGAAGGGAGGACAGACACCTAGAGAGCGACAGAGACCCAGAGAAGGGGGCAGAGACCTGGGAGAGAACCAGAGAGATGGGGACAGAGACCCAGAGAGGAGAACAGAACCTCAGGGGTGGGAGGAACAGAGGCTCGGAATGAGAGGTGCAAATTACAGTTCGGGGGCGGGGGTAGAGCAGAGATGGAGAGGTGGGGCTGTGCATGAATGGAGGGGACTGAGGGGTGAGATGCCAGTGTAAGCGGTGCTGGGCCCGCTCCCACCCCCCACCTCCACCCCTACCTTACACACACACACACACACACACACACACACGCACACGCGCCCACGAGCGCAGGAAGGAGGCGGAGTCCTGGCGCACGACAGGGTCTTTATTAACATGCCCACGGGCGCTCAGCGCGCGTCCAGCACCAGCAGCTTGTGCATGTAGGAGTTCAGCCAGCGGCGGCGCTCCAGGGCGGCCAGC
>NW_005370276.1:1220863-1225846 GCF_000412655.1 Myotis brandtii
CAGAGACAAGTCTGATGCCCTGGCCTGCCTCCGCCCAGCGCAGGGCCGGGCACGCCCCAAGAACCCAACAGTCGGCGTTCGAGGAACGAACCCGGTTCTGCTCTGACTCCTTTTAAGTCCCTCCAGGCCTTTCCCAGCTCGTATCCTTCTGTATCTCCTGCTGCTTCCCTGTCCACCCGCATCTCTCGCACCCTAGTCTCTGTCCTCTTTCGTGGTCTCTGCGCCCTCTCTGAGTCTCTGATCCCTTTCTCTGTGGTTCTCTTCCCGCACGCCCCCCCGCCCGGGAATTCTGGGCGTCGCACGTACCTGAAGACCCCCGCGGGGGGCAGGGCGACGCCTGAGGCCGTGCGCACGCCCCAGGGCACAAGCAGCAGGAGCAGCAGCAGGAGCCGCGCCCGGGAGCTCCGGGGCACCTGGCGAGTCTCCATCACCTGCGGAGAGACAGGGCAGGGCTCCGTGAGGCCGGTGGCCTGGCTCCGAGCCCCAGAGTTTACCCACCCCCAGCAGCCAGGTCCCAGGGCCCCTACCGCGCAGTGGACTTGGGCAGCGAGCAGGCAGCCCCCTTATATCCCTCCCGCAGCCCCCGCAGCGGGCAGTGACGCAGACCAAGGGCCGGGGGCGTGGGGTCAGCCTCCCCCCAGGCTCATTAGGAGCCGCCGGCTGTAATGAGGAGCCGGGGGTGGGGGGCCCGCCGCTGCCTTGGCGGCGATCAACTAATTGGGACCAGGAGCTGGGTCCTGAGCAGACGCGGGAGGGGGAGAGACGGACAGACAGAGAGGTGGACGCAGGGGGTGTGTCAGAGGGATAAAAATAGAGACGGGCAGAGGGACCATCAGAGCAGAAGCCAGAGACACACACAGAGAGAGAGAGACACTGGAAAAGCCACACGGAGGAACTGATGGGGAGAAGCAGAGACACAAAGAGGTGAAGTAACCATGAGAAGGACAGAGACTGTGACAGAAGAAAAAAAAAGAGGAAGAGAGAAAAGGAAATTGACAACGAGGGCCAGCTAGAGAGGAGGGAAAGGCTCTGGGAAAGACAGAAGGAAATGGAAGGACAGCCAGCTGGACAGAAATGCCCAGAGATAAACCCCGGCAGGCAGAGAATCAGAGTGTGAGATAGGGAAGGGGAGAGGCGAGAGAAGACAAATGGTTGTGTGGTGGGGTGTGAAGGCGGGTAAAACGACAGGAAAGTCTTACAGAGCTCGGGGAGCGGGGACAGGGACAGGGCCGGGAGCTGCCCCGTGGATGTGCCTAACCCTTCCCGGGGCGGAGTGTGGGGTGTTATGAATCCACACCCACTCTATTAAGAAGGTGCACTCTACACAGTGGGAAGGTGGGCAAAGGTTGGGAAGTCCCAAAGGCAGTAGTAGCAATCTGGCAAGATGTGGGAAGCTGGACTCATATTTCCCCAGAAAAGAGGGGGACAGGGCCTGGGCTCAGGCTCCTGGGTTTAGATTCCTGGATTCTGGTGGAGGAGGGGCCTGGGGATGTCTATTCTTGGCTCCTGGGTCTTGGCGTAGGATGGCACCAGGGACTTCCACTCCGTTGGGGCACATCCCTCCACCAGATAAGCCAGTCCCTGACTCCCTTCCCCACTCGGGAGACAATGTGCTTTTTTCCCATTGATTTCTAAAGAGAGTGGAAGGAGAGGGGGAGGGACAGAGGAACACAGATGTGAGACATATCGATTGGTTGCCTCCTGCAGGTGCCCCCACCTGGAGCCGGGGAACCTTCAGGGGAGGTACGTGCCCTTGACCAGGAATCTAACCCACAACCCTTGGGTCTGCAGGCCGACACTCTAACCACTGAGCAACCGGCCAGGACTGGAGACAATGTACTTTAGCTCTGTCCCTTTAAGATCCCAAGCTGGTCGCTAGGCTCCCAGGATCCCCAGGGAGGGGGTCAGGTGCGTCACCTGCGCCCTGGGACCCTGCCTCCTGCTGCCCCGCCCAGAGCCATTCTGCAGCACTCACTGTTCTCTGCGCCCAGCTCTGCTCACCTGCTGGTATCTCGGACCCCCCTGAACAGGTAGGAGACCCAGGGCCCCGAGTGACCCTGTCGCATGCAGGTGTCCTCCAAGCCTCCCTCCACCTGGCCACACACCAGCCCCTGAGACCCTGAAACCTAAGCTCCATCCTCACTAAACAGAGACCTGAGTCCCCCACAACTCTCTCCTCCTGCAGGCTGAGGAGTTCAAACCCCTACACCCCTATCTCTGCAAGACCTAACCTCCTTCTCACTCAGGATCCAAGAGTTCAAGACTCCCATGTCCTTCTCCCCGATAACCCAGCCCCCCAAAGCCTGGCTCCCTCAAAATCCTCAGCATCCGAACCTGCAGGCTTCTCTCTAAAGAAGCAGGAATTTAGACCCACAGGGCCCCCCACCCTCTGGGAATTGGGACTCTGAACCCCCAGCAGCCTTCTTGCCCAGGACCCGAGTCTCCCTCCTCCCTCAGATCCAGGGGTTCAGCCCCCAGCCCCAGTCCTTCCTTCTGAGCCTCCTGGTGTAAACAACTGTGGAGTCCAGGTGTCCCTGGGGCCCTCGGAGAGGAAGGTACCCCCGGTCCATTCAGAGATCGACATCCTCTGAAGTCGAAGTTGAGGAGGTCTGGGGACTTGGAGAGGTGTCATTTCCCCCCAATTTTTCTGGGACCCCCCTTGGGGAAACAGATAAGGAAATTAACTACGACTCCCAAGAAGCCCCGCGCCCGTGTCCCTTAGCTACGGCGGCCAACGCCCCAGCCTTCAGGGACCTGCAGTAAGGTTCTGCTTTCCCTGGGACCAGCTGGGCAGGGGCAGTGGTCCGCCTGGGGACCAGTGGGCGTGGCCTCGGTCGTGGGCGTGGTCTCTGTGTGGGCGTGGCCTCCGGGCGTGGGCAGGGACTGGGGCAACCTCCTGACTGAGCCCCTTCCTTCCCGCTCCCCCGCAGCGACTGGCGTCTTCCAGAGCCATGAGAGCCTTCGGCCCCATCCTCTTCCTCGTCTTCCTCCTCCTCGCTGGGCGGGGTTCCGAGGCCGCACCTTCGGCCTCACCAGCTGCGGGATCCTACTTCCCAAGGATGGGCCTCCCCTCGGAACCCCTTCTTCCTGCTCCTGAAAATGCCACTCTCCACCAGCCTCACCCGGAAACCCCTGGGATGGCTTCTCCGGAGCCCCCCAAGGCCCCTCATTCGGGTTCCCCTGAGTCCTCTTCCCATAACTTCACTGACACCCCCAACGCTGACCTCCAAGAACCCCCACACCCAGAGTCTCCTGAGACCCCCCAACCTAACTCACTCAACACCTCAACATCAGAAGCCCTGGAGACCCCCCAAATTAACCCCTCCCAGATGATGCATCCAGAACCTTCTGAGACCCCCTCGTCTAACCTGCCTGAAATTCCACACCCAGAGTCTCCTGAGACCCCCAAACCTAACTCACTCAACACCTCAACATCAGAAGCCCTGGAGACCCCCCAAATTAACCCCTCCCAGATGACACATCCAGAACCTTCTGAGACACCGACCACTGACCTGCCTGAAATTCCACACCCAAAATCCCCTGAGACCCCCAAACCTAACTCACTCAACACCTCAATATCAGAAGCCCTGGAGACCCCCCAAATTAACCCCTCCCAGATGATGCATCCAGAACCTTCTGAGACCCCCACCACTGACCTGCCTGAAATTCCACACCCGAAATCCCCTGAGGCCCCCAAACCTAATTCCTCCAAAACTTCACACCCAGAATTTCCTGGGACCCTGAATCCTGACCCTCCCCAAACTGCACACCAGGAATTCCCAGGGATCCCCAAACTTAACTCCACTGAAATCTCACAGGCAGAGAGCCCTGATCCTGACCCCACCAAAACCCTTCACCCCGAAACTCCAAAAATCCATGACCCCAACACCGCTGAGACCCCAAGCACTGAATTCCTTCTGACCCTCCACCCCAACCCTACTGATACCCCCCACCCAGAATCCCATGTAACCCACCACCCCGGCCCCACTGAAATTCCCCAATCAAAACTCCCCACAACCCACCACCAAGGTGCCACAGAGATCGCCAGGGACTCTGCCCCTGAAACCTCCACCAGTCCTCACCCAGACACGCCCGCACCCTCCAGGGACCAGGCTACTGCCCTCCACGAGCTGCCCCTGAACCCCGAGCCAGAAACCCCTGCAGCCACCCAGCCCAACTCCCTTAAACTGCCCACCTCTGATTTTCCTGGGACTGTTGAGCCCAAGGCCTCCCAGAGCTCTAGCCCTAAAGGGCCAGATGCTGCTCTTTCCTCCTCCGGGATAGCGGACCCCCCTGCTCCTCCAGGGCCCCCCAATCAGCCGGCCCCTGCCACTCAGCGGGCCCCCCAGCGGCGCAGCCGAGGTGAGAGAGTCAACACTATCATCCTGGTGGAACGAGTGAAGGAGACCGGTGAGCGGCTGGGACCCGGACTCCTGGGCCTGAGGGAGGAGGGGCTGGGACCCAGACTCCTGGGCCTGAGGGAGGAGGGGCTGGGACCCGGACTCCTGGGTCTGAGGGAGGAGGGGCTGGGACCCGGACTCCTGGGTCTGAGGGAGGAGGGGCTGGGGGCCTGGACCCCTGGGTCTGAGGGAAGAGGGGCTGGAGGCCTGGACCCCTGGGTCTGAGGGAGTCGGGGCTGGGGGCCTGGGCTCCTGGGTCTGAGGGAGTCGGGGCTGGGGCCTGGACTCCTGGGTCAGAGGGAGGAGGGGCTGGGGGCCTGGACTCCTGGGTCTGAGGGAGGAGGGGCTGGGGGCCTGGACTCCTGGGTCTGAGGGAGGAGGGGCTGGGGCCTGGACCCCTGGGTCAGAGGGAGGAGGAGCTGGGAGCTTAGATTACTTATAACCGGGCTCCTTCCTTCAGGCGTGACCCTGGTGGGACGCCCCCGGGGCGGGGCGGGAGGGGCCCTGTGCCTCTTCTTCGCCGGGACCGGGCTGCTGATCGGCATTTTCCTGCTGCTGTGGTGTCTCTACCGCCGGGCGGCTC
>NW_005370276.1:1225962-1228544 GCF_000412655.1 Myotis brandtii
GCGCGGACACCACGCCCCCTCGTCTACACAGGCGCCCTCCCCTCGCCCTTTGATTTGAAAACCCAGCTGCTAAGGACGGTCAGCAGCCTCTCTGGCCAGCGGCCCAGCGGAGGGGGCAGGCTCCTGCTCAGCCCTGGGATGACCGCGCCCCTCTGCTCCCATAGTCCTGCACCTGGACACTCCCAAGGAGCCGTACGATCTCTACTTTTACGCGCCGGATGCCTGGATCCCTTCACACATCGCCACCAAGCAGCCGCCGCCGACTCCTCCGCTGCCGCCCAAGCTGCCCCCGCCGCCCCGCGGGGGCCGCTCCCAGCGCCTGGAGCCGCTCTCCCCGGCCACACTCCGGGACAACTTCGTGTGAGCCCCTCCCGGCCCCTCCAGAGGAGCGCCATCCTCAGGCATCCTACCCTCCCGGCATGCTTTGCTCGGTAGCGGTGCCCTCAGATAGAGCCCACCGCAGAGATGCCCTCGCCGAGGCCCAATAAATCACGCGATCCCTCCCTCCCAGCCACCTGCTCTGGCCTGATTCCGGGGGGAGGAGGGCCCTCGAACACCGGGTCTGCAGGAGGGGAGGGCTGGGGGCTGGGCCTCCCACGGCCACTGGCCCAATGAGGAGGCCTGGGTGTGTCCACCAAAGCACTTTATTGGGAGTGGGGCAGGGCAGGGTTTACAGTCACAGAGACAGACACACACAGAGGCACCCTGCCCCGGGGAAAACACCTCTCGCCCCAGCCCCCTTCCCTTTCCTGGGGTTCTGTGACTTCTCTTATACGTGTTCCCCAAATTCTAAGCCAAAAGAAAGGTGTCTGAGAGGGTAGCATCCCCGAATTTGAGTCATTTAGCCCCTGAGGGACACGAGAAATGGCCACTGAGAAAACGAGGGTGGTTTGCAACCACCCAGGAGAATAAAGTGCAAGGAGCTGGGGGGGAGGGGGACATGTTGAAACCACCGTGGGGAAGTTCAATGGTGGTGGCTTCAAACCACGGATGAACTTGAGCAGCCACTGTTTAACCCTGAAAACTGTGTCCGAAAAAGTGCATAGGGGTGGAGTGAGGCGTACCGATAGACCTGCGGTCTGGGTGGTGTCCCTAGACATTGCGCTAAGCTAGGGAGAAGGTCTTGGGGATTTGGTGTGTTCAGCAGAATCTGCTGGTGGAGGGGAGGGAGGGGTGAAGAGATTGGAGGGGGTCTTGAAACCACCATTTTCCCTCAGAAACGCTGGTGAGAATTGATCTCTAAAATAGTGGGGATGGGTGATTGGCTAAACCAACCTGAAAAAAAAAATGCAGAATAGATTTAGGAGAGATTTGAAACCTCTAGAGGAAGACCTTGAATTTTTCTGAGAGAAGAGGGGGGGGCTGAGTAACTCAGGGTCCCTGGGGTTAAAGGAAGGGGAGAAGTTGCCTCAAAACCACAAGAGAGAGTGAGAGACCGAACTGTCCATGGAAATAAAGCCCTGAAAGGAGAGGTTTGGAACCACTGAGGCAAAACAAGTGGAGAAGGGAACCCTTAGGGGAATCTGGGTATCCTTGAAACTGCCATTCGCAGCTTCACTACCCTGAGAGGCAATTGGGAAAGGAAGAGGATTCGACAGCACTGGGAGCAAGGGAGAGTGCTTCTTAGGCCTGAGGCAGGACAGAGAGGACTGGGGGTCCTTGACACTGTCACTCAGGCCAGAGATGTGTGGAATGGAGGTTCTGGAAACTGCCATCCAGTGGGAGGCACATGGTCAGTAGCCCCGGACAGGGGGTGGGGGTCTTGGGGGCAGCACTGTGCTGTGTATGGCCCCATAGGAGGGAGGGGGAGCAGGGGGTGCCCCAGGGGGCTCAGCCTCATCCTCCATTTCGCTTTCATCACTGCCGGCCAGCTGGTCGTGGCCAACAAAGCCACACTTCTCCTCGCTCATCTCCTCAGGCTCCGCCCACGGCTGCTTCTCTCCGGAAGCGAAGATCCCATAGAAGATGACCCCTCCATAGTGCACCAGCGAGGCGATTAGGAACACGTACTGCCACTCCTCCCGAGTCTGTTGGAGGCCAGAGAAACAAGAAGTGAAGGGAGAGTTTTAGCTCAGTGGATAGAGCGTCGGCCTGCGGACTGAAGGGTCCCAGGTTCGATTCTGGCCATGGGCACGTGCCTGGGTTGTGGGCTCGATCCCCAGTGGGGGGCGTGCAGGAGGCAGCTGATCAATGATTCTCTCTCATCATTGATGTTTCTATCTCTCTCTCCCTCTCTGAAAAATAAATAAAAATATATTTAAGAGAGAGAGCCCTAGAGGGATAGGGGAGGCCCAGAGAAAGGGAGACAGATCCAGAGAGAAGCTGAAAGACACCTGCAGGCGGCAGGGGTGGAGCCCAGGGAGGCCGCCCGCATCAGGGAGGCACCGAGCACAGAGGTGGAGGGCCAATGGGTCAGGGCGAAGGCACCCACCTTGTGCTTGGTCATGGCGCCCACGATGATGGGGCACACCATGCCCGACAGCGTGCCCACGCCGTTGGAGATGCCCATGAGGATGCTGGCATAGCGCGGGGCGATGTCCAGGTGGTTCACATTGAAGCCTGACAAGATGAGCCAGGAGGCG
>NW_005370276.1:1228663-1229209 GCF_000412655.1 Myotis brandtii
TTCCTGGCTGGGAGGCCCCCTTCCTGAGCCAGAAAGCTCCCCACGGCGCCGTCCAGACTCCCCCAAGCTGCCGACCCGCGGTTCTCACCAGAGATGGCGAAGCCGCTGAAGCCCACGGCGAGGACCAGGAAGGAGATGGCCACGCCCTTGGAGTGCGAGTAGCCCACCACCAGCAGCAGCGTGGCTTCCATGCCGAAGCCTGCGGAGGGCCCTCGTCTGAGTGCCGGCGGCCCGCGCCATCTCTCCAGACCTAAGCCCGCCCGCCCCCCCCTCCTCTGTCAGCCCCAGCTGGTCCCTGCGCCGAGGGCAGTAGCCGCCTGAACCGCGTCTCTCCAGGTCCCCCACTCACAGCCCCTCTTCCCCGCGCTTCCAGCCCAACTAGGTCTCGCCTCTGCTCCACCTGCACAGTCATCCACGCTGCCCCTCGAGGCCCGGGACTTCTGTCCCAGCCTCATCTTGACTCCGCCTTTCTGGACACACCCCTGTTCGGCCCTCTGACCCCACCTACCCCTTCGCGGACCCGCCCCCGGATGTGCCCCCAGGGCG
>NW_005370276.1:1229421-1233821 GCF_000412655.1 Myotis brandtii
CTCAGGAAGTCGGCGATCTGGCCACCGATGGGCACGATGATGGTCATGACCAGGTGGGGCAACGCCGACACCAGGCCCACCTGCGCGGGGGGAGGACAGGGCCGGCGCTCAGGGCCGATAGCCGGGCGTCTCCACCCGGTTCCTGCGCACGGGCTCCTCCCTGTCCCTCATTCCACCCCCTTGGGACCAACGCTCTGCTCCTTCTGTCTCAGCCCCGCCGCGCCCCCTGCCCTTCCTCCTCCCCCGACCCCACCCCGGGTCCAACCTTGCTGATCTCGAAGCCGAACACTTCTTCGAAATAGGCGGGCTGGGAGATGAGGAGCAGGTAGAACGTCCAGCTGCGGCAGAAGTTGGCCACGATGATGGCGTAGACGGGCATGGAGGTGAAGAAGCGCCGCCAAGGTGCTTTAAACTTCTGTGGGGGCGAGAACAGGGGCCGCTGAGACGGGACCCAGGGGCTCTCCATGTCCCTTCAGGAGCTTCACTACAGTCCCGCAGAGACCCCGGTTTCCCCACTTCATTAAAACCCCCAGGGGCGCCAGCCCATGTCCCTGCGGGGGCCCTGCACCCTAGCCTCTAGGCAGCGGTTCTCAA
The DNA here is from genome assembly GCF_000412655.1 of Myotis brandtii. Taxonomy (NCBI): domain Eukaryota; kingdom Metazoa; phylum Chordata; class Mammalia; order Chiroptera; family Vespertilionidae; genus Myotis; species Myotis brandtii. The sequence continues at coordinate 1,230,016 of NW_005370276.1, forward strand.
CCTGTGGGTCGCGACCCCTTTGGCGGTCGAACGACCCTTTCACAGGGGTCGCCTAAGACCCTCCTGCATATCAGATATTTACATGACGATTCATAACAGTAGCAACATTACAGTTATGAAGAAGCAACGAAAATAATTTTATGGTTGGGTCACAACATGAGGAACTGTATTTAAAGGGCCAGAAGGTTGAGAACCACCGCGAGTGACACTTCAGGAATGCAGGCTCCTGATTTACAGTGGCCCCTCCGGTTCGCATATGCCCGGCCTCGGTGACCCTCAGGGACCCATAAGTGTGGGCCCAGGAATCTTTCCATTCAATATCGACTCGTAAATCTAGCCTCACCCACCACCAGGTCTAAGCAAAACCCCACATTCTAATCCCGCCTCTGCTGGTTTGACCACGCCCACCAGTGGTCCCGCCCCGCTGGCGACCTAGCCCCGCCCCAGCACCTGCTAATCGTGCCCGCCCCCGGCGTTAACCCCGCCTCCTAGGTTCTGGCCCCGCCCACTGGGCGTTCCCATCAGGTCTCCCGAGTCGGGGAAAGCACCAAGACCTACACGCTGTGCGGGTTCTAAGCCCCCTTTCTCCTGCCTCCCTGCTTGGATCTCTCTCCCCGCCCCACCGCGCCCCCACCCCGCAGGCTTGGCTCGGACCATGAGGGGGTTCATGAGTTTGGCGCTCTCGCCGATGGCTTCTTCGATGTACTTGCGCTCCTCTTCTGAAATGCTGGGGTGCAGCGCCGGGGACTCATAAGAGACGAGCAGCCAGAACAGGTACCAGAAGATCCCGAAGCTGCCTGGAGGGGGTCAGGAGGGGGATGGAAGCGAGGTGACGACCGGCCTCGCTCTGGCCCAGCACCCCCCGAACCCCGGCGCCCGGGCCCCTCACCGTAGACGTAGAACACAGAGCTCCAGCCTGAGTACTGCACCAGGACCCCGGCGAGAGGCATGGCCACCACCGCCCCGGCGTAGGAACCTGATGGGGGGGCGGGGTGCGGGAGAGAGAGCAGACCTAGCTACCCCCCCCGGATCCAGGGGTTCGGACCCCCAGCCTCGTCTTTCCAGGACACAAAAGTGCAAGCCACAGCCCCTCCTTCCACAGATATCCGGCCAGTGCCCAACCCCCTCCTTCTCCCAACCCCCTCCTCTTTCAGACCCACAAATCTAAATCCCAGCACCTTCCTCTCACCGCAAAAGGCTGTGGTCGCCAGGCGGCTCCGCTCTAAGGGAGGGGCCCATTTGCTCCAGATCCCGTGGCAGGCGGGGTAAGTGACGCCCTGGGGAGAAGAAAGCCAAAGTCAAGAAGAAGAGGTTGGCCCTAGCTGGTTTGGCTCAGCCTGCGGACTGCAGGGTCCCGGGTTCGATTCCGGTCAAGGGCACATGCCCGGGGTGCGTGTTCGATTCCCAGTAGGGGGCGTGCAAGAGGCAGCCGGTTAATGATTCTCTCATTATTGATGTTCCTATTTCTCTCTTCCTCTCCCTTCCTCTCTGAAATCTATATCTATATCTATATCTATATCATCTTTTTAAAGGCGAAGAGGTGGGGTCAGAAGGCGGCGGGTCACGTATAGCGGGACTTTACCTCCACCAACCCCTGCAGGATCCGCACGAAGATGACACAGCCATAGTGGACGCGGGCAGCCGAGGGGATCAGCATGTTCAGCGTGGATGTAGCAACAATAGCAAAGCCGAAAACCCTGATGGGAGGAGTCCGTGGCTATCCCACCATGCATAGGATTCTGCTCTCTCTGCCCACAGCAGAACCCGGTTCCCCACAAGCCCAGGCCCCACCTTCTCTCCGACCCCCACCTTTCACAACCACAAGCCCCGCCTTCCTCTAAGACCCCGCCCCCAGGCTCCTCCCATGGTCCAAAGTCAGCCCCCAAATGCCAGGTCACACTCTCTAACTCCACCCACGCAACTGTAGTTCCCGCCCAATGTAAGAAACCCCACCCCGACCCGTACCTGTTGGCTGCGAATTTTTGGCAGATAAATCCCCCGGGAATCTGGGTGACAATGTAGCCCCAGAAAAAGGAGCCGTGTATGAGGCCAACAGTCTCTGGATCCCAGTTGAACTGAGCTTTCTGTGGGCCGAAAAGCACATCAAACCAGTCGCCGGAATGTGCCCCCCCCCCACCAATCAGCACCCACAGACTTAGTCCCTTGGCCAATCCGCAACAAGGATCCCCTCTCTCGCCCCGCCCATCAGAGCTCAAGCCATCCCTCCCTCGGTCCAGACCGAACTAGGCGTCTCCACGTTGTTAGGGCCTGTGCTACCTTAGCAACGGGGCCTGTTGCTGCCTAGATGCCTCAGTCTGCCTGTGGCCCTGCCTCAGTGCCCCTGCTCTGAATGTCTAGGGACCCATACCCAGGGTGGCGATTCTTTCTCTACTTCTAACCAACTTAGCAACTGTTTGCTCAGTAAACCTGGACGAGTTCTAGTCAAGGACAAGAAGTAGCCAAAGGGGTCGGCCTGATCGGAAGGGAGCTAGAGGCAGAGTAGACCACAGCCATAATCAGAACTTTGTTTTCTGAAACAGTGGCATGGCCTACCCGGAAATTAAAATAGGGAGAAAGCCCAGCGGGTGTGGCTCAGTGGATTGAACGTTGTCGCATGGACCCAAGAGGTCCCAGGTTCGATTCTCAGTCAGGGCACATGCCCAGGTTACAATGTTTCTATCTCTCTCTCCCTCTTCCTTCCTCTCTATCTAAAAATCAATAAAAACATATTTTAAAAAAATAGGAAAAAAGTCTGATGTGAGGTGGGTTTTAGGTAATGGCCAGAGCAGATGAAGCGGGATTTAGCAGGGGTAGCACTTCAGAAAAGTCAGGATTAAAACTCGGTGGGGATGCCCAACTGCTATGGCTCAGTGATTGAGCGTTAACCCATGAACCAGGAGGGCACGCTTTGATTCCTGGTCAGAGCACATGCCTGGGTTGCGCGCTCGATCCCCAGTAGGGGGCGTGCAGGAGGCAGCCGATTGATGATTCCCTCTCATCATTGATGTTTCTATCTCTCTCTCCCTCTCTGAAATCAATAAAAAATATATTTTTTAAAATTCAGTGGGGAGCTTGTGATGGGACTGGGATGAAGATGTGACCCTGGGACAGGTGTGGGACGCGGGTGGAGCAAAAGTTGCTAGGAGGCCCAAAATGAACACGGGCAATACATAGGGAACCTAAAGCTGGGGTCCTGTCCACATTTTGGTTTTAGGGACCGGATCTCAATAGGGGCGGAGCTTCATGTAGATTAGGGCGGGGCTTAGGAAAGATCCTGGAGACAAGTCAGAGGAGAGGGGGCAGCACAGATGGGCGGGGCTACTCGGGCTGTGGCTTAAGGGGGCGTGGCCTGGGCTGAGCCGGATGGACATGACGTCATCAGGGCTTAGGCGGCACCGCGGCTCCCGCCGTGCGCTACCTGCACCACCAGGTGGCCGTTGCGATGGGTCGTACTGTTGTTGACCATGGAGACGATGGCCACGCCCAGGTTGCAGCGGATGCCAAAGCTGATGCAGAAGCCCAGGCCGCTCATGATGGCGATGATGTAGCGGCGGGGGAGGCCGAAGCAGGTGCAGTCCACCACCGGCGGGTCCCGCGTCTGCGTGGTGACCGGGCGGCCGTCGGCACTCAGCTCCAGCGTCTCCGCGCCTTCCTGCCGCTTCTCCAGGAGCCTGCGGGGCGGCAGGACTCAGGCTCGGCCCAGGGCCCCCGCCCCCTCCTCCCTGCACCACGGGAGTTCAGGGCCAAACCTCCTGCTTGAAAAAGACCCGGGATTCTCACTGAGCCCGTGTTCCCCGTCTTCCTTC
>NW_005370276.1:1233913-1237623 GCF_000412655.1 Myotis brandtii
CCAGCCCTTCCTCCCCCAGACTCAGGTGTCCAAGTCCTCGGGTCCCTTCTCTCCCACCTGCCATCTCTCAACTCAGCAGTTTTACACCCTCACTACCCTTTGCGGTCCAACAGCCTGTGCCCCACCCCCCACCCCAAGGCCCAGGCTCTCTCTAGCCCCCTCCCCCAGATACGAGTCTATTTGGGGAAGCAAAAGGCGCTAAGGAGATGCTTCAGCAAAGGTGTCAGCAGAACAGATGCTTCTCAGCCACGTCTGCTTGTATGCCGACGCCCCTCCCCCTGCCTCTATGGCTGCCCTCCTGCCCCCGGGCCCCAGGTGTGGGGCTGACAGCCAGCTGACTCCGTTCAGCCACCAGCAGCCCATTCCTAGGGCCTCGGGGGTGGGGAGACTTCCGGGACCCTGGACTCCAGCAGTGCAGCCGGGCATCCCTGGGGAGCCTGGAGTTCAGGCTGTCAGCCTAGGAGATGGGGAGGGGGGTGGTGGGTGGTGTCCTGGCAAGGGACAGATGGCCCTGGTGGGGGACTTGGCTCGGTCCCCAGCGAGCCTGTCGCCCCCGCCCGTTCTGGATCAGGGATTGAGGCTGTGATGACGGAGATGGGTAGGATAGTTGGAGAGCCACCTCCAAGCCACAGAGAGGCTGCGGGAAGAGGTGTCCAGAGGTGTCGACAGACCCACAGGGAGGCTAAGGAAGAAGGTCAGAGGCACAGAAGGAAGCGAGAGACCCAGAGAGACAAGGAGAGAATAAGATAGGGGGACCCACCCCAGGAGAAGGGGGGGCAGAACAGTGACCCAGAAGGGAGGGGACAGAGACCAGAGGCAGGGGACAGGAACCCAGGGAGAGGCTGTAGATACAGAAAACCCGAGCGTTGAACGATGAAGAGACTAGGATGCTGAGGAGACGGGCTGGGGCTGTGATTGGTGAGGTGCGGCTCCTCTCCGAGGCGGGGAAGCAGCCAGAGGATCCGGCTGGATCCCAGGAAGGGGCCAGAACAGATGGAGGCGAGGGAGACTGGGACGGGGGAGGAGAGAACAGCCAGACGGCCTGGGGGGAGGCGGTGGAAGAGATGCGAGAACACAGCCACCCTCCCGATCCTAGAACTTAAGGAGAAGGGAGGAGGAACCGTAAGAAACGGATGGGAGGGGGGAGTGGGGGAGTGGACCAACCCCAGGGGGTGAGGAATGAGACCCTGAGAGAGCTGGAGAGAGGGGGGAGGGAGCCCCCGGAATGACTCATACAGGGTGGTAGGGGCTGCCCACTCCCGTCAGAACCTGTCAGCCAATGAGATTAGACTTTGACCCAGGTGGGTATCAGATGCTATTTGACCCTGAAACTCAAGAAGTGATTGCGGCCGGCCGCAGCTAAAACATCAAGGCGGTCCCGCCTCGGGGCCTGTGTCTGCTCCTCTCGGCTCCTGTCCGCTCCCCCAGACCTCTGTCCCCTTTGTCCCTTAGCTTCTCTCTCCTCTTCCCAGCGTACAACTAAGGAAACTGAGGCACAGAGAGTGAAAGCAGCACGTCCAAGGTCACCCGCAAGAAGAGCAATGGGGCCTGCTCGCGTCCTGGCCCCGGCATCACCAGCCCAGGGCCAGGCACACAGAGAAGGCCCCGTGGCTCCTGGTCTCGCCTCCATCCCTCCCGCCACCCCTTCTTGTCCCTAGTCACCTAGTTTACGTCTGTTTCCTGATCTGGGGGAGCGTCCCCACCCACTGGAGCTGGAGCTTCATGCATCTCTAGGAAAACCCGCAGCCTCCAGCGCAGGTGGGGAGGGGCTGGCCTGGGTTGAATGATGGATGGCTCAGCCACCAATGCCTCCCTCTTCTCCAGCTGAGCCTCAGTTTCCCCAGCTTCGTCTAGAGCAGCGGTTCTCAACCTGTGGGTCGCGACCCCTTTGGCGGTCGAACGACCCTTTCACAGGGGTCGCCGAAGACCATCGGAAAACACATATATAATTACATATTGTTTTTTGTGATGAATCACCATGCTTTAATTATGTTCAATTTGTAACAATGAAATTGGGGGTCACCACAACATGAGGAACTGTATTAAAGGGTCGCCTTAAGAAGGTTGAGAACCACTGGTCTAGAGGACCGAATGGGGGTTGTGTCCAACACAGAGCATCTTCCTTGTCTCCAACCATCGCAGTGAACCCCAGGATTCCTCCGTGACTGTGCTGGCGGGAGCGCTGGGCTTGGGGTGCCCGGGGGCCTGGGAGGCAGCTCAGGCCGGGGGTGAGAGTAAGGCAGGGCCCCAGCGAGAGAAAGGCAGACGCAGATGAGAGGCTGAGGGGCTGAGGGGCTGAGACGGAGGCAGGGGGCCTGAGGGACACACCTCTCCCCTGCAGCACCCCCAGCCCCGCCTCCATCAGCACGTCTCTCCCTCTGTCTCCTGACTTCTCACGGATGTATTTTGAGAAACTCGTGAAAGGAGGCGAGAAAAAGGGTGGGGAGGGGCTGGGAGATTGGGAGAAGCAGGGGTGGGGTTATCTCAGCTCCCCACCGCCTCCCCGCCGCGTGCCGTCCTCCGGCCCCCTCCCTTCTGTCCACCCTCATTCCCATCTCCCCTGTTACTAGAGGGTGAGGGGCCTTGGAGCCGGGAGGTGATCTACAGCAAGCAGGACTAGCGTTAGACTTAGAGAAGGACTTGCATGGCCTAGTGAGATGGACGCAGGGCCACTAACCCCGGGGTCAGGGCTGTGGGCACGGCCGGGCCCCAGGGAAGGGCAGCGGAGATGCTGGGGCTCGCTCCTCCCGCCCGGGCCGGGTATTTTTAGGTCTCACCGCAGATGAGTAATTTCTCTGACTTGGAGCCAAGGCTGGGGTTGGGGGTGAAGGCCTGGAGGGAGGCGCTCGGCCTGCCCTGGGGACACCCAGGTCACTGGGGTCATCGCCCTGGCCGGTAGGAGTCCCCTGAGCTCTAGCCTACATCCCTGGGGAGGTCTCATGTGGGGCCTGCAGCTACCTTCCCCCCAGAGGCCCCGGATACCCCGGCTTCTCCCTCCCAGCTTAACTCGCCCCCAAGGACGAGAACCCCTGGGCCCCAATCCGCTTTAACTTCAGATTAAACGCTCTGAGTGACGGAGAAGGAGATAGAGTGATGGAGAGACCCAGGGTAGCGGGATGAACACCCAGGGAGAGGACAGAGACCCCAAAGAAGAGAGACGGAGACCCAGAGAGGGGGGCAGAGACCCCGAGAGGGGGGCAGAGACCCCGAGAGGGGAGTTGATAGAGATCTAGTGAGAGCCAGAGTCACAGAGAGGACAGAGACTCAGAGATAAAGGGGACTAGAGACCCAGAAAGAGGGGCCCAGAGGTCCAGGGAAGGGACTCGAAGAGCAGAGGGGTGAACAGAGCCCCAGACGTGGGACAGGGGTTCAGAGACCCAGACAAAGGGGAACGTACAGACCCAGAGAAAAGGGTCCAGACTGGGGTGGGGTGGGGCCAAAAGAATAAACCAGGTGACGAGCAGGACAGAACCAGGGACAGCGGCGCCGTCGGAGGCGGAGGGAGAAAACTGGACAGATGGGTGGACACCCCCCACCACCACCATCCGCGTATCGCCCGTCCATCTCTGGGTCTGCGCCCGGGTGGGCAGGAGCGTCCTCTGCGGACCTTGCCCTCTTCCCCGCCCAGGACCCGCACCCAGCTCACCGGTGCAGCCGCCCGAGGGCGCGACCCGCTAGCTTCCGAAACTCCTCCTTGTGGAACTGCATGG
>NW_005370276.1:1237890-1241523 GCF_000412655.1 Myotis brandtii
AGACCCTCCCTGGCTTTATAAGCCGGCCCGGCCCCGCCCTTCCACTCCTGGACCACACCCCTGGGTTTGAACTCACTCGAGTTGCATCAATCCAGCTCGGTCCCTTCTCAGAGTTACTCTCCCTCATCCCATCCCCGCCCCTGGCTCCTTGTAGCGCTTCCCTGAGAGACGCGTCCCCCGCCCCACTCCCCTGCCTTTCATCTCATCCCCGCATTTTCCTCCCCTTCAGGGCCATCTTGCTGGAGTCTCCTTCCGCATTTCATCCCCAGTCTTCTCCCTCCTAGATTCTGCACCCTCCAGGTGCACATCTCGCTCCCCGGATTCCACACCCCATCCTGTATCATCGCCCCCGGTTCCAACACCCTCATTCAAAAGGTTCTCTTCTCCTGCAGGGAATTCTTTCCCCCGAATTCCAACCCCCGTCTTCATTCACGCCTTGTCCCCTCTATTCTTCCCCATCCCGTTTCTTCCCCTTTGACGTCCATCCACATGTTCCCATCATCCCTCTTTGGAATTCCTTTCCCCTCCTGTTGTTTTTCCTTTGCACGCACCCGGCTCCCAGGTCCTTGACCTCCAGTTTCCTGCCCCGCTGAGTCCCATCCCCGACTGTGATACTGCCCCCCTCCGGCCGTCGCCAGTTTCGCCCCCAATAATTTAGTCCCCACTTTGGAATCTGCCCAACTCTCTCAGTTCGGTCTCCGCCCCCTGAGTTCAGGCCCTTCCCCCTGGGATCTGCCCCGCCCCCTCCATTTTGACTCCACCCCCTGCATCCAGCCCCGCCCCTTAGGGTTGAACCCGGACTTTTGGTCTGTGCGCCCGGCCCCTCGCCCCGACGCTGAGGCCATCTCCAGCTCCAGGCCCCAGGAGGGTGCTTCCTTCACCACCGCCTCTCTGCCTCGGGCCGCAAATGCATTCGGGATTAAATTTTCATGATGGGGCGCAGGCCCGCCGGGGGGTAGGGGGAACAGCCGGCGTGGCGGACGGCGCCACGGACCCGGTGTCCCGCAGCCACTGCCCGCCGCGGCCTCTCCATGGGGGTCTGGGTCTCACAGTGTTGCCTGTGCTTGAAACCCCCGCGGGCCCCCGGGGAGGAGGGGGCTGGGGGCTGGACTCCTGGGCCAGGGAGGAGTGAGTAGCCCGCGGAGCCGTCCACACGCGCCACCCTGTGGCAGCAGAATCCTCGGCCCGGGTGCGGAGGCGGCGGCCGGGGCTCCGGGCCAGGTGCGAAGGTGGAGCAGATGGTGAGGAGGAGGGAGTGGGAAGAGGGCCCAGCCGCTGCCAAATCCCGTGCATTCGCCGGAACTATCACCATGGAGACAGGGGACGGCAGAAAGGACCCAGCCCCACACTTCTTAGGACTTAAGAATGTGTTCTCCCGTCCCACGGAGAGTCCCCATGAGAACTACAAGTCCCAGCGGCCGCTGGACCTCACTGTTTGCTTCGGAAGGGCCGCTTACTTCGAGGGTCGCTGGGAGTTGTAGTTCTGAGGATGCCTTGCGCCATCTAGTGGACACGGCGCCTACATTATCTCCTTCAGATGCTCACATAGACCCTATCCCACCTTTAACCTTTCTCACAAAGTCTCCCTCTACCCACCCAATTCAACTCCGTTCCAGTCACACTGGACTTTTTTTTTTTTAATATATTTTATTGATTTTTTACAGAGAGGAAGGGAGAGAGATAGAGAGTTAGAAACATCGATGAGAGAGAAACATCGTTCAGCTGCCTCCTGCACATCTCCCACTGAGGATGTGCCCGCAACCCAGGTACATGCCCTTGACCGGAATCGAACCCGGGACCCTTCAGTCCACAGGCCGATGCTCTATCCATTGAGCCAAACTGGTTTCAGCTGGACTTTTTTTTTAAATATATTTTTATTGATTTAGAGAGGAAAGGAGAGGGATAGAGAGAGAGAGAAACATCAATGATGAGAGAGAATCATTGATCGGCTGCCTCCTGCACGCCCCCCGACTGGGGATCGAGTCCGCAACCCAGGCATGTGCCCTTGGCCAGAATCGAACCTGGGACCCTTCAGTCCACAGGCTGACGCTCCATTCACTGAGCCAAACCGGCCAGCACATGCGGCTACTCTTTACCGCTCTTCCAATTTACCACTGACATTCCTCCATTTACTTATACACCTAGGACTATGGAAAAAGGAGAGGGGTTGGCCATCATTAATTCAACAAATATTTGAGTTCCGACTAGGTGTTAGGCATTGTCACACCATAGGAGACATAGCTATAAGAGTAACACTGGGTATTGGGGACTCCCAGAGGGGGATTCTAACTCCGCCAGGGTCGATCAGAGAAAACCTGAAGGCTGAAAAGCTTTCCAGGGAAAGCTCAGAAAAGGGATGGCTGGGTGGGGAGGCGGATAAGGATGGCAGGAGGGAGTGCAGCCACCTCAGGGGAATCAGCACTTGCAGAGCCGGGAAGTGAGAAAGTTTGGTGTGACTGTGACTTGAAGTACAATTCCAGGAATGGGCATCTTGTCAGGACAGGGGTAGGAGAGGGTAGAGACGATGGTATGGATCAGATCACCAAAGGGCTCTGGAACATCCCCGGTGAGGGGGAGACAATTAGAAACTTCCCAGGTGGACTAGAGAGGCGGTACTAAGTAGAAGGGACCGTAGAAACTAAGAAAATTTTCAACAAATGAAACTCTCCGGTGTCACTAGGCCCGTGGTCGGCAAACTGCGGCTCGCGAGCCACATGCGGCTCTTTGGCCCCTTGAGTGTGGCTCTTCCTAAGCCTTAGGAGTACCCTAATGAAGTTAATAACAATGTACCTACCTATATAGTTTAAGTTTAAAAAATTTGGCTCTCAAAAGAAATTTCAATCGTTGTACTGTTGATATTTGGCTCTGTTGACTAATAAGTTTGCCGACCACTGGACTAGGCAGTGAGAGGGAGGGGGAGGTCCAAATGAGGCCTGAAGGCCAGACCGTGCCCTGGCTGGTGTGGCTCAGCTGGCTGGAGCACTGTCCTGCACACCAAAAGGTGGCAGGTTTGACTCCTGCTCAGGGCGCATACCTACGTTGCAGGTTCCATCCCCGGTCGGGGCACGTACGGAAGGCAACCAATGGATGTTCTCTCACATCGATGTTTCTCTCTCTCCCTCCCTTCCCCTCTCTCTGAAATCAATAGGCATATCCTCCCGTCAGGCCACACGGAGCTCGGAGTGCCAGGCTGAGGGTTTGGACCTTCTCCCAGGGGCGATGGGGAGCCAGGGAGGGGTTGTGAACAGGAGAGGGGCAGAGTCCGCTCTGGGACCCCATGGGAGACTGACGAGGGGAGAAACTGGAGGCCAGGAGCCAGGGAGAGGATTCAGGGAGAGGACGAGGCCTGAGCTGCAGCAGGGACCCCTTTGGGACGCCAGGGCTACAGCCCAATGTCCCTCCCCCGCACACTCCCCATGTATCCCAGCCAGACACAGAGTAAAGGCAAACTCTTTTATTTTAATCTTAGAGAAGCGATCGCCTTCTTCTCCCCACTTGGAAGCCCAGGGCGACGCCGGGTCAAGAAGGCGCGGACAGAAGGGGCATCGCCACCATCAATTGCTGAGGAGAGGAAAGGGAGAGGGTTCAGGACTCAGGAGTCCCGGCCCCCATGTCTCTGCTTCCCCACCCCCT
>NW_005370276.1:1241560-1247789 GCF_000412655.1 Myotis brandtii
CCCCAGGTACCCTTCTCTTCCGGTGGAAGGCCGCCTTGCTCTCATCAGAGTTGATCCGCAGGGGGATGTAGGCATCCAGGTGGTACAGCTGCTGGGGGCCCCCCATCACCAGGCGGTTCTCCCCAATCTCCAGCGACAGCCCTAGAGCTCCATCCTGGGGATAGACTGCAATCAGCCCCCGCCTTCCCTTCCAGCAACAGGACACAGGATGATGAAAACATGGGCCGAGAGAGCAGGCTCACGTGCTGGGAGACCATATTTAAAGGCTCTAACCTTCCAGGGAAAAGGGAGGGGCGGTACGGTAATTACAGTTCTCCACATTGGGTCACTTACGATGCCCTGGGTACCCTTGGGACAGCCCCGGAAGTGGGCCCGAGGGCCCTAAACTCAGACGGCAGCACTAACGGGCTGGCAACCAGCCCCGGCCACTCTCCCTCCCACACCCCAACCTCATTCTCCAGCTCCGGTGGAGGGTACACCCACCAGCTTGGGGAGGTCAATTTCCGCCAAAAGGAGGTCAGGGGCTTCCAGCCAGAGGTTCAGGTGAGGCTTCTCAGGGCTGAGGAGGAACAAGAGCCAGAACTGAGGGGCCCCCAGGTCCTCGGGGGCTGCTGCCCCTGCCTGGCATGTGGCTCCCTCCTTTCTCGCCAGCATGCGGCCTCGGGGTGGTCTGGGGGTTCCCAGAGCCCCAGGACACCGCCCCTTTGGGGAGGGAGGGATGGCAAAGAGCACTGGGAGACAGGAGAGAGGGACCCAGGACAGCCCACCTTTCCGCGGGCCTCAAGGAGTCAGCGGTAAACACGTTCCCCAGCTCCTGGATCGGAGGACGCTGGCGGGAGCGGATATTTTGCTGGGAGATGGAGCCCATAAAAGGCCGGTTCTTCAACAGGCGCCACTCTGCGGGGAGAGGGAGGGCGGGGTCAAGGTCACTGGCAAGAGCGCCAGGGGGGCGTCTAGCACCAGGAGGGCTTCCCCAGAGGGGAGAAGGGTGGAGGTGGCAAGGGACTTGACCACACCCCCAGGCCTGGCTTTAGGAGGCGCGCCCACCTAGTCCCCGCCCTTCCCGGAATATTAGCCAATAAAATCTGATCCTAGGAGACGCTCCGAACTCCACGGCTCCCACGCTGTCCAGACCCCGCCCTTTACCTAGATTACGGGCCAGGTCCCGCTCCACAAGCACTAACATACACACCCCACACACCCCGCGCACCTTGGGGAGCCTCGCACTGCCCCCAGGATCGCAGCCTAGAGGCTAAGCCATTAGCCACACTCCCCCGCCTCTCCCAAGGGCGGCCCCCACACCGCCCAGGCCCCCTCACCTGGATTCAGCTGCAAGCTGTATTTGTCCTCCAGGCCCTCCCTGGCGATGGTGATCACCAGCTCGCGCAGGAAATCGCTGTTCTAGGACAGAGCGGGGAGCAGGGCTGCGGGAGGGCTCGAGGGTAAAGGGAGCGGCCCCTGCCCAGGCCTCACCCGCAGCCACGCCCCCAACCTGCATCCTGCGGTAGAAGTCGCTGTTGACAGCCACGTCGTAGGCGGTACAACCCTGGCCTTCTGCGGGGAGAGAAAGGGGTGAGGCCCCCCGCCCTCGGGGCAGCCCCACCGCTCAGACAGGCAAGGAGAAAGCACTAAAGCAGCGGTTCTCAACCTGTGGGTCACGACCCCTTTGGCGGTCGAACGACCCTTTCACAGGGGTCGCCTAAGACCATCGGAAAACACATATATAATTACATGTTGTTTTTGTGATTAATCACTATGCTTTATGTTCCATTTGTCACAATGAAAAGACATCCTGCAGATCAGATATTTACATGACGATTCATAACAGTAGCAAAATTACACTTACGAAGTAGCAACGAACATAATTTTATGGTTGGGGGTCACCACAACATGAGGAACTGTATTAAAGGGTCGCGGCATCAGGAAGGTTGAGAACCGCTGACTTAGGACCATTAATGAAAAAAAGGAAGCAGCTCCGTGCTGGCTGCCCCTGGCCCGGCCCCAGGGGAGGGGACATGGGGCCAATATCGGGCTTTGTCGGGTGTGAAAGGCTGTGGGGCTGTGATGTCTGGGGAATCTTCTGTCTTGACCCGATGAACCCCTCCGGTTCCTTCTCATCTTAAGTTGGACATTTCCTCCTCCAGGAAGCCCTCCCTGACGTGGGCCAAGCGCCCCCTCCGGCGCAGCAAGAATCACACAGTATTGAAACCCCAAGTTCTGGGTTTGATAAGTCCCTACTCCCCGGGGCACCACCCAAAACGTGGTCCCAGGAGGCTCCAGGGGACATATGTGAATCGAACAAGCAAGGACATAAAGACAGAAATGCCACAGAGACAGAGGTGAGAGGGGCAGAGAGACAGAGACAGGGGACAGGGTGAAGGAGAAAACAGAGATGAGGGTGAGAGCTGGCCTGGGCCTCGATCCAGAAGATGGGCTAATAAAACATCTGCCTGCCCGCCCTCACCCTGGAGGGAGGCAAAGAGAAGTGCCAGCCTGGCCAGGTGGGCAGAACCAGGACTGCCCCAGGCGGCCGCTGCAGCAGGCCCAGGAGGCTAGGGGCATGCCTGGGGGAAGGGATCAGATCAGGGGCTTTCTAGGTCCTGCAGGAGGAGAGTCCTGGGCCCTGGATTCTGGGGTCCTGGGGAAGGAAGGACCTAGGGGGCGGGGGTCCTGGGTCCCCCAAGGGTACTGACTTGCATCGAGCTCAGCATGAGGCTCTCCCAGACTCATGGGGATGTGAAACCCGGCTTGGTCCTCCTCCAGCATTTGAAGCAGCTGATCCTCGGTCATGTCAGCCGGAGGAGGGATGGAGGGAGAGTGACAGATGTTGATGAAAACCTTCCCTTCGGATGAGTTGGTCTTTACGCAGAAGCCTGGTGGGAATGGGTTGGTCCTGACCATGTCTCCATGTGGGTCTTGATTTCCATCAATCCTCTCCCCAGTCTGTCCTTCCTTCCATCTGTCCCCTTCCTTGAGTCTCAGTCCTCCACTTTCTGGTTCTGTCCCCCTCCCCACGCCTGGGATCTCTGACTCTCTTTCCATCTTGGAGTCTCTGTCCCCCTAGTCACTCCCATCCCCCTCCCCCCACCCCTCTTTGGATCTCCCTCTGGGTCTCTGTTCACTTCCCCACCAAGGCTTCTAAACCCTCTTATGATGTCCCTTTCCTCCCTCCTCTGTGTCCTTTGACCCCAGTGTCTCTCCACTTCTCCCTGGAAACCGCTCGCTCTCTTTGGGTTTCTGCCTTCCTCACCTGGTTGAGGTTGGATCTGTGTTGATTCTGGTCTGCTCGTCTGGGCCTGCTGGAGCTCCTTGGAGGCCTGGGTGAAGGAACATGACTTCCAGGCTTGGGGTCTGTGCTATCAGACCCCCATTTGTTGCTCAAATGTTTACTGAGCAATGTTTATGGATATGAGCCACGCAGGGAATAAGACATATTATGTCCCTGTCCTCTTTTGAGGGACCCAAAGAACAACCCCAGTCTTACTCCCATTTATTCCAAAGCCTAGCAAACTTGGAGTTAACCAACTACAATTCCCAGAAGCCCTGTTGCCTCTCTAGTGCATTCTGGGAACTTCAATCCCATCTCAGGGAGAAAAAAAAAAAAAATCCCCCAAATAACCAGGGACACAGGAGTCCTGGTCAGTGCGCACCTGCAGCAGCAGCTCCTGGAAACGGGCAGTCTCGGCGCCCATGGCCTCCGCCTCGTTCAGCTCCGGCACCAGCAGCTTCAAGTCCGCCATGGCCCCGGGGGAGAGACCTAGGCGTCCCCAGCAACCCCGACGTGAAGGAGCCTTTGCTGGGATCGGAACTCTGGGGCCGGCTTCCCGGGCCCTCAACAGACTCCGACACCCACTGTTGTATATGAGAATCGAAGAATCTGGCCGGGAGGCTACAGTTCCACTCAGATCAGGTACCGTCGTCAAACCTGTTGGGGGACAGTATCTCTCGATGCTCCAACACGCCAAATGTTTAAATGACAGCCACTCTTCCGGTCTCTGTGTAACAGAAATTTGAGTTCGCCACACTTCCGACTCCCTCAGCGCTCGTACTTTAACCAGCAACCGCGCTACTGACCAATCAGAGTCTAAGTACGAGGCCACGCCTCCTCTCACCTCAACCAATCAAAACTAGATTCTGAGGCTGATTCCCTTAATGCCACACTTCCGCTGTCGATTAAAGGCAAACTTCCCCCTCCTTCCCGACCGCTCCCTCAGGCCAGGTTACGGGACAGTCAATCCCTCATTTCAGTGTCCATCCTAAGATTCCCTTCTGATCTCTGAACTGCCCCAGAGCTAGACTCGATTCTCTAATAAATGTATTTCGGGCCGAAAGCTGTAGTTTTGTGAACAGGGTGTTGGGAAGACACACCAACACGGCCACCCTTCTAAATCTGGAACTCTCCGTTTTTGCAAGGCACACGCAATTTCTCTTCCGTCCCCCCATTTTGAGGACTGCGCATGCTCCAAACTACGTGGGCGGGGTCGCCGGGTCCTAAGGTTGGATCACGCTCTATCTCCTGCGGCCCGCCCTTTGCCCTGGAGGGGGCGGCCCCGCCCTCCGGACCTCGAAGTTCCCTCGGGTAGAGCGCCCGGCAGTTGGTGGAAAGCGGTCTGGACGGGTGATGGCTGCCACGCGCGCGGGGTCCCGCACCCGAGAGATCTTCGCCACGCTGGAGTACGGACCCGCGCCGGAGAGCCACGCATGCGCGCTGGTGAGGGCCTGTGGGCCGGTGCTGCCCCTCCCTCTTTCTCTCCCCCCCCTTTCCCCCCCCGCGCGGGTTCTGCCCGCTGACTCCCGTGATCCTCCGCGGCAGCTCCGCGACTGCGCCCTTCTTTGCTTCCGTGATTCCCGCCGCCCCTGGACCAGCTTCCCGGGAGCTTTTGCGGTTGTGCCTCTCAGCCCTTTAGCGGGTCCTCGTGCCCCACGGCCCGAGCTCGAGGCGGTGTTTCCCCGGTTCCTCAGACCCGCCCCACCCGGAGGGGTGCGACTGGTTCTTCGGAGCCACATCAGAACCTCCAGGGAACCTCTGAACCCCCGTAGACTTCCCAGGGTTCCTGAGAACATCCTGTGCCGCCATGGGCCTCCAGGGCACCCCCAGAGTTCTCATGGGGCCCCCCTAATCACTCGGACCCTCCGTGGAGTCCCCGTGAGTCCTCAGGCTCCTCTGTACTTGTGTGGCTTCTGTGATCTCGGGGGGCTCTCGGAACCCCGGAATCCATCAGTCCTCCTCGTTACCTACAGCCCCTCAGCGTGCCCTCATGGGCCCCCCGTGATCCCTCGCCACCTCTCGGAGTGTCGCGTGGGCCCACCGTGAGTCCTCGGGCCGCTGAAAATGCTGATGGTGCTCCATGACCCCCGGTGTTGAGAAATTCCCTGGGACTCCTGTGATCCCTCAGACCCTGTGGTTCTCAACCTTCCTAATGCCGCGACCCTTTACTACAGTTCCTCATGTGGTGGTGACCCCCAGCCAGAAAATTATTTTCGTTGCTACCTCATAACTGTAATTTTGCTACTGTTATGAATCGTAATGTAAATAACTGATATGCAGGATGTATTTTCAGGGGTCGCGACCCACAGGTTGAGAACCGCTGCCTCAGAGCCTCCCATAACGTTTTGGAGGTTCCTGCAGATAAGTAAGGCGCCTCGAATTTTCCGTAATGGCCCAGGCCCCTCAGAATCCCCCCATGGAGCCAGGTCACCCCGAAGGGCCCTCTAGCACCCCATGGAGGAGCTCGGGCTTCTGCAGGTGGAGGGCAGGAGGCTGGAAGAAGAGCTCACGTCCAGGATGCGAGCTGCGCCTGCGCAGGCTGTGGAGGGAGAGGAGGGGATGAGGCCGCGGTGCAGGAGCAGCAGCCTTCGGGGAATTGAGAGGCAGGGACAGCACTTGGGGTCTGGCCCTGTGGCGAGGGGGACTGTCCCCCACCCCGTGGTGAACCCTGGAGGAGCAAGCTTCCGGGGAAAGATGCTGAGCTGAGTTATCACATGTTGTCGAACCTGTGCAGGAGTCAAAGGCCACTTTGGGCCGGGCTGGTGTGGCTCTGATTGTTTCCCAGTCAAGGGCACATGCCCGGGTTGCAGGCTTGATCCCCAGCAGGGGGCGTGCAGGAGGCAGCCTATCAGTGATTCTCTCTCATTGATGTTTCTAGCTCTCTCTCCCTCTCCCTTTCTCTCTGAAATCAATAAGAATATGTGTGTGTGTGTGTGTGTGTGTGTGTGTGTGTGTGTGTGT
>NW_005370276.1:1247948-1252448 GCF_000412655.1 Myotis brandtii
GATTTTTTACAGAGAGGAAGGGAGAGGGATAGAGAGTTAGAAACATCGATGGGAGAAAAACATCGATCAGCTGCCTCTTGCACACCCCCTACTGGGGATGTGCCCGCAACCAACGTACATGCCCTTGGCCGGAATCGAACTTGGGACCTTTCAGTCCGCAGGCCGACGCTCTATCCACTGAGCCAAGCTGGCCAGGGCAAGAATATATTTTTGAAAAATACCACTTTGAGCCTCAAGTCTGGAGACAGGGATCTGGGAGGCATCAATGTCAAAAAGATAACCGAGCCCTAGCCGGTTTGGCTCAGTGGATAGAGCATGGGCCTGCGAACTGAAAGGTCCCAGGTTCGATTCCGGTCAAGGGCACATGCCTGGGTTGTGGGCTCGATCCCTAGTGGGGGACTTGCAGGAGGCTGCCGATCCATGATTCTCTCTCATCATGGATGTTTCTATCTCTCTCCCTCTCCTTTCCTCTCTGAAATCAATAAAAATATATATATTTTTAAAAATAACATAAATGTATAAAAAAAAGATAACGGAACCCTGGGAGTGACAAGATCTAGATATATAGCATAGGCGCAGATAAAAGGAGCTGTGGCCCTAGCTGGTTTGGCTCAGTGGATGGAGCGTCGGCCTGCGGACTGAAGGGTCCCAAGTTCGATTCCAGTCGAGGGCACATGCCTGGGTTGTGGGCTCCATCCCCAGTAGGGGCCATGCAGGAGGCAGCCAATCAGTGAGTCTCTCATCATTGATGTTTCTCTCTCTCCCTCTCCCTTCCTCTCTGAAATCAATAAAAATACATTTCAAAAATAAATAAAAGGAGCTGTGACAGTGTACAGAGAACCCCCACACTTGGAGGGTGGGAGTGGAATGTCGTGAAATAGCAATATGCTAAAAGCTTCTATTTATTGGATGCTTTCACTCTGACCCTCTGTGCTCAGCATAGTTGCATGGACTCTCCCAGGACCACCGTGGAAAGGGTTATTGTCATTATTATCTTAGTGAGAGCACACAGAGGCTTGGAGAAGTAAGTCATTTTTGCCCGTGGTCAGCACAAATGAAAAGGGGAAGCTGAACTTTCAACCAATAAAGAATTTAAATTAAATACAAGAGAAAAGGGGGAAGCTGAGATTTGAACCTGAGCCCTCAGATTCCAGCGCCTGTGGTGCCCCCACCTTGCCCCACGCCAAGGTCTCAGCCTTAGGGTCTTGTTGGCCAGACTCGGCCTATCAACATGTTTTCTTTGGCCGCTGTTTATTGGTAAAAAATGTGAATTTGTTGACAACTAATTCCATGTAAACATCCGGGATTCCAGCTTCTCTTGAAAATAAAATCCCCCAATTTGGCAACCTTTGGCTCACGTTCCCTGACAAAAATCATCTGGCTCCGTTAGCGACAGTTTGTCTTGTTAGACAAGTGGCGAGTTCCCAGTCTCCCCCAGGCCCTCTTCTCACACTAGCGAGGTCTGCGGGGACCCTATGGACATTCTTTTAGGATTTTGTTTTTCTTTGGGGGGAAATTTTGCAAAATTCCAGAGTACTTAATATTGTGAACTCTCATGCACCCCTCACTGCGCTTCAACAATGATTAGCATTTGGTCCAGTTGTTGTCTCCCTGTGTGTTCTCTTTTTCTGGAGTGATTTCAATCCCATGACCTAGCCGGCGTGGTTCAATGGTTAGAGAGTCAGCCCACACACCAGGAGGGTCTCGGGTTCAATTCCCGGTCAAGGGCATGTACCTGGGTTTCAGGTTCAGTCCCCGTCCTCCGTCCGAGCCCATGTAGGAGGCAACCAATCAATGTGTCTCTCTCGCATGGATGTCTCTCTCTCTCTTCCTCTCTCTCCCCCATCCTCCTTCCCCCCTCTGCCCCTTCCACTCTCTCTAAGAATCAATGGAAAAAATAACCTCCAGTGAGCATTAGCAACAAAAAATTAAATCCCAGATGTCATTATTTTCCCATAAATATTTGATTCCTCATTTCTAACACATAAGGACTCCTGTAGCATAACCACCCTGCCAATTTGCACACTCACCATTAACAGTCACACTTTAATATCATCTGATGCCCAGCTCGTGTTCAGATACCCTCAACTGTGTCAAAAGTGTCTTTCTCCCTCCCCCCCTCCCTGCCCCACCCCCAGCCTCTGGAGGGATTTGAATTAGGAACTTCCTGTTGACCATTTGACTTTAAAAAAAAAGGAGAAGGGCCTGTTGGCAGGGGAAGAGACAAGTCAGGAGACTGAGGCATTGGGGGTGACAAGAGAGAAGTTTGTAGAAGGAAAAAGTGGGAAGCATGTCATGGATTTAGCAAGGATTTGGGGAAGACGGGACCAGGGACAGAGAGAAACCTGAAGCTGATATGGAGCTGCAATAAAATTAATAGAGCCCTTGCCCTGACCAGTTTGGCTCGGTGGATAGAGCGTCAGCCTGCGGACTGAAGGGTCCCAGGTTCGATTCCAGTCAAGGGCATGTACCTTGGTTGCGGGCACATCCCCAGTAGGGAGTGTGCAGGAGGCAGCTGATCAATGTTTCTCTCTCATCGATGTTTCTAACTCTCTATCCCTCTCCCTTCCTCTCTGTAAAAAAAATCAATAAAATATATTTAATCTTTAAGATAAAAGTAAGCTGTAATTTTAGAAAAAAGAATTCCAAAACTGAATATATATATATAGAAAGTTACAAGTACTGCTGCTTTGGATATCTGACACGGATGATTCATCCTCACATGCTTTGTGAGGTGGGGGGCAGTCCTTACCGCCACCTTCCAGATGGCTCGCTTAGTGGAGGCCACGGTAGGATCTGGCTAAGGCTGCACCATGAGTAAGTACCAGAGCCAGGATTCAAACCCTGGCCGTGGCCCCTCACTCGAGGGACCCCACCCTGGGCTGCCCCTCTGCAAAGCCCATATGCTATGCCTTGGGCTCAGTTAGACGTGCCACGGCCAAATAAACCGCGGCTGGCAGGGCAGCGTCCAGTCTATCTTCGGGGTGCGGGGTCCCACACTCACTCCCCAAGCGCTGACAGCTGAGATGGAGGGAACACAGGAAGCACCTGGCTCAGAAGCCACACGGTCCCATGGGCACCGCTTTCAGGTGTACAAACAAAACGTGCGCACGGACATCTCTACCAGCACAATTCACAATAGCCAGAGAGCGGAAACGGCCCACATGCCCAGCCACTGAGGACCAGCTAAACAAAATGTGGTCCATCCCGATAATGAGTACCTTACAGCCATAAAAAGAAATGAGGTGCTCATACAGGATATGGCATGGATGGGTCTTGAACACGCCATGCCAATCATAACATTAAAAAGAAGAAAAGAAAAAAACAGGCCAAGTGAAAGAAGCCAGCCACAAAAAGCCATTTGGTGTAGGATTCCATGGACGTGAACTGCCCAGAATAGCAAATCCATTGAGACAGAAGGCAGATTAGTCGTTACCAGGGTTTGGGCGCAATGGGGAAGGGAGAGCTTAACAGTGGTTCTCAACCTTCCTAATGCCGTGACCCTTTAATACAGTTCCTCATGATGTGGTGACCCCCAATTTCATTGTTACAAATTGAACATAATTAAAGCATAGTGATTAATCACAAAAACAACATGTAATTATATATGTGTTTTCCGATGGTCTTAGGCGACCCCTGTGAAAGGGTGGTTAGATCCCCAAAGGGGTCGTAACCCACAGGTTGAGAACCGCTGGCTTAATGGCTGCAGAGCTGTCTTTTGGGGGTGATGAAATGTTCGAGAATTAGAAAGTGGTAATAGTTGCACCATGTTGTGAATTTACTAAATGCCACTGAATTGTACACTTTAAAATGGTTAAAATGTTGAGTGTGTTATGTGTCTGTTATGTTTATGTTTATTTTCTACCTACACAGGAAAAGAATTAGCTGGTGGGGCAAAGGGGGGCAGGTGTCCCCCTCCCAGAGGACACTGGGCAGGGATCGCGCTCCTTGAGCTGCCTCCCAGACCCCTTTCCAAACTCTCCCCCTTCCCCAGGCCTGGCTGGACACCCAGGATCGGTGCTTGGGTCACTATGTAAGTGGAAAGTGGTTAAAGCCGGAAAACAGGAAGTCAGTGCCTTGCCAGGATCCCATCACAGGTAGGAGGCGTCCCCTAGTCATTAGGGGAGGGAGAGGCACCCATGCCCCCCGGCCGTACCCACCAAAGACACCCTAATGTCTTTGCTCAGGGCCTGATGGGGGGAGGAGGCTGAGAGTTTTGGCTCCTCCTTATCCTGGTTATTCTAATATGGTCCCAAGTCCCCGTGGACACTTTTCTGAGTCACCATCTACTAAAGATCCCTCCCTTAGCTTTGCGCAGTGGCAGTATCGTAGCCAATGAGGTTTATCTGAGGCGCGATTATTGCTAAAAAATAAAATAAAATAAAATAAAATCCCTTCCTTGCCTGCGGAGGCCGTCGGCTCAAGAACCAATGGATTTACCCCATTTGTCAGATGACAAACCTGAGACCCTCAGCAGCTTTACTGCGCGCTCCCAGTCCC
>NW_005370276.1:1252726-1254889 GCF_000412655.1 Myotis brandtii
CTCCCCAGGAGAGAACTTGGCCAGTTGCCTCCAGGCACAGGCTGAGGATGTGGCGGCAGCCGCAGAGGCAGCCAGGGCTGCGTTGGAGAACTGGAGCGGACTCCCCGGAGCCTCTCGGGCCAAGCACCTGACCAGGTGATGCAGTTGAGGTGTGGACCCAGCGAGTGGGGGAAGGACTGAGAACAAAGACTCTGGCTCCCAACATCCCACGGAATTCATTGGCCGCTAAGGTTCATGTTCCCAGCATGCCTCTTGGCCTTTAGTCCCATCTATGGGGACTAGTAATTACAAAACCTCTATTTCCCCCCGAAAGAATATCCTTGGGGCTCATCGGGACTGGTGGAGCCCCAAAGTCCACTTCCCAGCACCCTCCTGGGGCAGCTAGAGACAGAGATCAGAGATTCCATTTCCCAAAATGTATGAGGTTAGAGGTGAGCCCCAGCTACTCCAGGGTTATAGGTGGCCAAAATCTTTGCACAGCAGCCTCAGGATTTGTTTCCTGGACTACATTTCCCATAAATCTCTAGTGTTCTCTCCCCCTGGTAAATGGGGATGTCCCAGGGGTTCATGGGGAATATTGTAGTCTAGGAAATGGGGTGTGTTTCAGGACCCTTTCAGGCTGAGGGGCACCGGGAAATGACCGGCCCCCTTGCTTTCTGCACAGGCTGGCCAAGATGATCCAGAAGCACCAGCGGCTGCTGTGGACCCTGGAGTCCCTGGTTACTGGGCGGGCTGTTCGAGAGGTTCGAGACAGGGATGTCCCGCTGGCCCAGCAGCTGCTCCAGTACCATGCAATTCAGGCACACATCCAGGAGGAGGCGCTGGCAGGCTGGGAACCCATGGGTGAGAAGCATGAGTCCGGGCCCCCAGCCCCCTCCTCCATCAGGGCCCACCAGTGCCTGTCCCAGTCACCTCATTTGTTCTTGCAGGAGTAATTGGTCTCATCTTGCCACCCACATTCTCCTTCCTGGAGATGATGTGGAGAATTTGCCCCGCCCTGGCTGTGGGTAAGTGATGGGCTGGGGGCCTGGACCCCTGGGTCTGAGGGAGGAGGGGCTGGGGGCCTGGACCCCTGGGTCTGAGGGAGGAGGGGCTGGGGGCCTGGACCCCTGGGTCTGAGGGAGGAGGCCTGGGGTCTGAGGGAGCAGGGGCTGGGGGCCCGGACCCCTGGGTCTGAGGGAGCAGGGGCTGGGGGCCTGGACTCTTGAGTTTTTGAGTTGCCCGCCTTCCCCAGGCTGCACTGTGGTGGTCCTCGTGCCCCCGGCCTCCCCAACGCCCCTCCTCCTGGCCCAGCTGGCAGGGGAACTGGGCCACTTCCCAGGAATCCTCAACGTGATCAGTGGCCCTGCCTCCCTGGGGCCTGTCCTGGCCTCCCAGCCCGGGGTCCAGAAGGTGGCCTTCTGCGGAGCCATCGAGGTACCTTCAGGGCGAGGAGGGCGACAGGGCGGGGCTGGGGTCCAGAAGGCTTTCCCCCCTCTGAGCCCCGTGGGGTGTGGGGTTCCCTCAGGAAGGACGTGTCCTTCGGCGGACCCTGGCGGGCGTGGGTCCCGAGCTGGGCCTGGCGCTGGGGACCGAATCGCTGCTGCTGCTGACGGAGGCGGCAGATGTGGACTCGGCCGTGGAGGGCGTCGTGGACGCAGCCTGGTCGGACCGCAGCCCGGTGAGACCCTCGCGCCGGTGTCCGCTGATGTCCTGAGGGCCATGCCTGTCTGTCTCCAGACCTCGGGGCTCCGTCTCTGTTCAGTTTTCAGTCCTTGGTGTCTTCACACCATCGCGCGTGTGGACTCATCACCTCTGATTTCCCGATCTCCCTGCCCGGCTCTCCTGGTCTTTCAGGGCCCGGTCTGTCTCTTGCTCCCTAGGACCCCTCACTGTTCTGAGCGTTCATGCCCCTGGTTTCCCAACCTCTGTCTTTACTCTGAATGACCAGCTTTCTGGAACTCCACCTTCTGCCTGGGGTCCTGGGCCTCAGCGAGTCTCCAGGGTCCTTGGCCACTTCTCCCTGACCCTCCTTGGATCTCTGCATGTGTGTCCCCGAGTCTCAGCCCTCCATGGGGGCCTGTCCCCCGACATGGCCCCTGACATCCCTTTCCCTAACAGGGGGGCCTCAGGCTTCTCGTCCAGGAGTCGGTGTGGGACGAGGCGATGAGGCGGCTCCAGGTG
>NW_005370276.1:1254970-1257014 GCF_000412655.1 Myotis brandtii
CCAGAGGGGCTGCTGCATGTGACCTGGCCCAGCGGTATGTGCGCGAGGCCCAGAGCCAGGGCGCACAGGTGAGCCAGGGGTGCAGGACCTGGGTCTGAGGGAGGAGGTGCTGGGGGCCTGGGCTTCTGGGTTCCTGGGGAGGAGGGACCCGGGAGTGGACTTGTACTAGTAGATGTGTTTCTTTCTCCCAGGTGTTCCAGGCTGGCGATGTGCCCCTAGACAGCCCGTTCTTCCCCCCAACCTTGGTCTCTGACCTGCCCCCCTCCTCCCCGTGTGCCCAGGCAGAGGTGAGCCCCTTCGTGTCCAAGAGATCCTGCTCCACCCACCCATCTGCACCCAGACAGGGGCCACAGCAGAGGCCCTGGGTGGCCCCTTGGCCTGGGTCTGGGGCTGCTGACTGCGGGACGCTGGCCCCCTCGTGGGGGCGGGCATAGGAGGGCGGGGTTGGCAGGCTGCTTGAACTCACTGTCACCTTCCAGGTACCATGGCCTCTGGTCTTGGCCTCCCCATTTCGCACGGCCAAGGAGGCACTGGCCGTGGCCAACGGGACGCCCCGAGGAGGCAGTGCCAGTGTGTGGAGCGAGAGGCTGGGGCAGGCCCTGGAGCTGGGCTACGGGTCAGTGGCGCCCACCGGGGCACAGGCAGCGGCCTGTGGGGAGGGCCTGCGCTTCAGTCTTCACTGACCCTCTGTCTCTGACTCTCCACCCCCCCGACTCCCTGCTTGTGTCTCTGATGCCCCGTCCTCCCCACAGGCTCCGGGTGGGCACAGTCTGGATCAACGCCCACGGCCTTCGAGACCCTGCGGTGCCCACGGGCGGCTGCAAGGAGAGTGGGTCTTCCTGGCACGGGGGCTTAGATGTGAGTGTCCCCTCCCGCCCGCCACCATCGGCACCCTCTCTCAGCCCTGTGCCCGCCTTGCACCCTCCTAACACTGTCCCTCTCGCAGGGTCTGTATGAGTACCTGCGGCCCGCGGGGACCCCTGCCCGGCTGCCCTACCTTTCTGAGAATCTGAACTATGACACCTTTGGCCTTACCGTCCCCTCAGCCCTCCCGGCCGGGCCTGAAACAGGTCCCAGGTGAGCTGTTCCAGGGCCCACGATTCCCAGAATCCTGTGGGTGAGGAGGGGCAGGCTCCCCTTGGACTGAAGCGGGTTAGCTAGAGCCCTGGAGGGGTCCCAGGCCCCACCGGGATCTGCATTCTAGGTCTTAGGGCCTCACACCCACCGTCCCGGCCTGAGGAGAGCCTCAGTCCTGCTGAATAGAGGTCTGGGGTCTCCCAGAGTCTTGTGGGGCCAAGAAGTGGGGGTTACCCAGAAGCTCATGGGAGCTGGAGTGGTCCGTTCAGGGGGCTGGCGCAGGGGCTCTGAGCACACCTTGGCCCCAAGACCCACCCTCACACCTCACCCTACTGCAGCCCAGCACCCCCCTATGGGCTCTTCGTGGGGGGCCGTTTCCAGGCGCCTGGGGCCCGGAGCTCCAGGCCCATCCACGACTCGCAGGGCAATCTCCATGGCTACGTGGCCGAGGGCGGAGCCAAGGACATCCGAGTGGCTGTGGAGGCTGCCCACCAGGCTGCCCCTGGGTAAGTGGGGTCTCGGCAACACCCAGACCCTGTGAGGCCTCAGAGCGGGCAGTGGGGACCCCCAGGGCTGAGGGGCTGTGGAGTTAGCTCCCACGGCTGACGGAAGAGGGGTGTGGTTGGCCCCTCTCTTCCTGGGGGCGGCTGAGCTATCGGGCCTGGACCCCCAGGGTAAGGGCCGGGGACAGAGGAGGTTAGCTCCCACGGCTGACGGAATAGGGGTGTGGTTGGCCCCTTTCTTCCTGGGCAGCTGAGCTATTGGGCCTGGACCCCCAGGGTAAGGGCCGGGGACAGAGGAGGGGCACCTGGGAAGAGCCAGGGCCAGGAGACCAGCCCCCGATGTTCACTGTCCGCCCACAGCTGGGTGGGCCAGTCCCCGGGGGCCCGGGCAGCCCTGCTGTTGGCACTGGCAGCCGCCCTGGAGCGCCGGGAGCCCAGCCTGTCCCTGAGGCAGGAGAGGCACG
>NW_005370276.1:1257338-1258451 GCF_000412655.1 Myotis brandtii
AGAGCCACAGCCTGCAGGTGAGCGGGCCCTGTGGGAGGGCAGACAGAGCGGGCGGCGTGGAGCGGGGTCGGAACAAAGGCTCTGGAGTGAGCCCCACCTGGGGCCCAAGTTGTGATCACCAGCAAGTACCTTGGCCTCTGTACCTCAGTTTTCTCATCCGTATAATGGGCATAGGGCCTACCTCAGATTAGTGTTTCAAATGGTTAGTAACCCATAAAATCAACTGAGTGGGTTGTAATCATGATTTTCTTTCTTTTTTTTTTTTTAAATATATTTTATTGATTTTTTTTTTTATTTGGTAGTTTTTATTTTTGTTTTTGAACTTTTCTTGAATTTATTGGGGTGGTTAACAAAATGATACAGGTTTCAGGTGCCCATCACATCATCTGTACACGGCCCCTCCCCCAGCACTCCCCGCGCTGTTTTCCATGTCCATGAGTTCTTCCTTTTTTTTTTTTTTCTCTCAATCCCTCCTTCCGCTCCCCCAGCTCCCCCACCCAGACAGCTGTCAGCCTGCGCTCTAGCCATGAGCCTGTCTCTATTTTGCTTGTTCATTTAGTTCATTAGATTCCATTAGGGTGAAGTCATATGGTATTTGTCTCTCTCTGACTGGCTTATTTCACTCAGCATAATGCTCTCGGGTCTGTCTGTGCTCCGCAGTCATTGAGGGTTTTTAAAGTGTGGCTTTAGTTGGGGTCCAGAATACAGATAGCAAACTGTGCCTTCTCAGGCCTGCGTTTTGGTGAAGTTTGACAAATACATACAGTTACATCATCACGATCGGGACAGATGTTCATCTCCCCAAAGGGCTTCTCCCTCCTCTTCCCCTTCCCCCACTCCAAGTGCTTGGCAACCACTACACTTTCTGTCCTTCCAGTTTTCTCCAAGAGCACAAATGCAGTCAGACTGTGCAGTGCAAGTGTGTCAAACTCAAAGGCTAACACGGGCCAAATAAACAAGTTGGAAGTGTCTGTGGGCCGCCAAAAAACAAAAACTTCACTTTTTAAAAAAATATATATTTTATTGATTTTTTTACAGAGAGGAAAGGAGAGGGATAGAGAGTTAGAAACATCGATGAGAGAGAAACATTGATCAGCTGCCTCCTGCACACCC
>NW_005370276.1:1258656-1260818 GCF_000412655.1 Myotis brandtii
TTCAGTCCGCAGGCCGACGCTCTATCCACTGAGCCACACCGGCCAGGGCCAAAAGCTTCACTTTTGATAGAAACGTAGGTTTATTTCGGTAGACATGCTGAATAGAAAGGGCTGAAATAAATGAGTCATCGTTAACATAAAATAACATTTTATTAAAAATTAATAGTTTTT
The DNA here is from genome assembly GCF_000412655.1 of Myotis brandtii. Classification (NCBI taxonomy): domain Eukaryota; kingdom Metazoa; phylum Chordata; class Mammalia; order Chiroptera; family Vespertilionidae; genus Myotis; species Myotis brandtii. Next base: position 1,258,828 of record NW_005370276.1, read on the forward strand.
CTTGAACATTAACTTACCAGACATTGAAGAACTGCATGAATTAATAAGCGTGACACAAATAGGCCTATTTTTCTTGTTCTCCAAAAGCGAAATATTTCCTGTTGCGCAAACCAAACAAGTCAGTCCAAGACTAATGACGGCAGTTGGCTGCTAAACTATTCCCCGGTAGTATTAGTGGAGAGAAATGGTGCACCTGCATATAAGGCATGTAAGGGAAATGAATGCAACACGATCAGAGTAATCAGTCATTAGCGAACATTGTAGTTCGTTATTAATAACTAGAGGCCCGGTGCACGGGATTTGTGCATGGGTAGGGTTCCTAGGCCTTGCCGGCTGCCAGCCAGGGCCTTCCTTCATTTCGTGCCACCCCCTCCTTGGTGGTCAGCACACATCATAGTGAGCAATCAAACTCCCGGTCTCCCAGTCGAACTCCTGAGGGGACGCTTTGCATATTAGCCTTTTATATATGTAGATTATGTATAACAGGATATTGTAAAAATTAAGTTATGAAATTTTTATTAAAACGTTTCTTACATGCGGCCCACGGGCCGCGAGTTTGACATGCTTGGTGTAGTGTTTGATGTCTGGCTTCTTTCATTGCTTTTAAGATGCATCCTTCTTGCATCTATCAATACATTCCTTTTTGTTGCTAAGTAGTAGTATGTTACGTGCATACCATATTTGTTCCTGCATTTACCAGTGGCTAGAAAGCTGGGCATTTCTAGGCTTTAGCTATTGAGTAAGTAGTTTGCATGCATGCCTTTGTGTGAACATGTTTTTATGGCTCTTGGGTAAATACCTAGAAATCAGATTGCTAGATGGTGTGATAAGTGCATACTTAATTTCACAAGAAACTGCCAGACAGGTTTTCAAAGTGTGCCATTTCGCTATCCCACCAGCAGTATGTGTTTCAGTTTCTCTACCTCCTCGCCAACATTTTAGATAACAATTTTTACTTAAAAATTTAGCCATTTTACCTGGCCAGCATGGCTCAGTGGTTGAAAGTCAACCTATGAACCAGGAGGTCACGGTTTGATTCCTAGTCTGGGCGCATGCCCAGGTTGTGGGCTCTATCCGCAGTGGGGGATGTGCAGGAGGCAGCCGATCGATGATGCTCTCTCATCATTGATGTTTCTATCTCTCTCTCCATCTCCCTTCCTCTGAAATAAAAAAATATATATTTTAAAAAAGATTTAGCCATTTAAAAAAAATATGCTTTTATTGAGCCCAGCTGGTGTGGCTCAGTGGTTGAGCATCGACCCATGAACCAGGAGGTGACTGGTGTGATTCCCAGTCAGGGCACATGCCCAGGTTGCAGGCTTAGTCTCCAAAGGTGGCATGCAGGAGGCTGCCAATCAATGATGCTTCTCTCTCATCGATATTTCTATCTCTCTATCCCTCTCCTTTCCTCTCTCTGTAAAAAATCAGTAAAAACATAATTTTTAGAGAGAGAGGAAAGAAGAGGGAGAGGGAGAGAAACATCAATGTGAGAGAGAAACAGATCAGTCGCCTCCCACATGCACCCTGACCCAGACAAAACAAATTCTTTAAAACAAACAAAAGCTGAAACCGGTTTGGCTCAGTGGATAGAGCGACTGGTGTGATTCCCAGTCAGGGCACATGCCCAGGTTGCAGGCTTAGTCTCCAAAGGTGGCATGCAGGAGGCTGCCAATCAATGATGCTTCTCTCTCATCGATATTTCTATCTCTCTATCCCTCTCCTTTCCTCTCTCTGTAAAAAATCAGTAAAAACATAATTTTTAGAGAGAGAGGAAAGAAGAGGGAGAGGGAGAGAAACATCAATGTGAGAGAGAAACAGATCAGTCGCCTCCCACATGCACCCTGACCCAGACAAAACAAATTCTTTAAAACAAACAAAAGCTGAAACCGGTTTGGCTCAGTGGATAGAGCGTCGGCCTGCAGACTGAAGGGTCCCGGGTTCGATTCCAGTCAAGGGCATGTACCTGGGTTGCGGGCACATCCCCAGTAGGA
>NW_005370276.1:1260852-1264634 GCF_000412655.1 Myotis brandtii
TCCCTTCCTCTCTGTAAAAAATCAATAAAATATATTTTTAAAAAATTAAAACAAACAATAAAACTAATTATAAAAGAAGCTGAGGATGTTACCAGTTACTTCAAAGAGCTGTGAATGGCAGACGAGCACATGGAAAGCTGTTCAGCGCCACTAAAGAGGAATCATTAGTGAAATGCAAGCTGAAGGTCGCTCGGTTAGTTAGAGCATCATCCCAATGTACCAAGGTTTCGGCTTCGATCTTGATCAGGGCACATATAAGAAGCAACAATGAATGCATAAGTAAGTAGAACAACGAATTGATGTTTCTCTCCCTTTCTCTCTCTCTCTCTCTCTCTCTCTCAAATCAATTAAAAAATGCAAAATGGCCGAAACCGGTTTGGCTCAGTGGATAGAGCGTCGGCCTGCGGACTGAAGGGTCCCAGGTTCGATTCCGGTCAAGGGCATGTACCTGGGTTGCGGGCACATCCCCAGTAGGAGATGTGCAGGAGGCGGCTGATCGATGTTTCTAACTCTCTATCTCTCTCCCTTCCTCTCTGTAAAAAAATCAATAAAATATATTTTTTAAAAAAAATGCAAAATGGAGCCACAATGAGGCATAACTACATACCTAGGAAACTGGCTAAAATTTTAGCCCTGGCCGGTGTGGCTCGGTTGGTTGGAGAGTCCTCCCATGAACCAGACGGTGGCCGTTTGGTTTCCAGTCAGGGTGCAGGTTCAATCCCCGGCTGGGCCACCTCTGGGAGGCAGCCAATCCGTGTTTCTCTATCTCTTTCTCTTACATATAACCCAGCCATGATTCCTAGGTATTTACCTCAATAAATTTAATTTCTAGGTTTTTTTGTGTGTTTTTTTTAAAAATATATTTTATTGATTTTTTACAGAGAGGAAGGGAAAGAGGTAGAGAGCCAGAAACATCGATGAGAGAGAAACATCGATCAGCTGCCTCCTGCACATCTCCTACTGGGGATGTGCCCACAACCAAGGTACATGCCCTTGACTGGAATCGAACCTGGGACCCTTCAGTCCGCAGGCCGACGCTCTATCCACTGAGCCAAACCGGTTTCGGGGAGAGGTGAAACATTGATGTGAGTTTGAAACATTGATTGGCTGCCTCCTGCACGCCCCCTAACAGGAATGAAGCCAACAACCCAGGCATGTATCCCGACCGGGAATTGAACCAGCAACCTTTCAGTGTACAGACGGGTGACGCCCAGCCAACTAAGACACATGGGCCTGGGCAGATTTTTGGTTTTGGGGTTTTTTTTTTAGAGAGAGAAATATCACTTTGTTGTTGCACTTATTTTTTTTGGGGGGGGGGGTGAGGCTATTAAAGTTTATTCCCATTGTGGTGATAATTTAGAATTATAACACTACACTTTAAGGTTGAGTACACTTTTTTCCATTAAACATTTATTCTTAATTATACTAGTAGTTTACACACATATTATATTAGTTTCAGCTCTACAACATAGTGATTCAACATTTATATACCTTACACTGCAATAAATCTAGTAACTATCTGTCACCATACATAGGTATTACAACAATATTATGACCTCGTGGCTAGGTGGGCCAGGATATTCTAAATTTCTAAAAAATTCTGTTCCCTATACTGTACATCACATCCCTGTGATTTATTTTATAACTGGAAATTTGTATTTCTTTTTTTTTTTCACCTTTTTCACCCTTCCCCTCACCCACCTCTTTTATGTCAATTTGTTTTCTGTATGTATGCATCTGTTTTTGTTTTTTTTTTTGTTTGTTTAGATTCCACATATAAGGGAAATCATATGATATTTGTCTTTCTCTGACTCATTTCATTTAGCATAATATCCTGTAGGTCAATTCATGTTGTTGCAAATCACAATATTTATTTCTTTTTATGACTATTATTACTATAATCTTTATCCATTCATCTGTCAATTGACACTAAGTTGCTTCCATATCTTGGCTATTGTAATAATGATGCAATGAACATATGGGTGCACATATCTTTTTGAATTATTGTTTTCATGTTCTTGGGATAAATATCCAGAAGTAGAATTGCTGGGTGGTATGGTAGTTCTTTTTTAAAGTTTTTGAGGAACCTCCATACTGTTTTCCATAGCAGCTGTACCAATTTATAGTCCTACCAACTGTTGACAAGGTTTTACTTTTCTCCACATCCTTGTCTCTTATTATTTGTTGACTTTTTGATAATAACTATTTTGACAGGTGATACTAATTATGGTTTTGAATTGCATTTCCCTGATGTTTAGTGATGTGAGCATTTTTTCATGTCTATTGTCCATCATATGTCTGTCTTCTTTGGAAAAATGTCTCTTCAAGTTCTCTGCCCATTTTTTCATAAGTTTGGATTTCTGTGATATTGAGAAGTATCAGTTCTTTATATATTTTGGATGTTAACCCCTTATTGGATGTATCCTTTGCAAGATTTGTTCTGAGTACCTTGTCTTTTTGTTTGTTGATGGTTTCCTTCACTGTGAAAAACCTTTCTAATTTGATTTAGTCCTATTTGTTTATTTTTAGTTTTGTTGCCCTTGCTCAGGGAGACATATAAAAAAATATATTGCTAAGACAGATGTCAAAGAGTTTACTGCCTATGCTTCTTCTAAGAGTTCTGTGGTTTCAGGCTTACATTAAGTTTTTAATCTATTTTGAGTTTATATTTGTATATAGTGTAACAAAGTAGCCCAGTTTTATTCTTTGGATGTATGTGTCCAGTTTTTCCAACACCATTTACTGAAGGGACTGTCTTTTCCCCATGGTATATTCTTACCTTGTTTGTCATCCTATATAATAAAAGGCAAATATGCAAATTGTCCCCTCGGGAGTTCAACCAACGAGGAGTTCGACCACTCGCTATGACATGCGCTGACTACCGGGGGCGGTGCAGAATGAAGGAAGGCCCTGGCCGGCAGCCAGGGAAAGGAAGGCCCTAATCGGCCCTGATCATGGCCAGGCCTAGGGACCCTACCCGTGCACAAATTTCGTGTACTGGGCATCTAGTAGATTTATAAACCATCTAAATGTTAGTTTATTTCTATGCTATCTATTCTGTTCCATTTCTTTATGTCTCTGTTTTTGTGCTAATACCATACTGTTTTGATTAGTATAGTTTTGTATACAGTCTGAAATTAGGGAATGCATTACCTTCAACCCTGTTCTTTCTCAAGATAACTCTGGCTATTCAGGGTATTTGTAGTTCTATATAAATTTAGAAATTATTTGTTCTAGTTCTTTGATATTTTCATAGAGATTGCATTGAATCTGTAGATTGCTTTGGTATTATGGATATTTGAACAATATTAATCCTTTCAGCCCACTATCATGGAATAACCTTCCATTTATTTGTGTTATCTTCAGTTTCTTTTAACAATGTTTTACTGTTTTCAGAGTACAGGTCTTTCATCTCCTTGGTTAAATTTATCCCTAGGTATTTTATTCTTTTCGATGCACTTGAAAATCGGATTGTTTTCTTAAGTTCTCTTTGTGATAACTGGTTATCTAATCTAATAAAAGAGAAACATGCAAATTGACTAGACCTCTGCTACACCCACAAGCCATGCCCACCATCCACGCCCACCAGCCAATCAGGAGCAAATATGCAAATTAACCCAACTAAGATGGCGGGGGCCACGGTGCTGGAGCAAGCAGGAGGCTTGGGATGCCCCCGGGAATGGAGGAAGCCAAGCTTCCTGACTGCCCTGCCGGCCCTGAGCTCTGCTCAAGGCTACAAAGTTTCAATTATAGAAGATAAGTAAATCCCAGATACCTGCTTC
>NW_005370276.1:1264667-1279506 GCF_000412655.1 Myotis brandtii
CCCACTGGGGATGTGCCCGCAACCCAGGTACATGCCCCTGACCGGAATCGAACCCGGGACCCTTCAGTCCGCAGGCCGACGCTCTATCCACTGAGCCAAACCGGTTTCAGCACTTTTCTCTTTCTAGTTGTAGAATTTCCACTCAGCCAGCCTTCCTGTGGTTCTGGATGGTGTCCGCTTTGTCTTTTAGTTGTATTTTTGAAGTGGTTGTGCGAGGCAGCAATTTTAGGTGTTTACACCTATGCCACCATCTTGGCTTCTCCTTGTTGCACTTATTGATGCATTCATTGGGTGATTACTTGTATGTGCCCTGACTGGGGATTGAACCCAAAACCTTGACCTATCAGGATGATGCTCTAACCACTGAGCAACCCAGCAAGAGGTAATTTCTAGATTTTTAGAGACAGTGAAAGCATATATCCACACCATGACTTATACACAAATGTTCATAGCAGCAGCATTCGTAGTAGCCAAAAACTCCAAACAACCCAGATGTCCCTCAATAGGTTGGTAAATAAACAAAATATGATACATCCTTTCAGCGGACTCCTACTTGGCAATCAGAGGAAATGAACATGCCACAGCATGACTGAACCTCCAACTGACTATGCCAAGTGAGGAAGTCAGATTAAAAAAGAGCCCTAGCCAGTTTGGCTCAGTAGATAGAGCGTCGGCCTGTGGACTGAAAGGTCCTGGGTTCAATTCTGGTCAAGGGCACATGCCTGGGTTGTGGGCTCGATCCTCAGTAGGGGGCGTGCAGGAGGAAGCCAGTCAATGAGTTTCTCTCATCATTGATGTTTCCATCTCTCTCTCCCTCTCCCTTCCTCTCTGAAATCAATAAAAATATATTTTTTTAAAAAGTGTAGCTGGCCGGTATGGCTCAGTGGTTGAGCATTGACCTATGAACCAGGAGGTTAAGGTTACATTCCGGTCAGGGCACATGCCAGGTTGCGGGCTTGATCCCCAGTGTGGGGCATGCAGGACTCAGCCGATCAATGATTCTCTGTCATCATTGATCTTTCTATCTCTCTTTCCCTCTCCTTTTCTCTCTGAAATCAATAAAAGTATATATATAAAAAGAAGATACTATAGCCCTAGCCGGTTTGGCTCGGTGAATAGAGCGTCGGCCTGCGGACTGAATGGCCCCAGGTTCGATTCCAGTCAAGGGCACATGCCTGGGTTGCGGGCTCCATCCACAGTAGAGGGCGTGCAGGAGGCAGCCGATCAGTGATTCTCTCTCATCGCTGATGTTTCTATCTCTCTCTCCCTCTTCCTCTCTGAAATCAATAAAATATATTAAAAAAAAAAAAAGTATAGAGCCCTGGCCTGTGTTTCTAAATGATTAGAGCATCAGCCCACACACCAAAGGGTTGAGGGATCGATTCTTAGTCAAGGGCATGTACCTGAGTTGCAGGTTTGACCCCCAGTCCAGTCAAGGTGTGTATAGAAGGCAACCAATTGATGTGTCTCTTACATCGATGTTTCTCTCTCTCTACCTCACCCCCCTTCCACACTCTCTAAAAATCAGTGGACAGCCGTAACCGGTTTGGCTCGATGGATGGAGTGTCGGCCTGCGGACTCAGGCGTCCCAGGGCATGTGCCTTGGTTGTGGGCACGTCCCCAGTGGGGGGTGTGCGGGAGGTGGCTGATTGATGTTTCTCTCTCATTGATGTTTCTAACTCTCTATCCCTCTTCCTTCCTCTCTGTGGAAAAATCAATAAAATATATATATTTTTTAAAAATCAGCGGACAAAATATCCTTGGGTGAGGATTAACAAAACAATAAAAGAGAGTAGACTGTAATTCCATATCTAGAAAATACAAATTCATCTATAGTGAGAGGAAGCAGGTCAGTGGTTGTCTGAGGACAGAGAATAGGGATTGGAGAGAAGAAACACAAGGAAATTTGGGGGGTGAAGTTCATGATCTTTTCTTTTAATCTTCACCTGAGGATATGTTTTGTTTTTGTTTTTTTTTATTTAAAAATATATTTTATTGATTTTTTACAGCGAGGAAGGGAGAGGGATAGAGAGTTAGAAACATCGATGAGAGAGAAGCATCGATCAGCTGCCTCCTGCACACCTCCTACGGGGGATGTGCCCGAAACCAAGGTACATGCCCTTGACCGGAATCGAACCTGGGACCCTTCAGTCCGCAGGCTGATGCTCTATCCACTGAGCCACACCAGTTAGGGCCTGAGGATATGTTTATTGATTTTAGAGACAGAGAGAGAGAAACATCAGTCTCACACAAGGTGACCGGGGATTGAACCAGCAACCTAGGTATGTGCCCCGAAGCGGGAATTAAACCCGCAATCTTTTGGTGTACGGGTTAACCAACTTAGCCACCCAGCCAGGACGAAGTCCATGATCATGATTGTGGTGATGGTTTCATGGGTGTATGTTTATGTTGAAACTTATCAAAACCCTGGCCAGGTGACTCAGTTGATTTAAGCATTGTCCCCTATACCAAAAAGGTTGTGGGTTCAATCCCTGGTTAGGGCACTTATGGGCAGTAACTGATCAATGTTTCTCTCTCTCTCCCTTCTTCTCTCTAAAAATCCATAAAAATATATCTTCAAAAAACAACAACAAACAAACAAAAAATATATATATATCTTCAGGTGTGGATTAAAAACAAAATCAAATTGTATCCTTAAAAATGTGTGCAGGTTAATGAATATCAATTATGAAAGGTTTTTTTTTTAATGTACAAACACACACACAGACAAACCCATGGGCCAAGTTCTGATCCCTCTACACACATTAGCTCATTTCATTTTTTTTTAATTTTTTTTTTCAATAACTAACAGCTGCTTGTTAGTCTTTGCCAGGCAGCTGTTATAGGGTGGGTGGGAGGACACCCGTGACCCTAACAAGGAAAACTCAAATTAAGCCTTTCTGTACAAGCAAATTTAGAGCTTTTTTAAGTGTCCAAAGCTATTAATTAGTTTAATTGACACATTAAACTAATTTTGAATTAACATATTTGAATAACCAAGAACTAAAATGTTCAAATTTTTCTAGTACAAAACAATTAAATTTGTTTTAGTTATAAAAGAGCTCTGTCAATATACACAAACTATATACTTCAGACATTCACAAAAATGTGAGCAGAAGGCTTATCAAAAGACATTGAATACAATTAGGTTTCAACAACCCTTGGTGGTCCACATCTACAAAGAAGCTCATTTCATTTTAACAACATGTCTCTGAGGTAGGTTCTGTTATCATCCTCATTTGAAAGATGAGAAACTAAGGCCCAGAGAGGTGAAGCAACTCACTTGAGGTCACACAGCTGATGAGTGGTGGAGCTGGGACTTGAACCCAGGCCATCTGGCTCTGAACCATCACTTGGTTCTATGATTGTTGGAGTTGTTATGAAGCAGCAGAGATGGGGATGTGAGGAGGGAAGAAAGGGGCAGGTGATGGAGGTGGCCTGGGAGGTAGTCAGGTACCCCTGCCCCGCCTTTGACCTCCCATCTGTCCCTGCAGGTAGCTGAGCTGAGAGGCCCTGTGCTCCGACTCCGGGAGCCGCTGGGGGTCCTGGCTATTGTGTGCCCGGACAAGTGGCCCCTGCTTGCCTTTGTGTCCCTGCTGGCCCCTGCCTTGGCCCATGGCAACAGCGTGGTTTTGGTGCCCAGCGAGACCTGTCCCATCCCCGCCTTGGAGGTCTGCCAGGTACAGTCGCCTGCCTGCTGCTGCTCCCAGCGGCCCCTGGGGCTCCAGACAGATGAAAGGCACCCCAAGGCCTACAGGAGTTCCGTTCCCACCCTCACCCCTTGGTAACCATGGTAACCCCTGTCCAGGAATCCAAGCCTTCACTCCTCTAGATCCAGGGACCATGTCCTTCAGACCACAAGCCTTCACCAGTCGTGCCCTGGCCCATTCCTTCGGGACCCCCATGCCATTCCCCCAGACGCTCACTCCCTGCCCCCACTGCCTCCGGGGTCTCAGATCCTTCCCTCCCAACCCCGGGTGGCCACTCTCTCCATCCCCTAGGATATGGCCTCCTTGCTGCCAGCCGGCCTGGTGAACGTGGTGACAGGAGATCGGGACCACCTGACCCGCTGCCTGGCTTTGCACCAGGACGTCCAGGCCCTGTGGTACTTCGGATCTGCCCAGGTACCCTTCGTTTTACATCTCCTGGGAACATGGCTCTGCCCCCTTAAAACTCCTGTTGCTAAGGGGAAGAAACACCTTGGCAACCAAAAGCTCTGCGGGCTTTCCCCTTCAGAGCCCTGGTTGCTAAGGAAGAGGATGTGCTTAGCAACAAGGGCCTGAGATCTTGCCCGGCCCAAAGACCTAATCTTATTGGACAGCCCCTTTCTAAAGACCATACCCTAGCAACAGAGTGAGAAGCCATAGCCCACCCTCTTTAAACCTTGTCAACAAAAACCTCAGGCCCCATTTGAACGTAGGCTGCTGACGGGGAGGAAGTTCCCTAGCCACAAAGGTCAGCCCCGTTTCCCCAGCATCCGCAAGGCTTGCTTGCCAGGGGCTGAGCTTATAGCAACAGGGCGTAGGTCAAGCCTCCACGCCCCCCCCCCCACCCCCCTCAGTAGTATCCGTGTTGCCAAGGAAGCAGCTGCTTATCAAACAAGCCGGAGGAAACGCTGATCCCCCTGTCTCCGTGCCAGGGCTCCCAGTTTGTGGAATGGGCCTCGGCAGGAAACCTGAAGCCCGTGTGGGTGGACAGGGGCTGCCCCCGGGCCTGGGATCAGGAGGCGGAAGGAGCAGGCCCTGAGCTAGAGCTTCGGGCAGCACGGACCAAGGCCCTGTGGCTGCCCATGGGCGACTGACACCTGAGCCCACTCCATCTTGGACGAAGAAGAGTTGGACCACCAACAGGCTCCAGATGCCTGGACCTTTCCACTTCCTTTGATGTCCGTGCCCTCAAATAAATTCTGACCAACCTTGGCTGTGCTTCTGAGGGCGAGAGCGGGCAGGAGCTCTGGGTCTGTTGGGGTTACTTTAGTTCTGTGACTCAGCAGCCTAGTGATCTGGCTCCGGTACAACATAGTGTTTGTGAAACAGATAAAGGGGCCTCTGAGAAGCCCGGGACAGGACCGCAGGGCCTCTTGTTCCTCCTGGTCTTGTCCATCAAGCAGAGTAGCTCTGGGGAATAAAGCCCAGGTGAGAGCTTGTGCCAATTTCCTTGGTGTAAATGCTCCCACCAACCTCCAGGTGATGGAACAGCCGGCTGACAGGATTCCTGAATTTTACCTGCTCCCATGAGCAGCTTGAGCCTACAGCTGTTGTGGAATTCTTTTTTTGATGCAAAGGACCCACTCACACTAGCTCAGGATGAGAGGGAATTTTCTGGAAGGCCACAGAGACATCTTAGGGAAGACAGGACGACACCCACCCGAGGCCCCAGGTCCTGGGAACCTGAATGCAGGTGCTTTTGTGAGCCACCTGATCTCTCAGGACTTGTATCTGCCTATCTGCTTCGTTCAAATGTTTTTTTTAAAATATATTTTATTGATTTTTCACAGAGAGGAAGGGAGAGGGATAGAGAGTTAGAAACATCGATGAGAGAGAAACATCAATCAGCTGCCTCCTGCACACTCCCTACTGGGGATGTGCCCACAACCAAGGTACATGCCCTTGACCGGAATCGAACCTGGGACCCTTGAGTCCGCAGGCCGAGGCTCTGTCCACTGAGCCAAACCGGCTAGGGCTCGTTCCAATCTTTGTAGCCATGTGACTTTAGGAAAGCTTTGTGGCCGCTCTGAGCCTGGTTCCTTATCTGCAAAAAGGGCTAATAGTTACAATCTGTCGGGTTGACTCAGTGATGAGTACACAGGATGTGTGTAATGGGTGCTAGCTGTTAGTTAGGGGTTGATCTTGGCCTTGGAGCAAATGAGAAAGGACACCTGTCAGTCTGTCACTAGGGCCGCGCCAAGGAGATGACCGTCCCAGGATCTGGATGTTTGGACAGGGGAGACCCAGGAATGCGAGCGCTGGAGGAAAGTCCCTGGAAGGCTCCAGTTCCCATCTGTGGCGTGACAACTCCCTCCCAGATTCCATGGGCTGCCTCAGTGCCCTTCCTGTTAACTCTGATGCTTTAATCAGCCAAAGCCAAGTGCAGCAGGTCAATATATACCACCAGACCACCAGCGATACTCAGCACCACATCCCCAGGAGGAAAAGAAAATCTGATTGGCCAGCCTGGGTCAGGTGTCCACTTCTGGGCCAATCATATCAGCCCAGGGGCTGAACCATAGAGGGTCTGTAAGCAGAGGACAGGTAGGCTCAGCTCTGGTTGAAAGACACAGATATAAGCTAAGGTGTCATGTACTATAATAACAGATGAAGCCCAGCCGGTGTGGCTCAGTGGTTGAGCGTTGACCTATGAACCAGGAGATCACAGTTTGATTCCTGGTCAGGGCACGTGCTCATGTTGCCAGTTCGATCCCCAGTGGAGGGGCGTGCAGGAGGCAGCTGATCAGTGATTTTCATCTCTCATCATTGGTGTGTGTGTCTCTCTCTCTTCCTTCCTCTCCGAAATTATTTTTTAAGAAATAATAAAAACAGCCCTTAACCGGTTTGGCTCAGTGGATAGAGCGTCGGCCTGCGGACTCAAGGGTCCCAGGTTCGATTCCAGTCAAGGGCATGTACCTTGGTTGCAGGCACATCCCCAGTAGGGAGTGTGCAGGAGGCAGCTGATCGATGCTTCTAACTCTCTATCCCTCTCCCTTCCTCTCTGTAAAAAATCAATAAAATATATTTTTAAAAAAATAATAAAAACATGAAGCTCAGGGCACTGGGGGCCCAGAGAAGGCACCCTACCCAGCCTAAGTGTGTGTGTGTGAGAGAGAGAGAAGGGGGGGAGGCGAAAGGTGTCGAGGAACTTCCCAAGGAAGTGCTATATTCATTGAGGTGTTTTTTCCAGCTTTATTGAGGTATGATGGACAGATAAAATAGCATATATTTCAGTTGTACAACATGATTTTTTAAGGTATGCAAAATGATTTATTATACATATATTACGAAGTGGTTGCCACAGTCAGGTTACTAACACACCTGCCTTTGTGTGTGAGCTGTTCAGGTGTGTTTCAACAATACAGAATATCATTAACTTTAGCCACCACGCTGTGCGTTGCATCCCAGAGCTCACTCGTCTTCGAAACGGAAATGTGTATCTTTTGACCAACATCTCCCCATTTTCCCCACCCCTGCAATCCCTGGCAATCACCTTTCTACTCTTCGGTTTTATGGGTTTCACTTCTTTAGATTCTGCATATGAGATCAAACAATATTCCCTTTCTCCGGTTCATTCACCTAGCAGAGTGCCCTCCAGTGTGTATCCTTTGACCAACATCTCCCCATTGCCCCCACCCCTGCAACCCCTGGCAATCACCTTTCCACTCTTCGGTTTTATGAGTTTCGCTTCTTTAGATTCTGCATATGAGATCAAACAATATTGTCTTTCTCCGGTTCATTCACCTAGTAGAGTACCCTCCAGGCTCATCCATGTCCTTGCAAATGGCAGTGTTTTCTTTTCATGGCTGAATAGTATTCCGTTTTTTTAAATATATTTTTTTTATTAATTTCAGAGAGGAAGGGAGAGAGAGAGAAACATCAATGATGAGAGAGAAGCATTGATTGGCTGCCTCCTGCACGCCCCCCACTGGGGATCGAGACCACAATCTGAGCATGTGCCCTAACCAGGAATTGAGCCTTGACCTCCTGGTTCATAGGTCAACACTCAACCACTGAACCACGCCAACCGGGCTAGTATTCCATTATTTATTTTTATACATATATTTCACATCTTTTTTTGTTCCATTAGCAATCATCACACCTCAGATAAACCTCTGGCTGCGATACTGCCACTGTGGAAAGCTTATATTTCCCGTCTTTATCCATTCAGTCCCTATGGACACTTAGGCTGTCTCCACGTCTCTTGTGAATAATGCTGCCAATGAACACGGGAGCACAGGTATCCCTAAGAAACTAATTTCCTTTCCTTAGGATATGTACCCCAGAGTGGAATCAATGGGTCATGTGGTAATTCTATTTTTAATTTCCTGAGGAACCGCCATATTGTTTTCCATAGTGGCTGCACCAGCTTACATCCCCACCATCATGCACGAGGTTCCCTTTCTCCCCATCCTCACCAACACGTACCTCTCATTCTTTTTTAAAAAAATATATTTTATTGATTTTTTACAGAGAGGAAGGGAGAGAGATAGAGAGTTAGAAACATCGATCAGCTGCCTCCTGCACACCTCCCACTGGGGATGTGCCCACAACCAAGGTACATGCCCTTGACCGGAATCGAACCTGGGACCTTTCAGTCCGCAGGCTGACACTCTATCCACTGAGCCAAACTGGTTAGGGCTCTCGTTCTTGATAGTGGCCGTTCTGACAGGTGCGAGGTGACTCGTGGTTGGACCTGCGTTTCCCTGATGCCTAGTGATTGCCTTGAGCCTGGAAGTACGATGAAGATCTGATTAGGCCAGAAAAGTGGCCGAGGAGCATTTGAGATCTTGCTTCTTAGCAATTGTCATCCGTTTAGGCTCAAATAAGTTCTTATAAAATTTCAAAAAACTCCTTGGCCAGTTCAGTTGGTTGAGCGTTGTCCCATGCACCAAAGGGTTGCCAGTTCGATTCCCAGTCAAGGCATATACCCAGGTTTTGGGTTCGACCCCTGGTCGGGGTGTATGGGAGGCAACCAATCTCTGTTTCTCACATCACTGTTTCTCTCCCTCTCCCTTCCTCTCTCTCTCGAATCAATAAAAAACATTTTTTTTAAATAAAGGAAACCACAATTTTGAAAAAAACCTTGCCCTGGCTGGGCAGCTCAGTTGGTTAGAGCATTGTCCCATATGCTAAGATTCTGGCTTCGATTCCCGATCAGTGCACATATAAGAATCAACCAAAGAATGTATAAATTTCTCCTCTCTCTCAAATCAATAAATTAAGCCCGGCTGGCATGGCTCAGTGGTTGAGCGTCCACTTATGAACCGGGAGGTCAAGGTTCCATTCCCAGTCAGGGCACATGCCCAGGTTGCGGGCTGGATCCCCAGTGTGGGGCAAGCGGGAAGCAGCCAATCAATGATTCTCGTTTATCATTGATGTTTCCATCTCTCCCTTTCTGAACTCAATAAAAATATTTTTAAATAAATTTTAAAGAAATTTCTTTTAAATATATATCTTTTTATTGATTTCAGAGAGGGAGAGAGATAGAAACATCAATGATGAGAGAGAATCATTGATCAGCTGCCTCCTGCACGCCCCCTACTGGGGATCGAGCCCGCAATCCGGGCATGTGCCCTTGACCAGAATCGAACCTGGGACCCTTCAGTCCACAGACCGATGCTCTATCCAGTGAGCGGCTAGGGCAAAACATTTTTTTTTTTTAATTCAAAAAGGAATGTGGCAGAGAGCATCCCAGGCCAAGGGGACAGCAGGTGCAAAGGCCCACAGGTGGGCAATAGCTTTGGGGGAACTGTCGTGGGTTGAATAGTGATCCCCAAAAAGGTATGTCCACATCCTCACCCCTGGAACCTATGCATGCGATCTTATTTGGAAAAACAGTCTTTGCAGATAGAATGCAGTTGAGCATCTTGAGATAAGATCATTCTGGGCTATCCAGGTGGGCCCTAAATCTAATGACAGGTGTCCATACAGGAGACAGAAGAGGACAAAGCCACGTCAAGACGGGGGCAGAGGTGGAACTCGGTGTCTAGCACCCTCCTCTCCCCCACATCCGCATCCCACCCCAGGTGGGAGGTGGGAGGTTGGCAAGTTAGGCTGATACTCGGTCTCAGAGCCCCAACCTTCTCATCATGTGATTGGTCTTTGGGGGACTGATCAGCCTCCCATCTCAAGTCATCTTATTGGCGTGAAGTCTTGGGTGGGGGGTGGGGCTCATGAATAACAGAGACTCCTATCACTTATCAGGGAAATTCCTGAGGGTTTATATGTTGGCTCCCGGGGAACAGACCAGATGCCTTCTCTTTTTATTTTATTTTTTAAATATGTTTTATTGATTTTTTACAGAGAGGAAGGGAGAGAGATAGAGAGTTAGAAACATCGATGAGAGAAAAACATCAATCAGCTGCCTCCTGCACACCCCCTCCTGGGGATGTGCCCGCAACCAAGGTACATGCCCTTGACCAGAATTGAACTCGGGACCCTTCAGTCTGCAGGTTGACACTCTATCCACTGAGCCAAACTGATTAGGGCTTATTTATTTATTTATTTTAGAGAGAGAGGGAGGGAACGAGAGAAACATCAATTTGTTGTTCCACTTACCGATGCATTCGTTGATTGATTCTGGTATATGCCCTGACCGGGGATCGAACCTGCAACCTTGTTATATTGGGACGATGCTCTCCAGCTACCAGGCCAGGGCCAGGATCTGAAACTGGACAATGAATGGGTCTGGGCTGCCTGTCACGACTTGAGCCAGTTAAGCAGAGACGGGGTTGAATCATGTGGAGATTAGCAGGTCATTCATGAAAATCTGCTCTACACACCCCCACCGCCCCGTAAGCCCGCTGCTTATATTGGGTAGAAGGACAAAGATTGCACGGGGAAGTAGGAATTACAGGTCTGGGGAGGTAGGCAAGGTATAATGGCTACAGGTTACAGGTGACGTGGGCCGGGGGTTGGAAAGGGTGGGTACCTCCAGGTGGTTACCGGCCAGGACTCCATTGTTTCGGCAACAGGGTTGTTAATCTTTCCATGATGATCGGCAGTTCTTGGATAAGGAAATGGACCGCATTCTGAGGTTAACTACCAGGTGTATGTGGGGGAGTGTGTGTGTGTGTGTGTGGGGGTGGGGGGTGTTACAACTCCCAGCCAGGTCAGAATATGCTTTCTTTAATCAGAACAGAACAATCACAGTTAGCATAGCATGATTTTTCTTATAACTGTAGCTAGTCCCCACTATTCTATTTCTGCCCCTAACAGAGCCCTTGGTTCTTGTGCATTTATTTAACAAATACTGATTGAGCACCTGCTCTGATTCAAACAGACCTACCCACCGTGGTCGTGGGGCTGACGTCCCAATGGGGGCAAAGAAGATGAGTGCAGGGTGTGTCCGGTGACATGTGACAAGGGAAAGGGCAAAGCAGGCTTACAACGTGGGGAATGCGGTGGGGAAGGCTTTGCCTGCGTGTGTGAGCAAAGGCCCGAGTGAGGTGGGGCATGAGCCATGAGGGTATCTGGGGGGAGGGTATTCAGGCTGAGGGATCTGCCAGTGCAAAGGCCCTGGGGCAGGAGTGTGCCTGTCCCG
Source organism: Myotis brandtii (assembly GCF_000412655.1). Classification (NCBI taxonomy): domain Eukaryota; kingdom Metazoa; phylum Chordata; class Mammalia; order Chiroptera; family Vespertilionidae; genus Myotis; species Myotis brandtii. The sequence goes on from NW_005370276.1 coordinate 1,275,921, forward strand.
GGCATAGGGAGGAGGCCAAGGCAGAGAGGGAATCGGGCTAGATCTTGCAGGTCTGTGTGGCCACAGTGGATCTGTCTGAGGCCAGGGCCGGAAGCAGCTCTGGTACGTAGGGGGAACAGACGGCGGGGAGCGGGGGAGAGGCTGGGGCAGGTGCAGTGAGGATCAAGGCCAGGAGAGAAGGCCGCACTGGTGTTCAGGGGGGAGATGGTAGCAGACCCCGGGTGATGGCAGCTGGGGTGCTGAGAAGTGATTGCAGGGACTCCGCAGACATTTTTTTTTTAACCAATACTTTTTTCCCCCCTTTATTGAATAAGATATTACAAATGTGTCCTTATCCCCCCAATGTCCCCTCATCCCCGCAATCCGCAGACATTTTGACAGCCGACACATTTGCTGGGACGGGACTGTGGGCAGTGAAAGGCCAAGGTCACATGACTGGGGGCGGGGGCGTCCAAGGAGAAAATGAAGAGCTCGGGGTGACCTCCTCGGCCTGTGTCATTGGTTCTGCTTGGACCGGGTTCCAGCCCCAGCTCCTCAATCCGTCTTCCCTACCTGTGAGAACTGACCCACCGCAGCCTTCCCCGGCCAGGCGCCCTCCGGGGCTGCCGCCAGGTGGCGCCCCTGGCCTCAGACAGATCCACCCCAACGCGCTGTCCCCCTCCAAAATTTTCTTTCACTTTCGATCTCCGGCTGTCACCCGGTCCGGCCCCTTCCACATGCAGCTGGGAATGACTGGTGCCGGAGGATAAATGGGCTCTGGGTCCCCGAGGGGCGGGGCGGGCGCCCCTGCTGGGGCTGAGGGAGGAGGAGTGGGGGTCGGGTTCCTGGGCCCCTGCCCGGGGAGGGTTCCGGGGATCGGCTGTCGGGGTTCTTAGAAGGGGAGACGCGGAGTTTTCACCGTAACTGGGGCGCATGCAGGAAGCCCGTGGGAGAAGGAGGCGGAAACTTGGCCACATCAAGGGGCAGGGGAGGGGCAGGGAGGTGAGGGGCGGGTGAGGAAAGGGCTGGGGTGTGTCAGCCCCAAACCTGCTCTTCTGTCCTTTCCAAGATCTGGCCACAGGCATGAGGGGCCTCCGGCGGAGATGATAGTGTTGGCACCAGCCTGGAGCCCAACTGTGCGTATACCTGGGCAAGGTGGGGGACAGGCAGTGTCATGATGGGCAGATAGGTGAGGAGATGCAGAGAGGTGGAGGGAGATGGACAGGGGTGGAGGGAGTTGGGCAGGGGTGGAGGCTGCCTCCTGCACACCTCCCACTGGGGGGCAGGGGTGGAGGCTGCCTCCTGCACACCTCCCACTGGGGGGCAGGGGTGGAGGCTGCCTCCTGCACACCTCCCACTGGGGGGCAGGGGTGGAGGCTGCCTCCTGCACACCTCCCACTGGGGGGCAGGGGTGGAGGCTGCCTCCTGCACACCTCCCACTGGGGGGCAGGGGTGGAGGCTGCCTCCTGCACACCTCCCACTGGGGGGCAGGGGTGGAGGCTGCCTCCTGCACACCTCCCACTGGGGGGCAGGGGTGGAGGCTGCCTCCTGCACACCTCCCACTGGGGGGCAGGGGTGGAGGCTGCCTCCTGCACACCTCCCACTGGGGGGCAGGGGTGGAGGCTGCCTCCTGCACACCTCCCACTGGGGGGCAGGGGTGGAGGCTGCCTCCTGCACACCTCCCACTGGGGGGCAGGGGTGGAGGCTGCCTCCTGCACACCTCCCACTGGGGGGCAGGGGTGGAGGCTGCCTCCTGCACACCTCCCACTGGGGGGCAGGGGTGGAGGCTGCCTCCTGCACACCTCCCACTGGGGGGCAGGGGTGGAGGCTGCCTCCTGCACACCTCCCACTGGGGGGCAGGGGTGGAGGCTGCCTCCTGCACACCTCCCACTGGGGGGCAGGGGTGGAGGCTGCCTCCTGCACACCTCCCACTGGGGGGCAGGGGTGGAGGCTGCCTCCTGCACACCTCCCACTGGGGGGCAGGGGTGGAGGCTGCCTCCTGCACACCTCCCACTGGGGGGCAGGGGTGGAGGCTGCCTCCTGCACACCTCCCACTGGGGGGCAGGGGTGGAGGCTGCCTCCTGCACACCTCCCACTGGGGGGCAGGGGTGGAGGCTGCCTCCTGCACACCTCCCACTGGGGGGCAGGGGTGGAGGCTGCCTCCTGCACACCTCCCACTGGGGGGCAGGGGTGGAGGCTGCCTCCTGCACACCTCCCACTGGGGGGCAGGGGTGGAGGCTGCCTCCTGCACACCTCCCACTGGGGGGCAGGGGTGGAGGCTGCCTCCTGCACACCTCCCACTGGGGGGCAGGGGTGGAGGCTGCCTCCTGCACACCTCCCACTGGGGGGCAGGGGTGGAGGCTGCCTCCTGCACACCTCCCACTGGGGGGCAGGGGTGGAGGCTGCCTCCTGCACACCTCCCACTGGGGGGCAGGGGTGGAGGCTGCCTCCTGCACACCTCCCACTGGGGGGCAGGGGTGGAGGCTGCCTCCTGCACACCTCCCACTGGGGGGCAGGGGTGGAGGCTGCCTCCTGCACACCTCCCACTGGGGGGCAGGGGTGGAGGCTGCCTCCTGCACACCTCCCACTGGGGGGCAGGGGTGGAGGCTGCCTCCTGCACACCTCCCACTGGGGGGCAGGGGTGGAGGCTGCCTCCTGCACACCTCCCACTGGGGGGCAGGGGTGGAGGCTGCCTCCTGCACACCTCCCACTGGGGGGCAGGGGTGGAGGCTGCCTCCTGCACACCTCCCACTGGGGGGCAGGGGTGGAGGCTGCCTCCTGCACACCTCCCACTGGGGGGCAGGGGTGGAGGCTGCCTCCTGCACACCTCCCACTGGGGAGACAGAAGTGGGGAAATGAGCCGTTGGGGAGAGGGGCGGGCGTGGGGGAAGACACGGAGGGAGGTGGGTAAAAATGGGCAGAAGGGACCCAGAAGAAAGGAGAAGTGGGAGAGATGAGCAGATAAGGGCAGGGGGGTGGGCAGAGAAGAGATCTGGGCAGAGCGAGAGAGACCTGTGCTGGGCCAAGTTGGGGGCAAAGGAGACCAAACGCTGGAGGGTATCGGCCAGAAGCAGAGGGTCAGAGGTGGGCAGACCTGAGGCAGATGGAGGAGGGGCCGGAACCGAATGGCCTGAGCTGGGAGAGGAGGAAGGGGAAGAGGCCGGGGAGGGGGGGAGGGGTTCGGAGCCAACAGGGCCCCCTCCCCGCAGACCTCCCTGCTGCTGCTGCTGCTGCTGCTGAGCCCCGGCCTCTGTGGGACCCCAGACTGCTCCTTCCGCCACAGCCCCATCTCCTCCACCTTCGCGGACACCATCCGCAAGCTGGTGAGCGCCCTCGCCAGCCCCCGCTGCTGCCGCTGAGCGGAGTCCCCCTGCCCGGCCGCGGTCTTTGGGGCGCCCTGTCCCCCTCTCCCAGGTCCCTCTCCATAGTTCAGCCCAGCTGAACCCATTTTCTCCCGCAGTCAGACTACCTGCTCCAGGATTACCCGGTCACGGTCGCCGCCAACCTGCAGGACGTGAGTCACAGAGGGGAGGGGCCGGGATGGAGGTGGGAAAGCGACTCTGGATGCACATCGGGGGGACGGGGGGACGGGGCTGGTCTGCCATCG
>NW_005370276.1:1279661-1285720 GCF_000412655.1 Myotis brandtii
CGGGCCCCAGAGCTTGGCTGTCTCCCCAGGACAAGCTCTGCGGGGCCTTCTGGCGCCTGGTGCTGGCCCAGCGCTGGATGGGGCAGCTCAAGAGCGTGGCGGGGTCCCAGATGGAAAAGCTGCTGGAGGCCGTGAACACCGAGATACACTTTGTCACCTTATGCGCCCTCCAGGTCAGCCCTGAACTTGGGGTGCAGGTGAGGGGGCGGGATGCCTTCCTAGGGAATGGGGAACGCAGCTCAGCCCGGCCTGATGGAGATTCCTTTTGTCCGGAGCAATTCAAGGCCCGTTGCTGGGGAATTGCACTCCTCTGAGCCCCCAGGATGGCGAGGGAGCTGGCCCCGTGCACATGCTGGGCTTCCTTCTCAGGCCCCGCTCCAGGGCGGTGCTAAGGGGTTCTCGCCCCTAGCAACCAGGAGGAGGGGATCTAAATGCCCTCTGGACTAGACCTCCCTGGGCCCTGTTGCTGGGCGTTGCTAAGGATGCTTCCCCCTAGCAACCAGGGAGAGCAGGGGCCCAAACGCTCCCTCTGAGACGCAGGCCTCCCTGGGCCAGGTTGCTGGGGCTGCCGGGTGTTGCTGGGCAGGGAAGGCGCCGGGCCTGAGGAGTTGCAGGGGCTGATTCGGTGGTGACGTCTCCCTCCCCTGCCCCCAGCCCCTCCCTAGCTGTCTTCGCTTCGTCCAGACCAACATCTCCCACCTCCTGCAGGACACCTCCGAGCAGCTGGTGGCCTTGAAGCCCTGGATCACCCGCTGGAATTTCTCTGGGTGCCTGGAGCTGCAGTGTCAGCCGGGTAAAGGCTCCCAGCCCTCCCAGCCCCTGCGCCCCCACCCTCAGAGCCCTGCCTCCCTCTGCAAGCCCCTCAGACCCCAGCTGCTCCTATGGGCTGCATGCCTTCGGGCATGTTCCCCTAAGTTCATTCCCCTCTCTGGGCCTCAGTTTACCCATCCCAGAGAAGGGACGGCAATCCCTGCCTGTTTCTCCAAGGCAGCCCCATGCCATGGAAAGAGTGTGTGGAGAGCCGCTTGTTGAAGTGTATACTTTCTAGTAACCATTTTTTAAAAGTTACAAAAAATAAAAGCCCTGGCCGGTTTGGCTCAGTGGGTGGAGCTATGGAGCGTCTGCCCACAGACCGGAGGGTCCTGGGTTCAACTCCAGACATGGGCATGTACCTTGGTTTCAGGAGGCAACCAATCAATGTGTCTCTCTTACATTGATGTGTCCCCCTCCCTGTCTCTCCCCTCCCTTCCACTCTCTCTAAAAATCAATGGAAAATATCCTTGGGTGAGGATTAACAACAACAAAGCCCTGGCCCCTGTGACTCAGTAGGTTGGGCGTCGTCTCCTGCACTGAGAGGTCACAGATTTGATTCCTGGTCAGGGGTCAGGGCACATGCCCGGGTTGTGGTGCTGGATCCCCCATAATGGGTGTGCAGAGCAGCCGATCAATGTTTCTCTCTCACATTGATGTTTCTCTCTCTCCGTTCCTCTCTCTCTAAAATCAATTTTTTAAAAATATTTTTTTAAGTTAAAAAAAGGTAAATTCACTCTTGTTCAGGATATTTATATTCTGTCAACTTTATCATGGTTTTATTCAGTCTTTCTGTCCTTGTAAAGTTTGTCTACTGGATCTGTCAAGTTCTGAGACCGATATTTTGTTTGTTTATTTATTTTCTTTTTGAGAGGGATTTTTTTTTAAATTCTCACTCTAGGTTGATTTTTCTCAATTCTTCCCCGAATTTCTAATCTTTCTCACTCATATTGAGCTTTGTTTGTCATTTGTATTTACATTTATGACTGTATTCAATTGCTCAACCAGGTTTTTATTCTTCTTTTTTTTTTTCCTTTTGTTTTTGGTAATCCTCACCCGAGGGTTAGAGAGAGTGGAAGGGAGGGGGACGGATAGAAACAGATCGGCTGCCTCCCGCACGCCCCCTACTGGGGATCAAGCTCGCAGTCCAGGCATGTGCCCTGACCAGGGAAATTCTTTTTGTTGTTGTTTTTGTTGTTCATGTTCACCCGGGGTACTTTTCCATTGATTTTTAGAGAGTGGAAGGGAGGGGGAGAGACAGAGATAGAGACATCGGTGTGTGAGAGAGACACATCAATCAGTTGCCTCCCCCCACACACCCTGACCAGGGCCAGGGATTGAGCCTGCAACCGAGGTACGTGCCCTTGACTGGAATCCAACCTGTGACCTGACCCTTCAGTCCACAGGCCAATGCTCTCTCCACTGGGTCAAACCTGCTAGGGTGCAAATTCATTGTTTTTATAAGGAAAAACTGTTACCTTAATAAAATGCAACCTATGGCTTACAACATTTTTAAAATACATTTTTATTGATTTTAGAGAGAGAGGAAGAAAGAGAGAGATAGAAACATCAATAGAGAGAAACATCAACATCGATGGGCTGCCTCCTGCACGCCCCCTACTGGGGATCAGCCTGCAACCCCAGGCATGCACCCTGACTGGAATCGAACTGGTGACCTCTTGGTGCATGGGTCGATGCTCAACCACTGAGCCATACCAGCAGGGCTGCAAATTATATATACAGTGGGGCCTTGACTTACGAGTTTAATTCGTTCGCAGGCTTGATCCCAGGCCCCGGTCAGGGTGTGAACAGGAGGCAACCAAGGGATGTGTTTCTCTCACATCCATGTTTCTCTCTCTCTGTTTTAGAAGGAAGGGTCAAGGAATCACACAATCTTTTCTCTCCAGAATTCAAAGCCAATGGAAAGATAGACATCAGAAGCAGAAAGATTTTTTAAAAAACAAGCAAATGACAGAGAGAAGAGACTACACTAAGACTTCCTCACTGAGGATATCCATATGCTATTACTATAGCTTTTTTTTTTTAATCCTCACCCAAGGATATTTTCCCATTGAGTTTTAGAGAGAGTGGAAGAAAGAGGGAAAGACAGAGAGAAATATCTATATGAGTGAGAGAAACACATTTATTGGTTGTCTCCTGCATGAGCCCCAATCAGGGGTCAGGCTGGGGAGGACCTGCAACCGAGGTACATGCCCTTGACCGGAATCGAACCTGGGACCCTTCAGTCCGCAGGCTGATGCTCTACCCACTGAGCAAACTGGCTAGGGCTGTAAATTATATTTTTACTAGAGGCCCTATGCACAAAATTCGTGCAAGGGGCTGGGCCCTCGCCGCCCCGGCTGCCTCACAACCCCGTGGCCCTGTGGCCCCACCCACTGGTGGTACTGGAAGGTCTTTCCGCCATCCAGTCTAATTAGCATATTAGCTCTTTATCATATAGGACAGTGGTCAGCAAACTGCGGCTCTCGAGCCACATGTGGCTCGAGAGCCGCAGTTTGCTGACCACTGATATAGGATAATATTTAGTGAGCACTAAGTAGGAGGTTCTAGGAATAAATAAGACAGATAAGAGTCCTTGCACCATATGCAGCTCACGGACTATCGAGGAAAGAAGAGGAAGAAACCAATCCACATAGAAGCACCGGAAGCATTTGTTCTAAAACATGCCACCTTCCTGTGTGCCAGACACTGAGCCAAGCTCTTTCTCCTGCACTCGCTTAATTTTTGTGGCAACCTTAGGACGTAGGTATAATGATTATCCCGTTTTATAGATCAGGAGACAGGCACAGAGAGGCAGGTCACACAGCAGCACCAGGAAGGCCTTTGCCTGGCCTGACCCTTCTCCTTGGTCACACCGGCTCCTCTCTCCCCTCAGACTCCTCCACTCTCCTGCCCTCAGTGAGCCCCCTGGCCTTGGCGGCCACAGCCCTGCCAGCCCCACAGGCTTCTTTGCTGCTCCTGCTGCTGCTGCTGCCTGCGGCCCTTGCGCTGCTGGTCGCTGCCTGGTGCCTGGGCTGGGGTCACTCCGGGCTCCTCTCTCCCCTCAGACTCCTCCACTCTGCTGCCCTCAGTGAGCCCCCTGGCCTTGGCGGCCACAGCCCTGCCAGCCCCACAGGCTTCTTTGCTGCTCCTGCTGCTGCTGCTGCCTGCGGCCCTTGCGCTGCTGGTCGCTGCCTGGTGCCTGGGCTGGCGAAGGAGGAGGCGGAGGCCCTGCCCTGGGGAGCAGGTGAGCCAGCAGGGTGGGCAGAGGGGCTGGAAGGGCAGGGGTGGGGTGGGGCGGGGGGAGTGTCTGGAGGCCCAGTTGCCCCGCTGTGGTTGACCCTGTGGGGGCCAAGGTGGCCCCGCCTCCAGTCCCCAGGAGCACTGGCTCCTCTGGGTGAGTCTTCACCAAACTGAGGACCCTGGACTTTGTGTGCATGGAGGGCTGGGAGCAGTGGAGCGTGGGTCAGGTTGGATGCAGGAAGCCCCTGCTGCGGCCATAAGGGGACAGACTGGAAGAGAGAGACTGGAGGTCAAGGAGGAGGCTGGGGAGGGTCCAGCGAGCGAGGACAAGGGCCGAGCCAGGCTGGGACCAGGGGGATGGAGAAAAGGCAGGGGCAGAGTCAGGGATCAGGCTGGAGACTGACAGGCTTGGGGGTGGCACAGGCGACCAGGGTCTGGCCCAGCGACTGGGTGGACAGTGGGAGCCTGGGGAGACAGTGAGCTCAGCGGGAATCTGTGGCAGAAATTTGGATGCAGGAGTCTACACGGTCAGTGGCTGCCTGGAGCGTAGGGAGGGGGCCACCTTCGCCAAGCCCTGCCGCTGTGAAAAAGCTGAAAAAGCTCGGGGTGTCCCGGTGACTTTGGCTAGCCTGGGCAGGTGTGGGTGGGGTTTGAAAAATGCCACAGGAAAATCCAGGGCCCCAGTGCCTGGCAAGGAAGCTGAGACTTCCTGCCCAGGGCAGCAGCGAGCTCTGGAAGCGTGTGACAGAGCCAAGAACCTGGGAACGGGTGTGGGGCAAGAGGTCGGTGGGTCAGGAGAGAGGAAAGAGGGAGGTTCCCGCTGGTTCCGGACAGGCCCAGAGGGATCTAACTAGAAACATGCGTCTGTCATCACGTGCACACACAGTGCCTCGGTGACGTGGGCCTTGTGCTGAGGTTTTCCACAAATTCACTCCCTTAATGGAGACGCTGGTGCATCATCCCGGTTTCGCAGAGGCTGAAGCGCAGGCACAGAGAGGTACAGCCTCTGCCAGAAGTCACACAGCTCGTGAGCGGCAGAGTCGAGATGTGACTCCGGCCCTTGTGCCTTTCACTCTTTTGCCTCAGTTTCCTTATCTGTACAAAACAGGGGTCAGGAGAGAGGAAAGAGGGAGGTTCCCGCGGGTTCCGGACAGGCCCAGAGGGATCCAACTAGAAACATGCGTCTGTCATCGCGTGCACACACAGTGCCTCGGTGACGTGGGCCTTGTGCTGAGGTTTCCCACAAATTCACTCCCTTAATCGAGAGGCTGGTGCATCATCCCCGTTTCGCAGAGGCTGAAGCACAGGCACAGAGAGGTACAGCCTCTGCCAGAAGTCACACAGCTCGTGAGCGGCAGAGTCGAGATGTGACTCCGGCCCTTGTGCCTTTCACTCTTTTGCCTCAGTTTCCTTATCTGTACAAAACACCAAGAATAGTCCCACCACAGAGTCGTCCAGAGGTAAAGAGTGACACACGCAGAGCCCAATAGAAACAGAACACACGCCACACAGGGTTTAAAGTTTTCCAAAAGGCATATTAAAGAAAAGAAGACGCGGGTTACTTTAAAAATTTCATTCCACCCTGTGCATCCAAAATGTTCTTTCAAGACGTAATCAACATTTTAAAAAAACGACTAATGGTATGTTTTACACCCTTTTTTCATACCGAGTCTTCCAGCGTGTGTGCGGGAAATCCTTGATCCGGCCTTAGGTCTCATGAAAGGTGCAGCAGCAATAGTAGATCCGCTTGCTCGCGCTGTTTGCAACGTACAGTTTCCCAACATCTGGATTCGAGGGTCAGTTCCTAAATTTAATGATTTTCATGTCAGCGCTGGCTTCCGAACAGTTATTCGTTAGTTTTCCGTGAAAAGTCATGCACTTGGAGAAGTTTCCTGCCTGGTTTGCCCCTGCCCACCTGTTTTCACGCTCCCATTAACCACACTGTTGAGATCAAATGAGGTAAAATGTGGAACTCAGGTGCGCTGACCGCGCGGGGGACCGGCGGT
>NW_005370276.1:1285906-1286339 GCF_000412655.1 Myotis brandtii
CGACGTCGGCCCCCGACCCGCCTGCCCCGCTCTGTACAAAACCCTCGTCCCCTGGAACTTGTACATAAATCAATCCTTTTCTACCAGCTCTGCTCAGGCCTGTCTGTTGGTGGGTCGATTTGGGTTGGAGTCTTGGGCTTTCAGATGATGCGATTGTTCATCCAGGGCCTGTTTTCTGAGGCTTCCTGCCCCCACCCGCCCCGAGTCGGAGCCAGCCCAGCCCTCTCGGGGCTCCCGGTCCATGGGGGAGACGTGGGACACGGGCCGCCTCGGTACAGGGTGCTATGCGCTCTGATGGGGCAGCAGTGGGAACCCGAGGAGGCACCTGACGCAGCCGGCGGGCCACCACATGCCCTGCAGCCTACTGTCGCTTAAGGGATTGACCGCGCTTCCCTACCGCGCCGAGCAGTTTGCGCGAGGGAGAGGCACAGTC
>NW_005370276.1:1286377-1286665 GCF_000412655.1 Myotis brandtii
CCCGGCCCCGCCCCACGTGACCTCCCGCCCCGCACAATCATGGCCGCTGAGGTCCTTTGGAAACCATTCCCGGATTGGACGATCCGAAGACGGCCCGCCTTCCAATGGGACCTCAATACGCATGCGCACGACCGTGGCCAATGAGACGCCAGAAAACTGCTCGCGTAGGCCCTGTGGCGTCATTTCCTCCGCCCCTGTTGCAAGGGATAAGAAACCCTGCGCCAAGGCTTCCTTCTTTCCCAGGCGGCTGCCGAAGATGGCGGAGGGGCAGGTGTGGGCTCCGCGCAG